>NC_055696.1:12573634-12886134 GCF_017639745.1 Melanotaenia boesemani
TATTCTTAGAATTACTCATTATTTTGCTTAAGGAAAAAAAGAGAAATAAAAATCATCACCTACTTTTCTTTTGTGATAACTTTGCATTCACTGCATTTGAACTCCCAGTGAAAGGTCGTCTTGAAAAGACACTCCACCCAGGAGTCCATTGTGAGCAGAAGTGGCATGGCAAACACAGGAGTTTCCATTTGACCTAAACAGCCCAAACACATAGCGGTTAAAGGACATTGCAGCATGTTCAAGTGCAGGCTGCAGCAGCAGTTACAAGCTCCATTTCCAAGTAACTTCAAAGAATCTAATCTGTGGATGAGGTTTGGGCCACATTTTAGATATCCCTTGGGTTGTCAAACCTAAAAATGAAAATTACAATCTCTCCATACTGTATGTCAACTGTGTCAGAACGTTTTTTCCCCTCATTATTCCCCTATATTTACATCAAGTTCTCCCACTTCCATAGAACAAAGACTTGTCTGCAATAAGCAGAGCAAAATACCAGATTGGCAAGTCTAGACCAGCCACTTTCTGATAATATCGGGTGACAATAACTGCTTAAAAGATCAAGTTTAAATCTAGTCTTGAATATTATTTACTATAATGACATTTTGTGGCAGCCGAGAGATGCCAAAAATACACAGTACAGTAAAAAATTGAAGGTTTAAAGTTATTTAAGGTTTTAGTTGTTTGAAGATTGAGACTTTCACATTGTGTTTACATTTTAAAGAAGGAACTTGCCAAAACAGGGCAGGCTCCTCCTTTCTAAGGTCTTCTTTGTCACTGTAATCTGAAAGCAAAACTTAGCACTAGGCTGTATGAAAATTAATATTCAAGAACAGAAAGCTTGAGGGGCCCTGGGAGCACTTTTGTCCCGCGTTGCTGTGTTTGAAAAGCATTCGCTCAGACATCTCTCCAGCTCCCAGAAGCCTTGCACTATTTGCATAGAGTTCCCAATCTAATACTAGCAGGAAACAATCAGAAAGGCGGAAGAAAAAATTCCTTTTTTTTTGTATACATTTAACATTTTCATTTGACATTTACATTGTTTGACGAGTTTTCTAATATGGAGTAAACAAGCAGTTGTAAAAATACAGCTTTGTTACTTTTTAAACTTTCTTTTGTCAGCTTTCAGCTTATAAACTAAACTAAATGCGACACGAGCCGCTAGTTATACAAATAATAAATCTGTTAGCTGAAGTTAGGTCTGAGATTTTTTACATTGCAGTAAACGTTAGACAATTTTACTCTCTTATGACTATCATTATGACAGAATTATCATCAATCATGAGTTAAAATGCTAGTTAAGCCCTTCCATTTGTTACCTGCCTCCCATCAATCTGGTGGTAACTGAACACATCTTATATGAATCACTTGCCAACACTTTTCTGTGATATTCCAGGAATCAGAAAGATCATTATACCTATAATTATTAGTTGTTTTCTCAGCATCTGACCCAAATAAATAAGAGAAACTCTGCTATATCAGACCGTATACCATTAAGTCTAACTGCTCCCACCATTGCTGTTTTGTAGAACATGAAGCAACATGTCTGTTAGCTTTGTAGGAATTTTTAGAATTATCAGCATGTTAAAAAGAAATCTGTGCCTCTACGAGGACTTACAGACGTCTGCGTTCTGCAGAAGTGACAGTTCAGAAACACATAAATAAGAAATCAGTTATTCCCACGCTGGTGACGACCACTTTTACTGTTGTACAATTAAATCCTCAAGAGTATAACATGGACTGTTTAACAAGCTTAAACATGTAGGACGCGATATTTACAGCTGCTTCCATCTGCTGCTGCTCTGTTTTACACAGCCGCTGACATGAACCATTCAGCTGATATATCTGGAATATAATCTCATCCAAATGGCATATATCATACATTGCATGAACGAGTGAATGTCACTTTACCGGGCTAATGAAGTCATCAATGCCAAACATCATGCCTGAAAAGGGCTTTAAAGAACTAGTGACAGAACAGAGTTAGGGGTGAACAAATATTTTGTTTTTTTGAACGACACCTGAAATCATTTTCACTTAAAATGTGACAAAAGCTGACAACTAATTCATTTATGTCATGGTTCTGACTGAAATGTTACATTTGGGATTCAAGATTCAGTTTGTTTATCGTTCACTAGAGAGCACCAATCGGTATTTTCATGCTCAACCCTTGACAGGGACGATTCGTGTGAGGACTGAACCAGTAATTCACTAATAATGTTCATTACATTTCCACAAATCTCTGTTTCACGCTTGCCTGCCTGCAATACCGTCTTTTGTTATGAGTTCTGGGCATCATTCTGGATAAAAGAACCTGCTTTACGACTCGCGAATCACATCACAAAAACTTGACTTGCCTTTTAAGACTCTACTCTGCAGGTGATACTGAAAACAAGCAGGTCTGTGACAGATTAATGAACGTGAACCAGATCTCACCCAGTTTGCAGTGCAGTTTGGGCTGCAACTGATTGAAGACCGACATCCTGAGACTCTGCAGGTCAGCGCTGGCCTTGTGCAGCACATGACTCGGGACCCTTGGAACACCATCTAGTCAAAAACAACTTTAGTTGAGTGAAAACACCAAAAACTTTTCTCAGTGGTCGTCTGACAGCATAGCCTGAGTCAGCTGTACTTATCCAGGTCTGCACGCTTCTAAAACACCTGCAGCCATTTATGTACAAATCATATATCTGACTGTTAATTTAAATGATTCATTAATCTCCATTAAATATTAAAATCATGAGAAAATCTTGGGGATGGATAAATTAAAAGTTGTGGCAACACTCTGTTAAGCTAGAAACCACTACAATCCAAAATTAAAAGGAAAAAAACTTATTAACCCCTGAGGAGAAATAATAATGTTGTATTAGGGTTTTGAGTCACAGGGGAGCTGAAGAAGCCTCTCATTAGACACACTCTGCTGCTTCTTCACTGTGTTGTGTAGAAAGTGATGAATTGTCTATTATGTTCAGCCGCTTGTGCAGCATACTTCTGTGTAGAGTTAGCTCAAATGGGTCCAGAGTTATTTTCAGCACAGAACCAGTCTTCTTTAAGTCAGTTTCTTTAGATCTCTGGCTCTGATGTTGCTGCATAGCAGATTGCACCCTTCACTTGTAGAGGATATGTAACATCTTGGTGCTTCAAGAAGTCGAATCTGCTCCGTCCCTTATTGACAGCCTCAGTGATGCACTTTCAGTTTAGTTTGTTACACCAGCTAAACTCCCAGGTAGCTATACGCCTCTTCTCCCAATGTGTAAATAGTGTTTTGCTTACTCCTGTTCAACTGCAATTATCGGTGTAATTTTGCAGATGACAGGAGTTGTATTGGAAGAATGAAGTGTAGAGGAGGAAAAGAAATGGTACAGCTCCTGTGCTGCTGACAGCAGGCTGAATTGTGTTCAAAGCACCTGAGATATCAACGAACATGATGATCACTGTGCTGCCCGATTTGTCCAGATTTGTGAGCTTGCTGAAACTGGTAGATGATGGTGTCTTCAACCCCAAGCTCACTGCAATAAGCAAACTGTAATCGGCCCTGAAAGGTGCTCACCTGCTCACAACAACAATCTCTAAAGGACTTTCATGATCAGGAAGGTTAAGACAACTGGCTTGTAGTCATTTAGGGCAGATGGATGAGATTTTTTTTTTTAGTTACAAGAACTAAGCAGGTGTGGTGCTGTATAATCCAACATATAGTAGTTGTTCAGCTTAGGCCATCTGAACCCTGGAGCTGACGTCATGCAGATTTTAATGCCCCTTTCTGGTTCAGTCTCTCCATGTACTTCCTCCCCTGACTGCAGAAGACAACAGGCTAGAGGTGGAGGCAGAGGAGGTGTCTGCATGTTCTGATGTAGAGAGAGATGAGGCTGTGTAGAGGTCCATGAACAGCTGTGGGGTAGAGGTGTGATAGGAAAGCTGTGGGCTCATGGAGGGTGTGTGGTCAGTTGGGCTGGAGGTAAGAATGTAGTACGTTCTTCTGAATTAAAACCTCCTGAAAAACATGTCCAGCTCACTGGCTCTGTCCAGACTTCCATCAGGCTGTTCCCTCTTGCTTGAAGCTGATGATCTTTTTTATTCCTGATGACACATCCCTCATGCTGTTCTGCTGCTAGAGCAGGCTTTCTAACTTCTTCCCATTGTCCTCCTTGCACTCTCTTTGTTTTAAGCTGTTTTTATGTTGTCTTCAATAACACTATCTCTCGCACTGAAAGCTTTCTTCTTTACATTTAGCAACTCTTTTAGGTCACTAGTGGTACCACGTGGAATATAAACTGCCACTAGAATCACGCATGTAAAGTCTGTGTAGATCTAAAGGATTAAAACTTGCTGTTAAAAGTTCAGTGTCCCAGGTACAGGACTCCTAACCATGTCGTGTTCAGAATGGCACCATCTGTTGTTGACAAATACATACTTATCTTTACTTTTGACACTTATTTTGATGTCTCGATCTTATAATTGTCTTATAATTGATTATATATATATATATATATATATATATAGCTGCTCAAAGACACTTTAAAGACACTTTATAAGTTAAAAAACAAACAAAGCAACTAATACAAATGTAGAATATCAAAGCAAAGATACAAGTATATAGTAGGTTATCTTTTAACTTACCTTTGTTTATCAGCTGTTGCTCCTGGACAGAAGTACAGATGGCTTCATATCTTTTCATCAGCTGCCACACAGTCGACCACTGAGGCTCATCTTCAGGTTTGAACTTCAAGCTCTTACAGTTTACCAAAGCAACAAGCAGTGAGTCCAGCCAACACAGGTTGTCACTGTTACCCCAGAACAACTGCTTTGGAACAAATACAAGCTTGTCTGACTCTGGCACAGGAGGACTTTTCTGTACAAGGCCACCCTCTATTATATCCAAACCATCAAAGTTAGGAGAGGGTGCAGACTTATCTTTATCAGCAGTCAACAACAAAATGTCTGACAAGTGACCAACTGAGGGCGAATATGTAGGAGTAAGGTTGTATGTATGCTCAACCCGGTCTGGACCCCGCTCTTGAACACCCTCTTTTTGTAGTGAAGCCCATCCTGTTGACTCTACATCCGGAGAAGCCTCGTGGTATCTATTAACCTGTTTACCATCAGCCTCAGGTGTTGCATGTAGACCATTTCTGACAGGATTTACAGCACATTGCTCTGCTGGGCTAACAGGACTGTCAGTACCACTTTGTGGCTCAAGATCCTCTGCTTCGCTTGATCGCAGGCGTTTAAGTGGAAGTTTAGTTAGCTCTTCCTTTTCCAGTGCAACAGATTTTTTTCTTTTGTTCCTAACAGTGGGCTCCACAGGATCCAAGCTAGCCAAAATGTCCTCCAAGGGCTGGGAGACCAGTGGGAAAAGGCACTATGTCGGAGCAAATACAGGGATGTTAACAGTGGCTAGCTTCAAAAAAGGCATGAAACATGATTATGCAGCAGCTTACCTGTGGGTTTGTGCAGAGGATGATTGACTCCTCGAAGTTGACACGGTAGGAGCGCAAAGAAAAAGTGAAGCCCTTCGAAGTACACCAAGGACAATATTCCAGTGAAGTGGCCCTTCCCAGAACCTACCAAAACAGTGAATTAAAAAAAGAGGCTTTAATTAAGGTCACAGGCATTTTTAAATTAAAGGATTTGTTTCACCTTGTTTTAGGTAAACTTAAGCTACCAAGACAAATAACAAATTTAGAGTGCTGAACAAGTATAGAAATATGTTTGGTATTTATACACAATATTAATTTTAGCTGAACAAATCCAGTCCCCATCAGTCATCAATGACATGATACTTTAATTAGCACGGCCATTTTTTATTTACCTTGTTGAAGTGAATTTGGCCTATACCAGTATGAGACCTTGCATCTATTATTAAACGTTTCAGTGGGGAGGAATGAGGAAGAACACAAAACTAAGAGGAAAATAAACACCTCTGAGCAAAACGTATTGCAGACTTTCATGACATCATACAGTTGAGTTTTAACATTTCAGATCATTCAAGCATATTAAAGTACTTTCGCCTTTTACATTCAAGATTTCCATTTGTGTTCCATTTTCTTTTGTTCAATTTGGATTGGTACTGCCCAGTCACAGTGTGTGTTTCAAATATAATTCAGCTTTGCGCAAGTGACAACAAAGAGAGGAAGGGATGAGCTCCACTGACTTTTCCCAAATACCCCGCCAGTGGTGAGGCCGAAGCCCCCAAACCAGTGTCTTCACCAGTCATTGGCAAACAGCTGCTGCTCTTCGGGTCCACGGTTGACCGGTGCCATTCAAAAAATATTACCATATCACTGCAGTCTGGCTCACCTCCAGAGGGACTGAAGGGGGGAAAATACAGGAGCAAAGAGTGTATGTTATAAAGTTGCAAAGCTTCACAGAAAAGCAGTCAGTTTTAAGGCTGGATCACAAGAGTAAGAGGAAAAGCTGTAGAATTCCTCAAATACAAATACCAGTGTTGTATTTTTTTTTTTTTTTTTTTAAATCATTTGAATCAAAAGAATCTGCTTAGCTAAGTACATATAAATGATGATCTGACTGCCCTTGTGAAAAAGAAGGAGGCTGTTTTCTGAGAGTACAAGGACATGTTTCTTAGCTTGTGCCCCATTAACAGAAGTAAGGAAATTAGCAGATTATGTAGAAAGACATCCGTCCACTTATGGACAATGCTTCATTTGTTATAATTACTTGTACCAGGATTTGGTTAAGATGTTTATGATGGGCTTCTAAAAGTTTAATTCAAACTGATTATAGCTGCTACAGATTAGAGGTTTTAAGCATTTGTTTTATTTCACTGTGAAAAAAAACTCTTAAAATACTTTTCGTTAACATCAGAAACTCTACTGGAAAAAAAGAAGGTTGTTTACTGAATAAACTACCTCATTGTTATAATTATTTCTCTGCATGTTCACAAGTGGGACCTCCAGGCCTGATATACTCTGCCGGCTGTCACGAGTCCATGTCTTTAACTGTGACAACAGCATGCAAAAGAGATTTTGAATAATAATAATGACATAATTTACAACAGAATTAGTTCTTAGTAATAAAATAGTAAAATGGTAAATGGACTGTACTATGATGGCTCACAGTGTAAGGCGCTGGGACCACCTAAGTTAAAGGCTATATGTACAAATAAATTCAGAATGAAGTAACTTAAAATGTATACAGTATTCATAGCTAAGGCATGCATTAAGAGAAAGTGGTTAAACAAAGTAGACAAACTCTATTAATACGCATGTTTGCTTTGAAGGCACAAGAGGTTCGTCTACCTGCAGGCTAGCATGCTAACATAGTTGGGTATGGTAGGGATGTGATTTAGGACCCAATCGAAACGTATCCTTATTTTAAGCAACAAAAGAATACATACCGAGAGTTGTGTCAAATTTAGGACTGGAGTGGTGATGAGTGAAATCCATCCGTGCACAAGTGCGCTTATTTATCTTCACCGGTGAAATCTGGCCATGTGCACCGACTGACGAGTTCGTGACAGGAACGTTCGCTTTCCGGCCGCCTCCAGTTGTGCATCAGCCTTTGTCTTCCCCATCTGTGGAAAATGTTTCCGCTCGGCCCCCACTTGGCAGATCAAGTGAACTGCACGAGCTTGTGCTCAAGTTATTGTTCGGGTTGGCGCTGTATGCATATTGGTACGGCACGTACAGCCCATCAAACCAGTGCTAACCGGTTTAACGTATTTTTAAAATCTGTCACATTTATTCACGCAGTGAATTTTTATTGTTATTTAAGTTCTTGAACGTAATAAATCTGAGTAGTGTTATGTTAGTATTAAGTATTATGTTTATATGAACATTTATAAACATAAAATTATTATTTAATATTTAACATAAATATATATTTAAATTAAACAAAACATTTACAGTTACCTATTATTATTATTTGTTTTGTTGTACTTTTAGAGAATGACTTGAGACAAAAGCAACTGATTAATTTATCACTTGAGAAAACATACAGAAACTTGGCCCTTATCAACTGTGTGTTTATTTGGCTTTGTATATAAGAATTTATATTAATGGTGTGTACATTTATTTCTATAGGTCTAAATGATGTGGAATTTTAAAATAGACTTTCTGGCTGGGTGGGGGTGGTAGGGGGTCTACATGTGTCCCTCACTCTATTTCTAATACATTTCTAACAGCTCCATTCTGTCCTTATAACCCCCACCACCAAGCACACACATGCACATTCACAGACGTGCACATACAATCACACACTTTCCTCCACCCAATCCCGCCTCTTGCATGTGCCCTCCTCCCTTAAGCCCCTCCTGTATCTCCTGCTCTCCTGTCCTCTATTTTCCTCTGATGACAAAATGAATTTGCATATTTTTCCCAGGGAGTGCTCATTAGAATGCATAAACATGAGCAGGCAATAGCTTTCTGCCGTGGCATCTCCTGATGCAAAATGAGGCACAGACAGACAGCATCACAGGCAGACATGTGGCCTGAGTCTGGGTTGTGATTGGCATTAAGAATCAGTTCATCCTTCCTATTCTTAATTCAAGGATATGAATAAACTCTGCCTGCCATTTGTCTTTGTTTCTATCTTAGCTGCTTAGGAGGAAGAACAATTATTAGATATCCTCACAAAACATATAGAAAACAAGTCATTCATTTTAAACATTAATGAGATTTATCAACAGTGATCATAGGATTGCATTTTGTAAATCATGAAAGACTTTGGGTATTTTCTTTATCTAAGCACCCCACCCCCAACTGAAACACAAACATTTACAGTCTAAATATACAACTGTTTTGTCCAACATAAGCAAAATATCATAGGAAAGCTCCCTTTTCCAATCAGAAATCATAATGCTGATCTTTTTAAAATAACTGATAACAAAGTTATGCACAGTTATAATAGCATAAAACATGGCTCAGTACAATTTTGTCTTGGTACATGTTTCAATTTAAGAGACACAATAAAAAACAGTCCAAGAGATATCTTTGATAGATCAATCTTCATCTTTCCCTGGTGGTGGCACCACAGGTCAAGCCACAGGGTCACAAAAATGTACATCTTTTCTCCTAGACAAGTAAACTCAAACAGGACATATGCAGGTACACCCTTCTAGATATATGTCCTCTGTGACACACATGTGCACTAGTATAAAACAAAGACTACAGCTTATTTTTCTGTGTCTGGTTAAAAGTTTTATAATAAATATGCAATAAATTCCAATATCAAGTTTGTTCCCGGTTCTAGAGGAACATCACAGAATCCATTAAGCTTTTATTTTAATAGCACAAAGTTACACAGCATATCTCATGCCTCCATATGTTGGTCATCTCAGTTTTAAACATCTGTTTAACAGACAAGTAAACAATTTCACACAAATACAGTTTCAGTGATAATTAGCTAAATAATTAAACTATATAATAGCAGCACAAGTGTGTGTGGGTTTTGTGTATTATTTTAAATCTGAAGGAAAAATAAAAACAAGAACATTGTCTGATATGCTTTATTGTGTAAGGAAATCTGTATGAAATCACTAAGTGCAGTTGCTATTTTATTTATTTATTTTTTTTTTTTTTGGTTAAATGTGGTATATTTATTTAATTCTATTTGATTTCACAGAACAATGTCCTCTGGAGGTAGGGAAAAGGACCCAACTCCTAGTGTATGAAACAGTTATACAAAATATTGTCTGAGCCCAACAGTAAACAAAGCAGTTTAATAAAAAAAGAATGGGCCCACAATGGCTCACACTGTGTCTACTAGGAAAACAAACAAACAAACAAAACAATATAATCTGAATCAAAATCATTAACAAAGTTCTTCCTTTCAAATATAAACTGCCTTACTGAAGAGTCAGAGATTGATCTCACAGGTTTGCCTTAATTAGGGTGAAGCATACTGTCATGTTTTAATCAGTTACTGTATTTGAAGGCTTCAAAGAAAAACAAACAAAAAAAACAAAAACACATTGCACAGTAAAAAATAAACTCAGTCTCTGAGTTGTTAACTCAATAAATGCATAAATTATTTTATTATACTTGCTGATAAACTTTAATATTAATTTCAATGCAGGGTCTTAGGAAAACTGGCCAACAGCACTGGGTGCTTGTTAATATAACTTACCCATCAAAGAGATTAATAAAGTAATGTCTGGTACAGCCTGTGATATGAATTTGCGTTTATAATGGAATAAAAATAAAAACTGTGGCTTGTGAAATCACTATGAAACAACTAATAGAAATATTACTGTTGTTTCTATTGACAAGTCGAAATCTTTTAAAAATGCCATATGTGGTGCATTACTATCACATTTAAGATGAGCATTTGGTTCTCGAGTCTTTTACAAGTGAATACGCGATGTAGTTCATACACCTTTTCAATACCATAATTTGCAAATTAGTCCACGTGTTTTGAAGAGAAGGTACAATGGAGTCAGTTGATGATGAGGGTTACAACCCGCGCAACACAGCCGCACAACGTTAAACAGCTGGCCCGTTCCCTGACTACAAGCGCTCCACGTTGCCTCATTCATTTAACTTGCCTACTGTACACTGTGCTCAACGTAGTGAATTCAATACTATGGCAAACACACTACACTACTACCAGCTCCAGCATGCTCGGACAGAAATATTTTTGTATCCACGCGCCTCAGAAAACTTCAGTGACGTTTCACAAAAGACAGCCAATAGGACCTCGTCTTCTATTAGGACAATGAAAAGTCTCTGACCAATCAGATGAGCGGCAGATTGGGCGCTGCCCAATAACATGCGAGCCCCGCCGAGAGTAATGTTAAGAGAGCCGAAGACTGAAGACACTGCGTATCGCCTGTGTTCCCTCATACACAGCCATTGCAGAGCATTGAGATCCAGCGATAGTCACTAGGTGAGTATCATACACGCGAATATTTTAAGTCTCTATAATGATGAAAATGACCATAACATTCCTAAAGATCCTAATTATGAGTTTGCCATGATCGAATGTAAAACATTTAATCGCTTACAAAGGATTTTATTGCAGGGAACCGTTAGAAAAATAATAGAAAAATAGCCGGCGCTAAGCAGGTAACATTACATTACTATGCCTTGGGAGAGTGGAGCAGACGCTCTAAAAAGGAAGAAATGATTTTTTAACTTTGGCGAAATTCGACAAAAATAGGCAATTTCGTCAAATACGAAAAATTTTGTATAATAATGTTGTGTCGTTTACACAAAATGAGGTCGAAACGAGTGATAGTTATCGCGTAAAAATTCAGGAATGTCTAGCGGACAACACGGTTAGCGACAATGGTAGAAGACTCACCGTTAGCTAGCCATTGGCATTGCAGTGCATTGCGAAGCTGAATGTCTGTCATGTGAAGACTGGGAGAGTGCGGCTTTGGATATGAACATTGAAAATATTAAAAACAGAAGAAAAAGAGAGACCGTCTCAAAATATACACGGATATATATCTATTTGCCACAGTTCACTCGACAAGATTGTGAAAAAATTACCTCACGATCTGCGCTTTACTGTAATGGCTGACTGTATTCGCATAGGAAACAAGGCAGCGAGGCAAATGGGAAGCCAGTGACAGAGGCGCAGTTCAGTTCAACTTTTTCTAACCGGGTTTTCTCAAAAATCAAACCCGTAACTATAAGATATAACGACGGCAAAATAAAGTTCAATCTTTCGTGATTCGAACGACATAAAGGAGAGATTTTTCCGATGTACGGAAAGGGTTTAAATTGGGGCTTGAAATGAAGTAGTCGCCGCGGTCGCTCTGCCCTCTATTGCATGCAGTGCAATGGCTGTGCGCTGACACAAAGAGAAGGAGCCATATTCTCCATGTTAGTGGATGAAGACGAGCGGCCATTAGGAGCTCATAGAAACCAAGTCAGTAGCACAGCCCGCTCATAGACACAGTACAGACCCAATGTATTACTATACAAGGCGGCTAGTGCAATAGGAATCAATCGGAGAAATATTTTGTCAAGATCGCCGGCTTTCTGGACATATTTGTCGTGTTGCAAAGCGAACTGGGAGGCGGGAGGAGACATTTGAGGGGGACTTTCTTTCATGAAGAAGGCATTCTCACAAAATGGAAGAAGAAATATTGCCGTCGTTGTTGACCTCCTTTTCCTCAACGAGAGCCTATGCGCCATTACTACTTCGCTCGACACAGCTTAGTTGGGAGTTACAGTGGCATTTAATAGGAAAATATAAAGGCGAAAAATAATTTATAAAATAATTTGTCAATTTTTTTGTAGGACAAAAGACAATAAAGACACATAAGATATGACTTTGGAATCGCACCGAATAGCAGTTTTAAGTGTTATATTTTTAATAAATACGTATTTTTCTGCAATTTGTCTTTTTTTGTGTCGAAGTTATTTATTGAATTAAAACATAAACGCCATTAACACGAGGGGTTCCAGGTGGCCTATTTTCATTGCAAATTAGGTTTGAGGGTGTATATTAGTCATTTTTCTACAAAAATGGTCGTTTTTAAAACAAGTATATGGGCATGAACCTAGAGCGAGCTGTGGTTTATGTAGTGCAGCTGAACTTTGGAAACTTTAGTCGTTTCGTGTCAAAGTGATACAGACTGTAAAGTCGCTGCGAGGAAAACATTAATTTACGGTTATTTAGTGTGATGCGACGCGTTTAGACAGTTTTTAAGCCACCATTATGGGAGCAGACCGCGGACCACTAAGTTTTATGCAGAAGCCATAGAACAGATTGCGTCAATAAATAAAGTCATTTTGGTCGCATCAGCTTTGTCCAGGCTGAGCGCTGTTTTTTTTTTTTTTTTTTTTATAAGACTGTTAACTGGTCCTAACATAGTTTGACAGCAGCGAGGGTGGGTGACTCCAGCAGTTCTACCAGAAAGCGTCCATAGGAGGAAGAAGATGCCCTCTATTGTGTAATAGCTTGTTCTAGGCTGGTAAGAAGACTAAGCAGTAACCGATTAGTCCTATTTATGAGCTTTAAGTGACTTCAACTAAAAGTCAGTCGTGCATGTAAGAGGTCAACTCTAAATATTGATAGCCACCCACCCCCTTGGATGTTTTCCTACTAACAATGACCCATATCTCTGAAATGTTATTGGCTCACAGTTAATTATATTTGAAACATTTTGTGTTTAGGTACTGCCATCAAGATGGGGAAAGATCCAACTAAACCCAGGGGGAAGATGTCCTCCTATGCGTATTTTGTCCAGACCTGCAGGGAGGAGCACAAGAAGAAGCACCCTGATGCTTCGGTGAACTTTGCCGAGTTCTCCAAGAAGTGCTCTGAGCGATGGAAGGTAGAAAGATGGTCATAAATGTTACTCATATAAGATAACATGCTTTTTTTTTTTTTCTAAAAAAAGCTAGTGTAGTTAGGATATTTAGGACATATGATGTTGGCAGTTACAGCTTTTTATTACACTTACAAAAATAGACAAGTAGAAGACTGCATATCCACTCCAGATTATACTTTTGTGTAGATGTTGTAGCAACACATTGCTAATGAGTAAGATGCCTCTCTGCTTTCAGACCATGTCTGCCAAGGAAAAGGGAAAATTTGAGGATCTGGCCAGGCAGGACAAGGCACGCTATGAGAGAGAGATGATGAGCTACGTTCCAGCAAGAGGAGGCAAGAAGAAGAAGTACAAGGACCCCAATGCCCCCAAGAGACCCCCGTAAGTCAGACAGTTGACTCTTTCCAGTTTCATAGACTGGCGATTAAAATCTCTTTTTGAAGAACACACATCTGAATCATTCCCAGCCAAATCAAATTATTAAACATATTATGTTGGTTAAATAACAAACTCAATGTTCTTTTTCTCCAGATCTGCTTTTTTCATCTTTTGCTCCGAGTTCCGCCCTAAGGTGAAAGGTGAGTGCCCAGGTCTGTCAATCGGAGATGTTGCCAAGAAGCTGGGTGAGATGTGGAACAGCACCTCTGCAGAGGACAAGCAGCCCTATGAGAAGAAGGCGGCTAAGCTGAAGGAGAAGTATGAGAAGGTAAGGAGATGGTGATCTGTTGTCTCTGGATACTGTTTGACTGAGCTAATAACAAGTGACTGAGCAATGATTCTCCATCTTTCCCCTTCTTCTTTTACAGGACATCGCAGCTTACCGCGCTAAGGGTAAAACTGGTGGCGGAGCCCCAGCAAAAGCTCCTGCCAAGGCGGAGAAGAAGGACGATGACGACGACGATGAGGACGAAGACGACGATGAGGAAGAGGATGATGATGAGGAGGATGATGATGAGTAAACAGCGAGTGACTTAGGGGTCATTTTCTTGTTTATAAAGCATTTAACCCCCTTGTACACACTTCACTTATTGAAAGAAAATACATTAGAATCAAAGGGGTAAAAAAAAAAAAGAATAAAAAAAATAAATGCCAACAAAAAGGCTGTGTATATCAGTTGTTTTTATGCTGTACAGTTTTTTTTTCTTTTTTCTTTTCTCCTTTTTGTATAGTTAACACTACACAAGTATGGTGTCTGTATCCTCTTGCCAGTCTTATTTCTTCCCAGTGGTAGTTCCTAGACCACTATCTTGCCTGGTACAGTGTAAAGGGGTGGGCTTATAGTATTTTCCTTAGCTAGCTGTGCACAGCACATAAAAGCAATGAGTTAGATCTGAGTGTTTCTGCTTTTTTTTCTTTACGTGTGTTTTTATTTTAAAATGACGTTATCAAAAATTGACGTATCACAGTTGTTATACTGATCTTTATGTACCACTGTAATCGCAAAAATTAGAAAAAAAACAACAAAAAAAACAACCCGCATCGTTTATTGTTGAAATTTAAATTGCTTCTGATGTCAATAAACATTTTTTTTTAATTGGTTTTGTGTTGTGTCCAGATAATCTGATCCAGTGTTGCTTATTTCTGCAGGTTGTGAAGATTACATAGGTGTTTTGATGACTTACTGAAGTAAATAAACAGCATATCTGAGAGAAAACAATATGTTGGTGATTTTTAAAAAAGAAATAAGTAGGAAAAGTCTTAAGTAGGATAAGTAGATGCTCTGTTAGAAATTGGGCTATTGCAACATAAAAATAAAGCAGTTAATTGACTTTTGCAAATACAGTTACAGTAAGTCCAAAGAAATTTTTTGTTTCCCCTGGAATTGTATTAATTTTTATTGCCAGCCACTGAAGAAAAACAGGGTTGACATCATGACGCCCAGAGACGATTAAATGGAGCGGGAGAGCATCTAACGACTCAGGCCTTGATAAGCCGTTTCTATGAAGTATGACTCATCATAACTGCGTCCTGTATTTTATCCAACTGTGGTCGTATGCAAACCTACTGTGTAGTGATGCTACTTGTCATGGTGGAGGTACTGAAAGTTGTAGTGTTATTGCATGCAACATGCATCACTGACTCTTCCTGTTTTATTTAGATGCAGCTGCTTCATCTCTCATGCATTCTCCAGATCACATCCAGGGTTAGATAAAAAAAAAAAAGCCATTTATATAAGAAGGATTATGTGCTTTGAAATCCCAGTGACATAAGAATATGGCTGATCTGTACAAACTACTGCAGACCAAACCTAAAACCCACACACATTCTGCTGCACATTGTGGTCACAATCATGCAGGGAGCCCGTTCCGTTGTGGGTGGGGGTTACCAACTCCCAGCCTGAGCATACAAAAGTGTAGCACTATCTGACCTGCAGTGTAAATTAAAAGGATGTGTCTTCTGTTGTGCAGCATATCTCTTTGGTTGTTACACTAAGATCAACCTTGGCCTACTGAATGAGCCTTGATATGAAGTAGGCTACAGGACAGGCACACACATGGTAGCAGCTGACCTCTGCACTGCTCTGATAACGCCCTGTCTGACCCTGGAGGTGGCCTCCTATCGTAATAATTCCCCACACTTTTAATTTACAATCCACAAGATGAAGACCACCCTGGGGAAAATCCACAATCCCCTCAACTGTGAATATCCTACTTGGATATGTTTGCTGTAGACTATTACTGTTCCTCAAAACTACAAATGTTGCATACAAAACTAACTTGATACTGATATCAAACATTTGACAGCTGTAAGCTGCTGTCACTCCTGTTTAGCTGCCCCCTTCTGTTACTGTGAGTAGTAAGTTATACAGTGAGGCATAATGTTAAGGAAACCTTAGGGAAGCAGTTCAAATAGTGGATGTTTACACTCCAGAGCACTAAGCTGACCAACAAATTGTGCTTCTCTCATGCAGCCGGTCATGGTGATGAGTGGCAGGAAGGGGAAACTATGCTGGAACAGTTGCAGTGCCTCCTGGCTGCACTCAGCTGTTGATCCGTTTCTGTGTGGGCCTTTTCAGGTCAGAAGTGCGCATACAGTGCAGCTGGCAGGCTCGCCACACAGCGCCACTGTCGGAGCTAAAGCCTTTTAATCTCAGCCAGTGCCCACTGCAAACGCTCAGCATAATAAACGATCTGTGGGCGACATCTTGTGGTCAAATTCTACACCTGCATCCTAACTGCTGATTAAATTCATCTTCTGAAGAATTCCTAAAACATTTTGTTTACATATTTTAAACTTAGATATTAGATATTAGCCTGAACATCCAGAGTTCTGGTTTATACTGCCTTATTTCCTTAACTACATATGTTCATACAGAAAACTCAGAAAGAGTTGATTCAAGGTTAATATGGATTCTAACATAAGTCATGAAATATCATCTATGCAGTTAATAAAAATGAGGAATTTTGTTTACCATTAAAAGCATGGTCAATGGTGGATCTTATTCATTCTTATATTTCAACTTGCATACAGGCTTTTTTGAAAAGAGATTTATTTATGCCTATCATGGGTTTAAGGAGAGTATAGATAACCTCAGTCCCAAAAAAGCTGGAGGGCTGTGTAAAATGCAAATAAAAACAGAATGCATTTATTTGCAAATTTCATAAGTAGTTTCTTTTATTCCCAACAGATCATTAACAACATATCAGATGTTGGAACTGAAACATTTGAACATTTTGTAGAAACTATTAGATCATTTTAAGTTTGCAGCAACACATTTCAGAATAGATGGAACAGGAGCAACAAAAGGCTGGAAAAAAAAAATGGTACAAATAAAAAAAAAATAAATGGAGTAGAATTTGACAACTTATTGGGTTAATTGGCTGGGTATAAAAGCATTTCATACGTAAAGATGGGTAAAAGTTTACCAATCTCTGACAAACTACATATGAAAAGTGAGGAAAAATGTCAGAAAAAATTGTTCCTTAATGTAAAATTATAACGAAAGTGTATTATGTCATCAGAAAATTCAGAGAATCAGGGGGAATCTCTGTGTGCAAAGGACAGAGCTGAAGGTCAAAACTGGTTGCTGTGCACTTCTGGACCTCAAGTGGTACTGAATTAAAAACAGGCACGGTTCTTTACTTGAAATCACTGCAAGGGAATAGGAACACTTCAAAGTGTGACTGTGTAGTCGTTGTTGGTGATTTCAGCATTCATGAGAATAACTTGCAGGGAAAGGGGACCTAAGAATTGTGTTGTGTTGTTGATAATTTTGGTCTAACTCAGCTTGTGAAAGAAAAAATGCACAACTGAGGACACTGTTAAGTGTAATAAAGTGATTTTAGGTGGTTTAAAGGTTTTTAGACCCATATTGAATATTTTCTCTTCCTCAGCTCATGTTCCAAATTACTGTCCAGTACCAAATTCATGTTTTTTTGAAGAACATTGCATCAGCTTTCTAGATCTGGGAATCTTTGGAGACAATAATCTGAATATACTCCGCTACTTGTAGCACAATAGCACCTCAAGCTGCTCTAGTATCTATTCATTTATAATGCTTTTAAAGATCTTAATACATGTAGAATATCTCCATAAAATCATGACAGATGTTGTCACAGTAAGTCAGTAATTCTTCTTATCAATTATCCATTTGGTAAATCGTACCTGGGAAAATTAAACAAACTAGACTTGAATTGCTGAACAGACAAATACAATAAGAAGCCTAACATGACTTATCTAGTAGATTTACTTTATTATAATCCTTTCATCTACTTTATAAAGTCAATTTTGAGGGTTTGAAAGGTATTGTCGGGGTTAGCACTGTTGTTTCTCAGCAAGAAGGTTTCTGATTTAAATAACATTCTTTTGTGTGCAAGAGTTTGTGGGTTCTCCAAACAAAAGACATTGGGTGTTGGGTCATTCTCAACTGACCCTGGGTGCGCTCACAAACTGACCTTTGGTTGTTTGTCTCTGTGTTGGACAGGTAACCAATCCAGGGTGTTCCCTCTTAGATGGTCTGAACATGCAGTAAACCACTGTTGTAGCTGTTGTGCATACTTGTACCAAAAATGTACTGTTCAAAGTTTCAGTGTCTTTCAGTCATTACATTGAAAAAAAACCAACTGTGACTACACATTTTACAATTCCTTGAAGACTATTTGGTTGTTTTATTCTCCCCAGAGGTAGTGTAAAAATCTAACTACTATCAGATATGTTAGCATTTGGCTAATATATTTTACCACAACTCCTAAGGAAGGTCTAAGGGCCCAAAGGTGGATAAATTAAGGGGAATACATAAAGGACCTGGAGATGGTTTTGTTTGCACAAAAAATTAAAAATAATAAAAATTGAATATCAGGATTTGACAAGTTGTGTTTCATACTTTTTATTCTCAACAAAGAAATCCCTTTGAAATCATTACTTTCTTTTGTCTATGTTTTGCAGCATTTAAGGGCTTTTGAACAACCCTGCTTCGCCTGCCCCTTAGGTGACCACTGAGCATCACTTATGGATTAAAGATGATGCATGCCACTAAAAAGAAGAAGAGCTTGACTTAAGTACAAAACAATTAAGTCTGAACTGGGCTAGTAATGCTCAGTCACACCCTGATTTAGGTCCTGACCCAATTTCTCCACAACTGCAAATCTGTTCTCAACAAACATCGTGTGCAGCCAAAGACTTGCAGCCAGCATGAGCAGCACATCATAAATGTGCAACTACTGAGACTGTGTTCACTGACATGTTGACGCAATCAAGGCTCTGCAGCAAACAGAATGGTCTGATTAATTGATTTTGTTCTGAATCAGTCATCTACCGTGATTACTGTTCTGTGTTTTTTCAAACATCCTTTTCTGGTTTGTGGTTTGTGGTCTTTGTGTGTGCTATATATCACAAAAAACAGTTATGGCCAGAGGTTTGTATCACGGACTGAATTTCTGGGTAAAACTGATGCAAAAATTCAGTTGTCTTTTCCTTTTCTTGATCATCTTTTATAGAAAAAAATCACGAATTGCACAATTTTATATATACACACACAGGTTCAATCATATAAATACACCCACTTAGATTATTAAATCTGTCATGATGGTAATAACCAGCAGATAACAAAGTCTTTGAAGGGGGAGTTCTCTGGTCAGGTGAGATAAAGATTGGATTGTCCATCACGATGAGATAGTTTCATGGTCTGAATCTGTATTACTACTAGTCAAAATTGTAGCACAAAGTGGATGAAAAGAAGAAAGAAGAAGGACTGCCTTAAGATCCTTCAGCATAACATCAACTAGGATCACCAGAGAACCATAAAGAAATCATGGCCAAGCAAAACAAGAGATTGAGGTCCTCAAATAGTCCCTCAACTTTATGTCAGGTGAGCTCACCACTGAGACAAGACAGCTAAAAGTATTGATGGATTTAATGGGGGAGATAAAGGAGCACCCAAAGCAGAATATGGAACTAAAAAGCAAAAGATCTCTTTCCTTGAAAAGAGACTTGATGACTTGGATCAATAAAGCAGAATGAACGACTTAATAGTCAATGGACTGCAAACGAGGCCTTGGTCCCATGCAAGGGCTGCTTCAAGGATACTTTGCCTACAGGTAGTGACATAGGGTTAATTGAACAAGAAGTAATAACTTTTCTTGACAAAAAAGGGATACAGATACAGACTGATGATATAGAGGCATGTCATCTCTCAACAAGGAAGAATAAAAAAGAAAATCTGGCCATGATGCTACATTTTGGGAGCAGAAAGAGAAAGATAGAAGTCTTAAAGCAGGGCATTAAAGGGAAGGGCTCGAATGTGTACCTAAATGAACATCTGACTAGGAAAAATGCCAATGTTACCCTGCAGGCACATGTCCTTAGAAAGGAGTATAAAATACAAGCCACTTGAACAATAAACTGCAAGACATACATCAAGCTTAATGGAACTCCAGAGGAGGCAAAGACACTGCTTTCAGTGAACTTTCTGAGCTGAATCAACATGTCTGATCACATCACTTAAGGCATGAGATGATTTATAGATGGTACTTATTAAAATATCTGCCCTATTTACTGTCAACTAAGATGACTAGTATAAATAAACTACCTTAACCTTTTGTCATCACACATTAATATATTTAGTTTGCGGAATAAAATTCATGAGCTTACTATATTTTTGCAGTTAAATAAGGCGCCATTCGAGCAATTTCTGTCCCCTCAAACAGAAAAGGGTGCAACCAACTTCAGTTACTGTTCCCAGACCTGGCTTGTTTTTAAATCAACCCAACACCTTTAAGCTGGGCTTGAGAAGGCTGAGTTTTAGCAATAATGTGGCCAGATTTATGACAGATTTATGTTGCTCCAGGATGGTAAACAGACATATTCCCTAAATTCAATGTAGGTTTGACTGGGAGTTCTCTTGTAAGACCTGAAATTTTACCTGTAGCCTTCAGAAAGGAGTTCAAAAGCCTTCAAAACAGCAGACTTAACAATATTATAATTTAAACTATCATTCAGAAGGAGTGCTGCTACAACCTCTTGTGGTTTTCTGTGGATTTTACACTGCAATACAAGTGACCACATTTGGAAGCCATTGCAAAGCTTGTGCTATGTGCTCAAAAGCAGCGTAGTAACAGTCCAATTCAACTTCCCGAAATTCCGGCACCAAAGCAACATATTTGGTTATATTGAAGGGACTGTCTTGTGAGGGAATGGAAGAGGAGGACCCAACTGAACCAGTAGGTGCAGCCCTGGTTTTTCCTTGAGAATCAAGCTCAAGCTGGCCAACTGTATGACTTGCTCAGTTTCTAACTTTTTCATCTTCAGTTGAAACTGCCTCAGTTGTGCTTTTCCCTGAGCCTCTAATTGCAGTCGAGCAAGTCGGACCTTCAGCTGTGCATTGACTCTGGACCTAGTGGAGCCACTATCAGAGAGAAGATCAAATCGAGGAAACGTGAAAGGAGTCTTGATCCCACCATCAACCTTATCATCCAACTCAGGTTCCTCAGAACTATTCTGAGACACATGCTCAGTCTTCTAGCTGCCTGCACGCCCAGAGGACGGACCAGCAGGTGGCAATACAGCAGACACTATTCTAGTTTTTTAAAAAAAAATTTTAAGTTTTTTTGTTGTTTTTGTAAGTGGTTTTGTTTTAATACAAACATCATGATTTCATCAAACAATATCAACTTGGGCATAAGTGCATGATTTCATCACACAATATCGTCTTGGGCATAAATGCACACAACTTCTTCAGTACTTGGTTGAGCCAAAGAGCTGGACAAATCTTTCTAACTCATTCTGTTGAGTAGAAGAGTTAAGCTAAGTGTGAAAATGCTCCTTAAACAACTGAGTCTTTAGCTTAGTGGATAAGGACTCTGCGGATCGGACGGAGTTTGGTAGATTGTTCCACCACCGGGGGACAACAGAGGAGAAGAGTCTAGCTTCTGATTTTGCACCATGTTGTGGTGGGAGCACTAGGTGTTTTTCGCTGGCAGAGCGTAACTGTCGAGAGGGAGTGTAGCTCTGGATTAAGGAGTGAAGGTAGACAGGAGCCGTTTGGGTTATTGTTTTGTAAGCCAGAAGCAGAGCTTTGAATTTGGTGCGGGCTGCAACTGGAAGCCAGTGAAGAGCAATTAGCAGCGGAGTGAGATGAGCTCTTTTGGGCTGGTTGAAGACCAGATGTGCTGCTGCGTTCTGGATCATCTGCAGAGGTTTAACTGAGCATGCAGGCAGGCCAGCCAGTAAGGAGTTGCAGTAGTCAATGCGTGAAATGACCAGAGCCTGGACCAGGAGCTGTGCCGTGTGTTCAGTCAGGTAGGGTCTGATCCTCCTTATGTTGTAGAGAGCAAATCGGACAAGACCGGGCAACCGAGGCAACATGGTCCTTAAAGGTCAGCTGGTTGTCTACTATGACACCAAGATTCCTGGTAGAAGACGTAGGCACAAGTGTGATAGAGTCAAGCTGCACACTTATCTGTGGCGGTAAGGAAGGATTGGCTGGAAAGACAATAAGCTCAGTCTTGGACAGATTTAGCTGAAGGTGGCGATCCTTCATCCATGCGGAGATATCAGCAAGGCATGCTGATATTCGCATTGAGACGGTTGTGTCGTCAGGTGGGAAAGAAAGGAAAAGCTGAGTGTCATCTGCATATCAGTGGTAGGAGAAACCATGAGAGCTAATGACTGCACCGAGTGAGGAGGTGTATAGAGAAAGGAGAAGAGGGCCAAGCACCAAGCCCTGAGGCACCCCTGTTGTCAGCCCAAGTGATCTGGACATTCCCCTTGCCAAGATACTCTGAATGATCTCCCTGTGAGGTAGGATGTAAACCACGAGAGGAAAGATCCTGAGATGCCAAGCGCCTAGAGTGTGGATAAATCATACCTTTCTGGCCGCACTCAGTTCGTACAGCTGAAATCATCCCATTCCCAGTCACTCCCAGTCACCACAGGTGTGCCCCAGGGCTCAGTCCTGGGGCCCCTGTTGTTCATCATCTACCTCCTCCCCCTCGGTTATATTTTTAGAAAACACCACATACATTTCCATTGTTATGCGGATGACACCCAGCTCTATCTCTCCACAAAGCCAAACTCCACTCTCCCACCTACCTCACTCACAGATTGTCTTCATGACATTAAGTCCTGGTTCACTTCAAACTTTCTCAAATTAAACAGCAGTAAAACCGAAATGTTACTAGTTGGCACCAAATCCACCCTCTCTAAATCTGATAGTTTCTGCATTCCCATTGATGACTCTTCCATCTCTCCCTCCCCTCAGGTAAAGAGTCTGGGTGTCATCCTCGACAGCACTCTTTCTTTCACATCACACATTAATAACATAACACGGTCCGCATACTTCCATCTCCGCAATATCAACCGCCTACGCCCTTCTCTCACCCCTCACACCACCGCCATACTTGTACACAGCCTGGTCACATCACGCTTGGATTACTGCAACTCCCTTCTGTTTGGTCTTCCCCAGAAATCAATTCATAAACTTCAGCTGGTACAGAATGCAGCAGCCAGAATCATCACTAGAACCCCATCCATCCATCATATCACCCCCATCTTACAGCAGCTCCACTGGCTCCCCATCACCCATCGCATTCACTATAAAATTTTGCTGTTAACCTTTAAGGCCATACACAACCTCGCCCCTCCATATTTTTCTGATCTCCTCCGTGTTGTCAAACCGGTCCGTTCCCTCAGATCCACCTCTGCAATTCACCTCATCTTCACCCCCGCTCGCCTTGTCACCATGGGGAGTAGAGCTTTCAGCTGCTCTGCTCCTCATCTGTGGAACTCACTCCCCCCTGACCTCCGCAACTCTGATTCTATTCATCTGTTCAAATCCAAATTGAAAACACATCTGTTTAAACTGGCTTACTCATTATAATATGAACATTGTTGCAATCACTGTTTTATGTTTTTCTTGTATTTTATTTGGATTTATTCATTGTTGTGTTTTTATTGTACGGTGACCTTGAGTGTGAGAAAGGCGCCTTTATAAATAAAATGTATTATTATTATTATTATAACAGTATCTAATGGTTGACTGTGTCAAAGGCAAATACACCAGGAGCCTCAACCTCAGGCAGGGAAGGCAACACCAACAGTTTAAGTTCCACAAATTTCCTCACAACCAGATCCTTAAGCTCCTTTTTAAATGGAGCTGCTTAGGATGGGAGATGGAGAAGTGGTCTGCAATCTGAGTCAGCTTTGCAACATTGTTCTAGCTGATGAGAGGGACTTTCCAGAAACAGCTCAAGATTAAACTGTGCCATATCCAGCACCCACAACAACTATTGACAGCAGTAAAAGCATACAGTGCCAAACAATACTTAACTTTACACATCACAGGACAGGGGTAACATATCCCAGAAGAGCTCCCATTAATGTTACAACCCTGGCTCTGCTTGGGGCAAACAGGTGGCAACAATAAAGACAGGGAATGAAAATGTAAAAGGTTAAAGGCTTATTATAAAAAAAAAAAAAGAGAACACAATCTGAAAATAGAAAAAAGAAACTTAGATCCAAACAATCCCAACACAAGCCCTGTACTAATTAACAGACAAACCTAAGGCCTAAAGCCGTTCACAAAACCAAATTACAACAAAGACCCAAATCAGTTCACCTAAAACTTATTAAAAGCCATCATCACAAAACAGATCAACCTAGTACACAGTTCAGGAAAATACACAACACCAAGTCTGGATAATAACAACTGAATGATTGTCAGCAGCCTGCTTAAATAGTGGAGCTCCGGTTGGACATCAGAGAATTGGACCAATCACAGACAGGTAACGGCACAACCAGGTAGTTGCTGAGGGAATCCAGACAGCCAGCCAATCACCTGGTTGCAACCAAATACAGAAATTTGCATACAGTTAAAAACGCCAAGGCCTGGGGCTGTAACATATGTATGTGTATATATGTATTTATTGTGTATATGAAAATATGTGTAAATGGTCAGTATTTATGGTCTGTATTTATATAGTGCTTTTCTGTACCTGGAATGACACCCAAAGTACTTTACATTATACATCACATTCACCCATTCACACACACATTCACACACTGAGGGCGGAAGTAAGTGGGTGTATGCATGTATAGGTATATGTATATTTGTGTATGTGTGTATATGTATGTGTGTGTTTAAGAATGTGTGTGTGTATTTCAATGTTTTATCACCTATGTATTATTCTGTATTATATGTATTATTCTTTATATTTTTATGTATTATCATCTACATATTATTTTATGTCTTATTTTTCCATGTACTTTTCTATGTATTTCTATTATTTTTTCGATTATTCTTGTGTTTTTTTATTTATTTATTTATTTTTTAATTTTTTACTTGAGACTGTAATGCTTGTTTTTTGATAGTTTATAGTCTGAACCCCAGGAAGACTAGCTGATGTCTTGGCATTAGCTAATGGGGAGCCTTAAAAAACAACAACAACAACAAAAAACAAACCAAAACAAAAAAAAAAAAACAAACAAAAAAAACCATTCAACTAGACAATCCAATCTGGGTTTTCTAGTGAGCCAATAAAACCAAACATATGGTAAACAAAGCATTGTTTTCAAAGTCCTTCCCCTAACCTTGTCTAAAGTATACAGTGTAAAATATACAGAATGTAATCATAGTTATCTATCAATTCTGAGCCAAATATCTAACCAGAATTCTGCCAGTAGATGACTGGTGTGCTGAAAATGTGTGTTGTTAAATAATGTTTATACTGGAAAATGATTTATACAGACTGCAGGTATTGATTTCACCAAATCAATTGGGAGTGCTTAATAAAAAAAATAATAATTAA
Source organism: Melanotaenia boesemani (assembly GCF_017639745.1). Taxonomy (NCBI): domain Eukaryota; kingdom Metazoa; phylum Chordata; class Actinopteri; order Atheriniformes; family Melanotaeniidae; genus Melanotaenia; species Melanotaenia boesemani. The sequence goes on from NC_055696.1 coordinate 12,599,117, forward strand.
GATACATGTTGGGAATAATTTGGCTCCAAACAAAAGAGAAATTCCAAATAATCTGAAGCCCACTTTTGCCATGAAATTCCTGTTCATGATATTGGGTACGGTATGTAAGCTTTCAGCCAAAAATACATGTGCATGCATGAAAGCACCAAGATGTCTTTTCTTTTTTTATATTCTCTTTTTCAAAGCAGATAAAGACCCACCTGCAGGAAAATTATCAGATCCAAAGATTTTATTTTACATTTACTCAGGAAGTCAGACTAATTCTCAGTTCTTTAACATAGTGTTTTCTTTTTTCACACACTTCTGTCAAAGAACAGATTGGGTTTTCATATTTGTTAATTTGGCACGATATTTTCAGTAAATTTTAAGTTGTCAAGATGTGAACCACTAGACGCATGTGAATGCAACATGCATGCATGTATAGGCACACGTGTTCATTGAAAAATGTGTTTAAGACAGGTGGAACTCTTCAGCAATGAACACTTACAAGAGCCAAGTGCGAGCAAACAACTTGATACTCGTGTTGACTTGCTCAGAATGATGCAGCTCTTTCAAACAAGTCTGTTGTATCAGTTTTTGTCAGAAGATTTTACCTCCACCAGGTGGTAGTATTGCCAAGGAAATCTATCAGCATTTACTCATACCTGCTCTTTTTATTATTCAGAAACAACAAAGGATGGCACACATTCAATGCTTATTTGTTAAAGACAGTGGTAGAGTTAGTTTCTCATGAATTTTTCAAATTAGCAAATGTTTGAGTAGGCGGTGACAAATGTACTTGTGAAATCACAGCGGTCATCTTGCTGTGTGTATTTCAGCCTTTTGTTTTAAACCATATTGATATGTTTGCAGTAAATACAAATGTGAAATAATAATTTGTTGCTTTGTATTGGAACAATATGCAGAAACTATGTGTCATGTGACCTGAAAAAACTATTAAAGAACCTCTTTATGCTGTTAAAATTCAAATAACCTTGTTGGTTTTTTCTTTGAGCTATATCTGCATGTTAACTTTGTCACAATAGGTATAATAACATGCTGATGTTTCCAGATCGAACACTAACACAGCATCAGCTTTTGCTGAAGCAGTAGCCTTTCAAATGCTGTTCAGAAAGCCGCATTTTCTTTTCTTACCAGCACAGTCTTAGAAAAAAGTGTAATAGGTACATTTGTGCTTATGTCCAAAAGGTAGAAGTGTCAAAATCAAATCCCAGAAATTGATACAGTGTCATTTTTTACAGCCTGTTGTTTTGTATAGAGGAACGTTCAGGTAGCATGAACATTAAGGTTACTCATGTATCTGCAAACAAAACCTTTGATAAATATTTTGTTATATTATTTTTTTTGGCAAGAAACTATGATGTAGCTGAAATAACTACTTTATAAAAAATTGTGCTCACAGAAAAGGTGCTAAATTCCATGTCTTACACAAGAGAAAACAACATGATTGTACCACCTTTGTATAATATCATGCAACTGAGCATGCACTACTGTAGTGTAAAAGTGGAGAACATATGGTTACTGAAAACAAACCTGAAATACAAATGTTTGTTTGTATGTGTTTGATGTGTTTCCATTCCTGGCAGGAAAATAAAAAATAAAAAAAGGTTTGCAACTGATTCATAGGCCCTCTCTACAGATGAAAGCTCTGGCGAAGGCCATGCACAAATATTTGTAGTCAAGAATGCTTTAGCTGGAACAGTCTGAAGGAGCTTCAGCAAAGATCCAGATATGGGTTCAGATTTAAACATGAGAGATGACTATGTCCTTTCTATATAGTTTCCTAAAGAGAATGAAGTGAAACTTTCTTAAATAAAACCCCTCCATGACAGGTCTTAATATTCCCTTTGAGCATTATGTTCAGGATCAAAATTGCATCTTTATGCAACAAATCTGTAAAAGTAAAAAATGAGCTATAACATTAGAGATGCTATCTAGTCAGCTTTAGGTATCAGTGGGAAACAATATTATATGACAGACATATAAGCTAAAGCCCATTTTGGCCCTGAATGATCTGGAGAAATTAAAACATGGTTTTGTCATAACTCGCTTGGATTATTGTAATGCTCTCTTTGTCGCAGTTAGTCGGTTCATTTCTCGCCTGCTAACTGGAACATACAGACATTAGCACATTTCCCCTTTATTCCCTTCACTGACTCCCTGTGCACTGTAGAATTGATTTTAAAATCCTTCTTTTAGCTTATCAACGTCAAAATGGCCTTTCTCCACCCTACATGTCAGAACTTCCTTAGCCACTAAGGTCTGCTGAGCAGCTCACTCTAGTTGTACCAGTGACAAAGCTTAAGCTTAGAGACAATCGGGCTTTTGCAATGGTTGCACCGAGACTGTAAACCAAGTTACCTTTAAATGTCAGGCAGGCCTCTTCGCTACCTATTTTTAAATCTCTTTTAAAAACGCACCTGTTTACACTGGTCGTTAGTAGGAGAGATGAGGATGAATAAACTGCCAAATAGGGGAGGTTTGGTTTTGCTGTGTCAGTCTAAAGCAGTGGTTTTGGAACGTGTCTTTCGTGCCCCCCTTTGGAGGAATAAACATTCCTGGTTCTCCCCCAGTTTGAGAACCACTGGTCTAAAGTGGGGTCAAAACATTAGATGTGGAAGCGTGGGATTTAGAAACCACACTTAAAAAAAGACTTCCAGATTGGCTAAACCTGCATTTCCTAACTCTGACATAGTGTCTCCTCACTCCAGGATTCAACAATGTGCTTTCTAGAGTTTAGAAAATGCTTTAGAATAGTGACGGTGAAATAATTGCCAGCTTTCAGAAAGAGAAAAAGCACAAGAAATCATATATAAGCAGATTGAAAATACAATTTTCCCCCATAATCATTGTATAAGCACTCTGTTTGTTTATCTGAGCTTTTTAACTAATGGATCAAAAATGTTTAATGGGTCTTGCTTGACTGGTATGATCCTGGTTCTCTTCTTCTTTTCCCAGTCTTTAGCCTCCATTCTCCACCTCACTTCCAGCAGCCTCAGTCTATTAAGAATTATAAAACAGATGTCATAGCCAATCTTCTTACTCTGTTATCATTCCTACACTTGGGTCTGAAAGCTACAGTCCCTGATTTATACCAACGGTCCATCTCCACACATTCCTGTTAGACTACCTGTTTTGTGTGCACTTACCTTGTTTGTGACCTTAGTTTTGCTTTCTTAACCTTTTTATTTGCTTCTATTCTCGCATTTGCCTCGCCTTCACTTTACTGCTGCCTCATTAACTGTGAGTAAATCAAATCTGGCTGTTTGTTGTTGTGCTTTTTGATTCTTCTTCTGTGGTGTGAAAACAATGGTTCAATATTGTGCCAAGAATAATTTGGAAAACAAAGCTCAAAGGCGGTAGCTCAAAACTATAACGGTGAACATAGTAAACAGTTGGAATGCAACTACAAACAGGAAAACAAACAGGAAATAAAAAAAATGAGTAATGAAAGAATTAAAAATACACATTTAAGAGCCCTGTTAAACAGTACATTTCCTTTCAGATCCTTTTTCACCTTCTAAACCACTCCATCAGCTTGTATTGTCTTGAGGAGCATCAGACAAACAAAACAAGATTTAAATGGAAAGGTCAAAGAAGCTGCTGTGTAGCATCTTGATTTAATTCCAAGAGAAGAACAATTGAAATGATTAAGAGCACAATCTGACCATAAAACAATGTGTATCTGTTAAACTGGCACTGATGTGTAAATGCTTTGGTGTGTTGTATTCTGTGGAGATTGTTGATAATGAACAGAAAAAAAAAACTAATAACATCTTTACATAAGCCCATTATAGGTTTGATTTGGAGTGATTGTACTATGATCACATAAATATTTAATCTGGAGGAAAAGTAAATGAATTATTTCTGTTGTTAAAGTAGATATGGCATAATCATTTACACTCCATTAATTCTTAATTTAGGATACTTCTAGATTAGCTTTGCACCCATCATAACTCCTAATAGGTTGCATTTGTTTCAGAATAAGGGAGAGCCTTGTCCTAGGGGAAATGTCTTCTGATTGTCCAAACTCCTAAGAGCATATTGAAAAAATGGAGTGATGGTGATTCTTATGTGTTGGTTCAATTTGGTTAGGTAACCAGCTTCTTTTGCTTCCTACTATCGGCTGGCTGTTCTCTCCTGAGCATTTCCACCTTCACTGCCAGCAACACTGTCTTCCAGATACTCTAAACTCACATACATACATTTTTTTACACATGAACACTTTAGTTGATGTTACTTTGGGTTCTGGTAGAAAGTCTCTGCAAGATGTCTGAAATGAACGTTGCAAACATTTGTGTTCACTGCTCCAGAAAATGTTTTATGTCATGTGGCGTGCCTGTGTTATATACAGTCTATGTCTGTACTTTTTGTCATTGGATATTAGCTAATCTTTTCAGCAAGTTGTTTCTCTGGATAAATAAAAGCTCTTTTTATGTTTAACATGTGTCACAAGTCATCAAAAACATAGATCCAAATGAAGGCTGATTTTCCAAACAGCTTTTTAACTTTCACAGGTATTACTGACAGCATTAAAAATGACAATACATTGAATGCTCACAGTAAGGGACCATATGCAAAAATAAAAAGCAATGAAGTTTAATTTAGTGTTTACAGTGATTTCTCATATTATAAGAACAAAATCTGTGCTTTCCTTTCTATAGCTCGTCAAGTGCTTTCTGAAACAAACACTTGTTCTTTGGCTGTTTCCAAAACATCTGCCTGAAGAAACTGAGCTGGATATTCATCCAGATCATCTAGCAAGAGAAAATATACAAGATACAGCTTGTCCCATATTAATAAAACAAAGTTATAGAAAACAATATAATGCAAGATCTTGATCTCTCCCTTACTTCTTTGGTGGAAACCAAACCTAATGAGCAGGGAGGAGGGTTGAGGATTTGGGTGCTCTGAAATGGCTATTAAGAACAAAATTGTGCCACTGGGTCAAATTTTCAGAACTCTCATTAATTAATGTCTTCTTTGTGGGATTATAACACAGATTTGGCACATTCATTAATGAAATGGTTATCAGCTAAAATCATCACACTGATTGGAATTTGCAACTTGACTGGATATTGGTCAAATGCCATCATTAAGATATTACACACATATTTAAGAGATATCAACAATGTAGTTTAGCTACAGGAGGGATTTGAAAAACCTATAGATTTAAATTAGTTGATGCATTGGGCAGCAAATAGCTTATTCTGGTACTGACCTATGTTTAGTGTCTCTTATTGAATTGGATGCTTAATGTCTTCATGGGCTTCAACCCATATATTTAACTCTGCTGCTCATTCCACAAATGCATTTATCTTTCACATTTGGCACCATTTAAAGGGGAAATAAATGTGGCTTTCCAAAAGTAAGATTTGTTGCCAAGAAGCATTGTTGTAGCAAATAAATAAAAAAAACACAAATGTCCTTAATTATTACTCATAGGTGGCTATGCTTTGGTTGCAATCTGTTGATGGGACAGAGCTGTTAGCAAGAATGCAGTGAGTTCAGACCTTGCAGAATAATATTCCAAGTTGTTTTTGAACGTGTCAGTGTATAATATTTAGGATGATCAATTACATTTCATTATCTCAGAATGAGTCATTTTTACCCAAACATTTTACATTTTTCTCCTTGTGCCCCTTTGCTGTGTTGCACCACCATGTGGTATATTATAAAATAATATAAAATAAAATAAAATAAAATAAAATAAAATAAAATAAAATAAAATAAAATAAAATAAAATAAAATAAAATAAATATAGACCAGACATTAATTTTTTCCCACTAGTTTAGAGTTAGGTGGTGATGTTCAAATATCTGCAACATCCAACACACTAATCATTATTGCTTCCTCTTTCTTTTCATCCTGAGAAAGCAAATATTTTATATAAGGATTTATTTGTTTAACAGTCATTTTATTGGTTCAACTTACAATATCAGCTTTTTTTTTTTTTTTTTTTTTTTAAATTTCCATGGGAAAGTGTGTCCAAGTTTTTGACTTGTGTGTCATGGTTCTTCTTGTGAAATCAACCTTATGTGTGTATGTGTTTCTCTTCGTGTGCATAGTATTGCAAGTGCAAACATATCCTCCCTTGACTTTATGCCAGTGAATTTCAGGTAATGGAAGCCAAAGCAGGAAGTGAGGCGCCAACAGCATAGAGAGCAGATACAGCCCCTCCCCCTGGAGAACATACTGTCATATTCAATGAATTTTAACACAACATATCCTGAATCCACAAATTATGTATATTTTTTAAACAGTTTTTTCATTACGTAGAGTTATGTCTACAGGGAAATCTGAGAAAGAGGGCGAATGTCAAACAGCAACACCCCAAATTAAAGGGTCACTGATTCTTGTTTGTTGCACACACACTTGTATGAGTGTCTCGTCCATTTATTTGTCAAAACATGAATAGAAGCAGAAGCTTTCTGAACTGTCCTCGTATAACAGCTTTGAACATATTTTTTTAGTTAGTCAGGCGTCGATTGCTAAGCCTTCTGTCTTTTAAGCTCTGCAGACATCCACCTTGACATGCAACAATGCAAGTGACCACCTGAAAAACAATGAAGACTCAATCCAGTAAAAATAACTTGTAATCCTATTATTTGCTCGGCAGTTACATGTGTTCATCTAGCGAAGACTGAATAAAGCAGATGAGCCCTTTATTCTTGTGACATAATCTACTTTTCTGTTATGTGACCAAAGGATCCCCACAGAGGGGACACTGTCTCACAGTTGCTTTTGTTACAAACTGTGGATAGAAGACCACAGTTCATCTAAATCACAGCTGTGATTTAGCTGTTTCATAACAATTCCCTCACATCCTCACCACAATGCATTGCAAGGACTGCTGATAACAGCACCTCATCCTCTGCTTTTTACCTGCCCAGCTGTGAGAGAGGGAGGAACAGAAAAAGGAGGGAGGCTGTGAGCGTTGTGGAGGCTGACTCAGGTAGACGTTGGCACCACCAAAACCACAGCTGCATGGAAACATTACAGTGATGGCATGTTACTACTGTGTGAGACAAAATGACAACAACAGAAACTGTGATTATGACAAGTGCAAATACAGGCAGGTAATAACAGTTACAGCCTATACAATGTCACAGAGATAAGGAGATCTTTTGGGGTGGACAGTCTCTTCAAGACTTGTCTTCTAAGAACATCTCGTCCTGTTTGTATGTTCAAAATTTAAAAAACTTGGGTTTCTTAGTTTACTGAGACTTGAATTTTGTTTTCTTTATTTGTAAATATCTCTGGATGAAAGCATCTAATAATTTACTAAATGTAATTATAAAGAACAATGAAAAAGGGAAAAGACAAGAAGAAGGGAATGAAAGAAAGAATAAAGGGTTGAATGAAAGACCAAAGGAAGGCAAGAAAGAAAAAAAAAACATAAAATGGAAAGCAAGAGGAAAAAGGGAACAATGAAAGAAGATTAAATGAAGAAAAGCACAAGAATGTGAAAGAGGAAAAATGTTTGAAGATTAATAAAAAGGGAAATAAAAGGGATAAAGGAGAGCAAGAATGAGTAAAAAAACAACTGAAGGAGTGACAGAAATGGGGAAATAAAAAACAGGAAAAAAGTGGAAAGAAAGAGGGATGAAAATTAAGGAAGAATTAAAGAAAGTGAAGATTGAGGAACAACAGGAAGAAGGGATGAAAAGGGTAAAGAGAGAAATAAGAATAAAGTAAACAATAAAGTAAAGGCTGATAAAGTACAAAAAAGTAGGGAAGGAGTAAAAAAGAATGGGAGGAAATGTGGGAAGACAGAAAAAACAACAGAAAGATGGGAACTGGGAAATAATTAAAAATTACAAAATAAAAGGAAGGAATTAAGGAAAGAAAGAAAATATGCAATTAGCTGGAACTAAAAGTAAGAGAATCTGTTCATTGCAGAAAAAAAGAGGCCAGAAAGTTGGATGAAGAAATGTAGAAGGTGGCCAGATGGGGGTGTCAGAGTAACACTGCAGCATTAAGTAACCTTCATCAAAATGATTTCTGATTGATGATTGATGCTAGTGTGAAAGTGCTGCTGTCTACAGAACAGACCTTTGTCAGAATTTATTATTTCACTACCATAGTTACTATAATTTATCATACAGAGAACTATGTCTGAACTAGTTTTATTCAGCTTTGTAGCAGATTGTTGAGAAATTCCACATTGAACCAAATAGTTTTTCTCAGTCATCAGAGGCTCAGCAAAACCTGATCTCATGGGGAAGTGAACATGTAATCAGCTGTGGAACATCTATATTTGAAGTACATCAATTATTTGCAGAGTGATGGACCATCTACAATGGTACAAAAAAGTAAGAGGTCCCAATAGTGGGACTGTAAGCACATTAAAGTCCTTACAAAATGCGTAATAAGAGTACACCAACACACCCTGTATGGTGAAACCTGTTAAACATAATACCATAATAATGACATATGCAGGGCCCCAGCCTTGCCTGTGGTGAAATGTGGCTTTATGCACTACCACTGTGAAGGCGTACATGTGAGTGTGGGATTGTCAGTTAAGAAGGCTGAACAAGCAAACAGAGTAGTTGAAAAAGCTATTTGATGTAGAATGAACAGAGCCTCGCTGGGACATATACAATCAGAGATAAACGTTAAATGCTAAATAGCCCCCACTAGCAGATAAACCATAAAGAGGGCAGATAACAATCTACACTCCCTGTAGCAGGCATACTGCAATATAAGCACTGAACATTTGTTTATTCTCCTTCTGTGACAAACAGATGGCGAAAATGTTCAGTGATGACAAATGGTTTTTCACAGCCAAATGGGGGAGGCTTGTGATTGTACGAGTGAAGCTTTTCTCACTAAAAAAACAGCATTTAATGAAGATTTCAAACACAAACTCAAAAACTGAGTCACTTTAAATTATAAACATAACTAGCATCTACAATTTAGCCTCTAGGAACAGGCGTGTCAGAGATCCTAAGACAAATTCATATGTGGATTTACTAGTGAGTGTGTTAGACAGGTGGGCAGATTAAAGGAGTACCAACCTCCCCCCTGATCCCCAGAACAACAGTTAGCTGGAGATAAGCTCAGGCTTAGTGTGTCGCTTGGTACGTCTGATCCAAATCCAACTCAGGTATAGCTTTTGAGAGAGATCCTGGGTTATAAAGACAGCTCTTTCAGCATTGGCGACATTGTGTCAGAGCTGTCAGACACAGAAAAGACTTTCAGGAAAGCTGTTCATGAAAATGACAGCAGAGAGCATTTTACACGCAGGAAATAGATCAACTGGCTTATTTATGTGTTTATAAATATTCTGAGCATAATAGATATCTGTGCCAAATTTCTATACAAAAGAAAACAGAAGGAAACATAAATAAGAAAGGAGAGGAAAAAAAGATAAATTCTCCAAGGAAAAGAGTGGGTGAATTTACCTTTTCAGAATGAGATGAATGCACTGCGTGATCTCTTTCAGTCAGAGATTTTTAAACAGAGGGGAAGCTGTAGGAGAGCATTGAGGCGACATAAAACACCAGTGTATGTATGGTTGTGGTGGGGGTGTAGTTGCTGACACCTTGTCTGGGAGAGCCAAACTGGATTGCCCCGTCAGCTTGAGAGTGGGAAGAGTCATGTTGGGTGTAGGGCTGCACCGTGACTTCCTCTGCCACAATCCAGTCTCAAAGTCTATGTCACAATCTAAGAATAGCTGATGACACAGGGTGCATGTTAATAATCTGTGGGAAACATGGCTAGGCAGCAGAGGCTAGTAGAGGAATGTCTGAGTACAGCTATGTAAAGAGTCAGTGTTTATATATGGATCATTGAATGTGTTGTGCATGCCACCCTTCAAAGCCCAAATGCCGCAACTATTTTGTAGTTAGACTGGAAATAGAAAGAGAGCTTCCCTGAAAATGGATACACCAAACTGCTTCAACTCAAAATTGCCCTTTGAGCTTTAAAGCAAACAAAAATGTTGCCATCTTTTTCCTTTTTACGCCCAGGTGGCGTTCTATAAATGTGTTTCATGTCAACAACATGTCTGTGTGTGGCCAGAGCGAGACAGCAGGTGCTTAGATGAAAATCTGAAGAATATAGTCAGGAGGCTTAGACAGTTACAGAGGTATTTTGTCTTCGCTATAAATGTTACATTTATATTTGATCAGCAGACCTTAAAGAAAGGAACTAGGGAACTGAGGTAAAGGTGACCTGGGAGTTCATATTACACAGACATGCACTGTCCAACAAGTACAGACAAGTGCTGAGGAGGGAAACAGACTGCACAGACAGTGGCTCTGAACAAATATACACAATATGAAACTTAAACGCAGGTTTGGCAAAGGAGTAGGAAAAATCCAGAATATAATCATATATGTGTATTTATGGTTTAACGTGCCACACAGCTGGGATTCAATAAAGAAATATTTAAAAAATCTATTTAATATACACAAATGTATTAACCTACTGCTAAGTCCTCGAATAGTGTCATTTAATATAAATAATGGCAACCATTCACCTTGGTACACCATCCATCCATTTGGCCAGCTGGAGCTTATAGATGTCCGAACCATTCAACCTAGTTTATTTTAATGTGAAGAAACAGTGGCTCTACTCTGGCTCTTCTAGATGCCTGTGCATCTCGCATAAACTCTTATGTCTTATGAAGAAAACTAATTTTGAGCAATCATGTTTACCAAAAATCTCTTTCTTTTGGTCACCCAAAATCTCAAGACCACAAAGGCTTAAGGCATGGGATGTAGGCTTGAGGGCATAGGTTTGATTTTGACATTGGTAGAGACATATAAGTGTCTCACAGAGGAAAAAGAAGTGTTTTGTTGCACTTGTGGCAGGCTTTTATGTGTATAATCGTGTAATTGAGTGGATAGGACATCTGAACAAGCAGAAGTAAAATATTAATTTCTGGGATTAAAAAGGTCCTGCAATCATCAACCTCACAAAAACGTAAGTTAAAAACACACTACTTAAATTCACTAACTTAATGAAACCTTGAAGAAAAATATGCCCACTAAGAGCAAATAAAGTATTGCTACAAAGTACATTAACATCTATACAGCTGGAACAAGTTTGAAAAGGAAAATATATATGTTATCATTTTGACTCACTGCAATTGCATAGAATTTGTGATGTTAGAGGGAATGTTTACTTTAATATCATTATTCTGGTTCTAATTTAAAAACATGTTAAAATCATTATGCCAGGGATTTTTTTAAGGATCTGTACCAAACAGGCTTATTGGCTCCGTCAGTCCAGGAGAGACGAGAATGGAGCAACATTTTGTCGTCCCGCAATGTCCCAACCAGCAGTGGTCAGGGTCCACAAACATTAAATCTCTGTCCGTCAAACGCCACTATGGACATGCCAGTATCTTTATGAAATGTCACGATCAACGGCAATGTTGTATTTAATTTTAAACAGTCCATCGCCTGTCTTTCTGTCTTGATTAGATTGTGTCAGAGCAGGTTACCTTGACAACGCATCACAACGAAATAGTCCACTCAGCCGCTTCTTGTGAATAACTTAGGATTTTAACGGTCAAAAACAACATTAACGTAATAATAATTGATTTAATATTTATTTCTTTTGTGAGTGTGGTCAAGCTACACCATAGAGCCGTATATAAATTTCACGCTACATTTTATTGACGCGGATTTCAGCGTGAAAACGAAATGTCTCCAGAGTATTTTTTTCCAGATCACACCAGTCAGAACATAGCTGCTGGTCTGAGACAGACAATAGCTATGGGAACCTGGTGGATAGAAACTAGTCCGTATTACCACTACAGATAATGCTTCAAATGTCACTCCCCCGCACTCTCTCTCTTTCTCTAATTGTGTTAAATAATCGAGATCTCTATTTCAATCAAAATAATCGTGATTATCATTTTTCCCATAATCGAGCAGCCCTACCCAGAGATTATTAATATTTACTCCACCAAGGCAAGCAGGTTCATTATACTAATGAGGCGTGAGACAAGTATCCAGTAAAATTAACAATCTTTATTTAAACAAAACAAACTGATTAAAAAATAATAATAAAAATAGGGCTGAGGCTTACCAGGGGACAGGTGGGCTGAAATGAGGTGAGGGAATCCAGGGAAGGGCCACCCAAGCACACGTGCAGAACATGCACACTACCAAACAACTCTACAAAAACACAGCACAGGCAAACGTGATCGACATGCAGAGGACTGTAGGGTCACACCAGGAAGGGAGCCAGCACCAAAGAGGCACCACTACACCAAGCTCTCAGACCTCTGAAAAGGAAAAATAAAATAATGTTAAGGGCAGAAAATAAGATAAATATAATAAAAATGGCAGCACACAAACTAAAATGAAATTGCCTCCATTTAAATTATCAAAATAAAAGCGGGCTGTAAAGCCCAGATTCTCAATGTGGGTCACCACTAAATTGCATGCACGCTCAGCCGTTCAGCTAAAGAACAGCGGCATGTAGTGAGACATCTTTCCCCACAACAGCTCTTTGTAGCCTGTAACACGCAGCAACTCCAGTCCTTAAGAAACGCCGCAAAAAAGCAGCCTAAAAAGGCGAAGTAGCCCAGGCATCTGTTGGAAGCAACAGCGAGTAAAATATAAAACAAAATAAAACAATCAACATAAACAGTCAGGAGCAGGTACTGGGGACCTCTCACACCCTTGTTCCCCCTGGGTGTGGCCGGGGGCGAGTGAGGGGAGGTGGTTGCCTCTGGTCCGCCTGGGGTGTCACCCACGGGGCATGGTGGGTGGGTTATGTGCGACGTGACTGTGTGATGGTTAGTGCTTGTGGGTACGACACAGGGGAGGGTGTGAGTGTGGGGTTATATGGGGTGCAGATTGGAGTAGGTGGGGGGTGGGGGTCGATGGCGCCCTGGTTCCCGGGGTGTGCGGCTGGAACATCGGGGTCTGTGCTGGCCCACGCCGGGTGGTTGTCTGGGGGGGCCTGGTCCTCCTAGGCATGGTGCGGGCCCTCTGCCTTTTGGGGGGTGGGGCGGCCGCCTCTGGGCTCCTGGGCCCTTCGCTTGGGCCGCCCTGGGTGGCCGGTTCCTAGCGGGGAAAGATTAAAAGAAATGCAATTAATAAAATAAAAGCAGAAGGAATATGCTAAAATAAAATAGATAATATGCAAGAAATAAAGTTAAAAACATGATTCCAGCTTAAAAGAACCAGATGTAGATTTTGACTTCTAAATAAAAACTATTGAAATGCAGCAGAGAACAGGTATGTCTTCAACCTTGATTTAAATAAACTGAGTGTTTTAGCTGATCTGAGGCTTTCTGGGAGTTTGTTCCAAACATGTGGAGCATAGAAGCTGAATGCATCTTCTCCATGTCTGGTTCTGACTCTAGGAACTGATAAGAAACTGGAACCAGATGATCTGAGGGTTCTGGTAGGTTCATAATGGGTCAAGAGGTCACTGATGTATTTTGGTCCTAAACCATTCAGAGCTTTATAGACCAGCAGCAGAACTTTAAAATCTATTCTCTGACGAACAGGCAAATCTTTTATCCTTGATATATTCTTAAGGTGATAGTAGGCTGATTTTGTAATTCCCTTAATGTGTTTTTCAAAGTTAAGGTCTGAGTCCCTCAGTACACCCAGATTTCTGGCCTGGTTGGTGGTTTTTAGGTGTATAGACTGAAGCTCTGTGGTGACCTTTAATCATTTCTCTTTCAGGCCCAAGACAATCACCTCAGTTTTGTTTTTGTTTAACTGAAGAAAGTTCAGACACATCCAGTCATTAATCTCCTCAGTGCATTTACACGGAGCCTGTACGGGGCCTCTGTCTCCTGGTGACATTGTAATATATATCTGTGTGTCATCTGCGTAGCTATGGTAACTAATTTTGTTTTTCTTTATGACCTGTGCCATAGTAGTATTTTAGCTGATGAAAACAGCTTTTTCAATTATCTTACTTTGAAAAGGAAGATTTGAGATCGGCCTGTAGTTGCTCATTTGTGTCTTGTCTAGGTTGTCCCTTTTTAGCAGAGGTTTGATTACAGCTGTTTTTAAAAGTTCTGGGAAGATGCCCGAAATTAAGAACAAGTTCACAATCTGTCACAGATCTGGCTCCAGAGTCTTTGAGACCTTTTTGAAGAAACCTGTGGGCAGGATGTCCAAGCAGCAAGAGGAGAAGTTCAGCTGACATAAGATGTCGCCCAGATCTTTGCTGTTAATGGGATTAAACTGTGTCATGGTGCTTAAACTGGTTTTCAATGGACACAGTATGTCTGTTAAACCTGCTGTTGATAAACCAACTACTTGTCTGATATTTTGGATTTTTTTCCATGAAAAATATGGCAAACTCATTGCAGGGGACTTGGTGGAATAAAGTTCAGGTGCTATTGACACAGGAGGGTTTGTTAACATGTCAACAATAGCGAATAAGAGCATTATGATAGTTTTGCTAATAATGTCAGAGAAATAGGACTTTCTTGCATTCTTCAGTTGTAGATTATAAGAGTGAAGTTTCTCTTTATACATGTCATAATGAACCTGTAGATTTGTTTTTCTCCATCTGCGCTCGGCTTTCCGACACTCTCTTTTTCCATGTTTTACCAGTGTGGAACTTCTCCATGGAGACCTTTTTTTTCCAGAGACAACTTTCACCTTAATAGGAGCAATGACATCCATAATACTTAACATTTTAGCATTAAAACTAGTGACAAGCTCATTGGCTGAACCGCCTGACAGGGCAGGTGTTGAAGAGAAGACCTGGTTAAACATCCCAGTCGGGTTTTTAGTTATACAGCATTTTGTGGTCATCTCTGTTGAGACATTTGTGTGAACAGAAACAGTACACTCAAAGAAAACACAGTAATGATCAGACAGGCCCACATCACACACAATAACCTTGGAAACATCCAAACCCTTCGAAATCACCAAGTCTAGAGTGTGTCCCTTGATGTATGTGGGCTCCGTTATATGCTGAGTCAGCCCAAAGTTCTCCGGACTGTTACCCAGATCTTTGGTCGCTTTGTCCTGAGGATTGTCTACATGGATGTTAAAATCACCAACAATAATAAGACAGTCAAAATCCAAACAGACTGTAGCCAGCAGTTCATAAAATTCTGCGCAGTGCCCTGGTGGTCTATAGAAATTCAACTGAATAGCCACATATTCAAAAGAAGTAAAACTTCCAAGAGATAACTGCTTACACTGAAATGATTCATTCAATAAAACTGCAACACCCCTCCTCTCCTGTTCAGTCTGACCTCACTGACAAAATTAAAGTTGGGAGGGGTTGACTCTATCAGAGCGGCTGCGTTGTTATCTTGGTTTAACCAAGCTGCTGTTAAAAACATAAAATCAAGGTTGGGCTCAGTTATAAAATCATTAATAAAAAATGTTTTCCCTGCTAATGACCTAACATTTAATAAAGCTAACTTAACTTAGCACACTGTGGCTCACAGGGTATGTTAACTCTATTTAGAAACCTTTTAGAAAGCAGCTCTCTGTGTTCTGACCGAGCTACTTTTCTCCTTCTGTTGCCAAACAGTACAGATATTTTTAACCTTCTAATAAACAGGGGTCCAGCTGGACCTGGGAAAAATCACTACTGCCGTTATCTACACAGCCTGGACCCTCCACACTCATACATCTGAAACATGAAGCTGGCATGGTGGTACAGGAGGGGCTGGGTGCTCCCCCTTTAGCCGCCCCAGTGAGGGGGTTTATGGGGGACAGAAACATACTGTGGCATGGGGTTTGTTTGGTTGCAATAGTGACCAGCTCTTTCATCTGGGAGGTGAAGTCCAGGAGGGGTGGTGAGGATGGGGAGGGGGAGGGTGACTTGGATGGAGTATGATGAGGTGAAGGGGGTGGGTCCTCGTTGAGAGCTTTGGGGCTTTCTTCGGGAGGGGGCTGAGGTGGTTTTTTCTTAAGGTTTCGTCTAGGCTCTGTCTTACCACATTGTTTTGGTCTCTCTTGTCTGTTGTCCTTGTCCGAGGGAACAGAGTGTCTGTTCAGAAAATAAAACAGGTTGGAGACAAACAGCTTCACTCCTGACCTGTTCAGGCAGAATCCATCCATCTTAAAAAAGTGCCTGCAGTCCCAGAAGAAGCTGAAGTTGTCTATGAAATGAACTGGATGTGTGGTACATACAGGCGACAGCCATGCATTCAGACTAAACAGCCTGCTGAATCTCTCCACTCCTCCTCTGATGGGAGGGAGAGGGCCACTGATGAATATGTGGGCATCCAGACAGCTGATCGTATCCAGCAGTTCAGTATAATCCTGCTTCAGCACCTCAGTTTGTTGTTTCACAACATCATTTGACCCCACATGCAGGATGAGGTTTTCCACAGTTGGGTGCGCTGCCACAATTTGCATAATTTTGCCTCTCACATCTGATACCATATCCTTGGGAAAACACAGTACTTTTGTACATTTTCCACACACATTTCTCACGTCTTTCACACCAAAGTCACCAACAATCAGAGTCTGAGGCCCAGCCATTTGCTTTTCTTGTCGCCTTTTACTTTCTGACTTGTTCTTTGGTCTTACCCTGGTGTGTAGGGAGATTTCATTTTGGTCATCGGATGTAGATCCAGAATCCTGCAGCAGTGGAGCATACCTGTTTTGTAGTTGCATGTCCGGTTGTTGTGGAGAGGATTTATTAGTTTGGGATTCAATAGGGAAGTGACCCCAAACTTTTGAACGGTAGTGTATTTACATACTGTAGCTCACAGAAATGAGTACACCCCTCGCATATATTTCATTATATATTTTCATAGGACAACGCTATAGAAACACTATAAAAATTAAACTTTGATATACAGGATATACAATGTAAAGAATTTCCTTAATTTCTTTGACCAATTTAGTTCTAAAACCAACTTCAAGCAATGTGAATCCACTGAAAATAGAGATGTTCAATTTTCCAGTTATTTTTATCATTTTATACATTAGAATGATCACTTAATTGAAAAACAATCAGGAGACAAAGCAAAAATGGCAATAATACTTATCGCTGCCCCACTTTGCTCACCTGGTGAAAATCAAACACTGACCTTAATTTAGATAACACAGCCAACGAAAGCACTTTCACACCTTGCTGTGTTTGTGCAGACATACTCATGATTTTGTGTGTGCGCCTCTGAGTGTGAACGTGTGAGATTCACTACCCCCTCTCCACTCTCCCTTTATGGTGGGGAGATTAGGTTGTTAATCCAGTAGATCTCAGAGAAAAAGCCTCTCCTGATGCCACAATGGATTTCACTCAGTCCACAAGAAAGAGGACAGACCTGCTGTCGATAGGCATCTCGACCTCTGACAGAAATACGGACACACACCATGCACGTGCACGCATGCACACGCACACACACACACACACACACACACACACACACACACACACAGATGCGCGAACACATAAGAAGTTCTTCACAAAGTACAGCATATTATATTACATATGTATTAAATGCATGCTAAATTTATCCCACAGTATTGAGCTAACATTTCAAAACAATAATAACCTGTTTTTTTCTACTTTTTCATTGCATTGCTTGGTATAGAGTATATATAATAAACTTACCAATTACATCAAATATAGAGCAAGAGGATATTGGTCCCAAAACCCCCCTCTGCTGCTCAACAAAGGTCATTATTGTATCATTATAGCTCTGTAAGAAATTCTTTACTTCCATGACAACATGTGCAATTCTCAGTACTGATTTACTAATTTATTGATTAAGTCATTATAGTAGGATGGGTGTGCTTGGTGCACAGACTTGTCTCTTTTTTCATTGTTCATTTATGCACTGTTGTGTTAGATAACTTCCATGACTGCAAATACAATTTGAAATTTTTAATTCATGAACCAGAGAAGAAACTGACTGAAAGACATTTTAGCACATTCTGTGCATTTTGCTGCTAACACTAACCTTTTTACCAACTCCAGATGAGACAGTAAAGAAATGTTTCTGCCCTACCAATCAATAAGGTGTCATATTCTTACTTTTTGCTGTTATTCAAAAAGCTTAGCAGTGGCTTTGTTAACTAACTATTTCTACAAAAGCTAAGATTAAATTTTATTCTTGTGTTCGATGAGGTAAAACATATAGATCTTGCTGTTAAACTCAAACCCTTTCCTCTTGCTTCTTTTTATGGATACACTTACTTTTTTGTTACCCAAAAACTCTGTTTCTCCCATTCAACTACATCAACCTCCATTCATACTCCCACCACTCAGTTTTTTGTTTCTTCCCTAACTTAGGGACTGCCGCCATGTTATCAAATGGAACTGAATAAAGCTGCATAGAGAAACTCTAAACCGGATATGTTATTTTCACTTCAAAATAAGATATCAACGCAAACCACACGTTTTTATATCAGTTTTTTACATTCTCAGATAATCTGCATTTTAGCTTTTAGTTTTATTGGTAAGGGCAAATTTAGTTATGTTAGATATCAACCAAACACATGATACATACTGTACATCTTACGATACCACTGATAAAAAAATCTTTAATCCATCATTTCATATTGATCTTACAGTCTATGATAAACAAAACTGTAATTTAAATTATATTATTTTTAATCTGAAAAGCAACAACGTTTTTACCTGAATTAACAAATAGCATAAGTCCACTGATAACATATTGATTTCATAGAAAAAAAAAACATCTTTATTTGTCCCTTTGTTGTCTATTTTAATTTATGGCACACAATGTACTTTCGGGTTTCACAGTACGTGGGAAGTATAAAAACAGCAACAACAACAACAACCAAACAAAAACGACAAGAAACAGATTAATAGACACAATCAGCTGTTAATTAGGGTATTAGTGCAATACAAGCAAAGTAAAATTAAAAAAATGTAAACGTAAACAGTAAATATAAGAAGGTAATGTGATTGTATTACACAATAATATGATATTGTGTAATAGTAAAATATAATATATACTGTGAAATAAATATTGCATAGCAGTAGATTATAATATAATATATTATTAATATTATAACATATTATAGCGGTATAGTAATGCCAACGTGGTATATAGTAATTATCTGCAGTATATGCAATACAATATTATACAATAAAAAAGTAACCTGTGCAACTGTAAACACTGTATTCAAATTATAGAAATAATAGTAATAAATGGAGTTTCAAAAATAAAAAAAAAACTGTCCTCTTTTTTTTTTAAATGGACCGGAAGTTGTGCACCTCATTCCATTTACAACTTGACGTCGGTTGTGATCAGGATGACAGCTGAACGGGTTGTAAAGGTGCAGCAGTGCGGTCCGTAACACCAACAACAATCATACACGCGCTTTAAACTGAGAGGCCGACACATTTTTTTTTCTCGTGTGTCGCATTTTTTTTTTTTTACCAAACGTCGGACGTAGTTGAGTGTAACAAAGGACGCTAACCCATAATCTGGCGGATATTTCCTTTTCTTTACCAAGAGAGAGAAAAGATCTGTCTCCGGATGTGCCAGCAGTATTGGGTTTTTTCGCATGGCGTAGGCACCTTTTCTCTCGCAGGGTATTGTTGATGATTGGAGGGTCGAAGGAGGCCCTCGGGTCGACAGCTTACCCCGTCAACATTTGCTGTACTTCCATTATTATCCGTTCGTGTGAGGAATAATCGACGAAATGATTGTGCAATAGAGAGGAAGAGGCATTGCAACCCGTCTTGACTACCTCAGTGTTGTGACTGGAGAGATCAAGTCACCAGGAATAAATTGTCTTCTGCTCCGATCCAGACAAGGACGTGTTTAATCTAAGCCCGTGGGAGCTTTTACGAGGACAAGTAAAAAAAAAGAAAAAAGAAAAAAGGGAACATTTGCGTCCGTTTTGTTTGTGTGAGTGCGTTTCGGTGCGCGTGAACCTCCGTGAGGACCAGGAAACCCTTCAAAATGAGCAGCACCCCAGCGGACATGGTGAGAAAAATTACTGTCAGTTCTTTAACAACACTTTACCTTCGACAACATGTCTTCAGGGCTCTGAAAAAAGAAAGAAGAAGAAAAAAACGGATCAAATGAGAATACCTGAAGAAAGTTAGACAGCTTTTATTAGTCTAATTTCCTTTAGTTATGCAATACGACTATTAAAATGATACTTCCTGGTCAGGCTTAAACTTGTACTTATAGATTTTAGGGCTTCTTGATAAAGAAACAGCTGTATCTCAAATGGAGTGGTTGAATCTTTTATTATAACCTCACATTTTTTGCTGAAAAAAACAAACAAAAAACGTACAGCGGTGGCATTGATTCCCTTTAATATGAGAGTGACAGGAAACAATTGAAGCTTTATCTTCTGATCTCCACACTGAACATCAAGTTGGCATTCATTCCGGTACATTATGTTTAAACGGTTTGTGTTTAAAGATTTAATTAACTTTCCAGTAGTGCCCTGTTAAAGTGAAGAAAGATCTGACAGCAGTGATTGTGGTCTGACATGCTAATCAGCGAATCAGTGATTCGTTGATTACTTGATCGAGCCCCCCAAAAAGGTTTCATACATCTGAATATTGTCTGCTGTGATAGGCATCATGCTTTTCCAGTATTTTATAGGGTAAATAAGCCAATCAGAAACATAATATTGATTATTGTAGCAGTGTAACATGGATTAGAAGGAGAATATTTATTCAGATGTAAAAAAAAAACAACTATAATACTAGGGAAAATGGGACAGATCTATGCTCAGACCATCGTTTGATTTGTTGCCACCCTCTGCTAAAACAAACAGGTAGAATTTGAAGTTTTGTAACTTCAATTAAAATAGGCTGCCATCTTGATTTTTGAGCAAATTTCATGAGTCTACCAACTGATTTTTGTGCTATTAAATGAATTAATGTTAACAGGATCTTGGCTGTGGAGAACAGTGTTACAATGCATCCTGGAAAAGTAGCTTCAATAGCTGAGAATTTCAACAACACAGCAAGATAGTTTGCAAATGATTAACATTGGTATTGGGTCTTAAAGTCATTAGAGCACATAAAAACTACTACCCTGGGCCTATGCATGAAAATTCACAGGACTTTCTAGGTTCTGATCATACTGGCCACTCATTCTACAACAGCATACCTTTTATATCATTTTGCCAAATCTAGGCTCTATCCCTTCACTGATGTCTACTCTGTCTATTATGTTTGACATTTTGTGGTCGTCC
Organism: Melanotaenia boesemani; assembly: GCF_017639745.1. NCBI lineage: Eukaryota > Metazoa > Chordata > Actinopteri > Atheriniformes > Melanotaeniidae > Melanotaenia > Melanotaenia boesemani. Next base: position 12,620,218 of record NC_055696.1, read on the forward strand.
TTCATGCCCTAGAGAACTAGACTGAAAACAGGATTGCTTGATGCTCCTTTTCTCCATTCTGTCTGTCACAGCCCCAGTTTATCATACCTAATGATGTAGTGGCACTTTAAACAGAGGCTAGCCTCCTGGTTATCATCAGGTGACTTATCCATACCCATCCATTCACCCTCCTCATGTGACAAATTAACTTGTTTTGCACCAGCTCGCTGACTAAGCGTTACAAGCTCTCGCCATAAAGATTTATGTTTACCTCATACGGGTAAGCAACTCCACAAATTAAAGTCATATAAAGTGCATTTAGCTGGGTTTTACCCCGTGTTAGATATAATAATCCCCCCCTCTGACAATTTTATGTCTGTCATCTGTGCCGCTAGTGCATGGTGGCACTAAGAATACTCCCAGCAGGTCTATGTATAGAAAGGATAAACCTCATAATGTGTCCCTCCACGTAGATATCAGCTATCCCAGCTCCTTGTGCGCTCCTGCCTGTCCAACCTCAGCTGATCCTCTGAATAGCAGGTCCATTTGTTGTCAGTTGAATGTGATCCATCCTCTATGTATATGTCTTGGACAGCGCAAACACATCACATAACACTGCTTGTGGAATTCCCATGGATTTTGGACGTAATTACGTCATTTTCAGGAGTGTTTATGACTGGAAACTTAATCCATGTGAATCCAAAAAAACATTTATGTAAGGTTTGGTTTTACTGCTTTATAGTGTACAAACTTTACTTAAAATTCATGGGTCAGTTTATGCTTGTGGTGACTGTAATGTCCTTCCAATTAGTGTTAGTCCTCTGTATTATAATGTTCACTATTGAGAACTGAGATTTTTCAGTCTTTGCCAGCTGGTTTATAACTCAGTCCTGACTTGTACTCTGTTATTGTATAATTTACTGCCAATGTCTGGCATGAAGTTCATTTATACTGTGTTAAAGTCATTTTCTGTTCTATTGCCTGGTTTCAAACATTGTTTTAATTGGTTTCATTCATTCCAGAGCTGCTGGCTCCAGGCTCATGCTGTTAGCATGCCTGCTGCCGATTCACAAAGGTCAGACTCTGAGCATAAGTGAGACATTTCAGGTTTCCCAATCTCCACAACAGCTACCCCCCTTTGTGGTTCAGCTCAGTCTATTCATCAAATGAGCTTATTGTGTTCCCCAAGGAAATTTGGGGAAATATCAGCTATCGGTATCTCCATGATCTTGTGTTTCCAAAATCAGCAGCAGATACACATTCTCCGCTCATCTCCCCCTTTTCAACTCTCTCAGCCTCTGGAAGGAGCAAGTGTATACACACATTCTTAGTGAGACTATAGAGTGGGAGTGAGTGTAGGAGGAGAGGAGATTGCTGGTGCCAAACACTGTGGGTGAATGAATCTGAGAGAAATAATAGGAGAAGGAACAGTCATGTCCCTCGAGAATGGAGGATGGGATTTTTTTCCTTCTTCGAAAGGAGAAAAAGAGGAAGGGTGAAAGGATACAAAAACTGTGAAGGATGAGGAGGGGGCAAATTACCTCGCTCCAGGCGAACCTCAGAAGTGCTGACAGGGTCGAAATGGTCCCCATGGCAACAGTGGAACGCTTGAATCTGAGATCTGGGGGCCCATTTGAGTATACATAGAGGGGGTACACTGCAGGTATGCATGCTGTAACAACAAGAGCAGTACAGATGCTGGAGAGGAAGAATAAAGCACCTCAGTTCTGATAAGACCTGCTGAATGAATACACAGCAGACACGACTGAGAGCCTCAGGGAAAAGAGTGAATTTCAAACATCACCGCTCTCAGTAAGCCCCAGCACAGCAGATAGGACAGGGGCATTCAGCTGCAGACAGCAGAGAGAAATGCATGATAGCAACACTATATCCTGAAAGTCTACTTTTCATTATTATTCATAAATACTTCTGCAGTGATAACTATTCACATCTCACTTTTCTTTATTGATTCAGATTATTAATCTTCAGTTGATGTATTAGTTCAGTTGTTCCCAACCTGGGGTCCAACCCTCCCTGCCCCTAGGGGGTCCACGAGCCTTTGACCATTCAGAGCCATTAATTAAAAATTAAGACCATGTCCACACAGAGCGATGAGTTGAAGTGTGTACGCTCAGTTTTTTTTTTTTTTAATGAAATGGACATTTCGTTTACATGGAACTGCCGTTTTGGGAGCCAGACAACCCTAACCTTTTAAGCCAGATCCCAAAGTGAGTGAATAAATGGGGATCAAAATCTGCTTTGCAATATTTTAACCCATGTATTCTTAGTCAAAAATAAAAGGTCAGTGAGCGGGTGGAGCTACAGTAGTGAAACACTTTATCCTGGTAACCTTGATTTTTTTTTCCTGGAACATTTAACATTTAATTAATAAAACATGCCTGAGAAGCACCACAGAGCAGATGATTTGTCCCTATTAAAAAAAAAAAAGTAAGGCTATCTGTGGTTAATTTAACTAATGCTTCATCGAAGGACAGGACTCAGACAGAATACAGTATTTATGGTGAGAATCTTGCTAATAAAAGCATAAAACCAGGCATGGTTTCAGCCCGGGGTGGGGCAGGGGGTCCATGGCCTTTTAGTGTTTACATGAAGGGGGTCCTCAAAGAAAATAGGTTGGGAACCACTGTATTAGTTGATCAACACAACACTTTTGGCAGAAATTTTAAATAAAAATTCAGGAAACTAAGTAGTCCTGACCTCTCATTTGTAATTAATCAAGAAAATGATTGGCAGATAAGTAAAGTAATATTTAAAACTCCGTCTGGGAAACCAATCAGAGCCCTTGTTGGCAGGATTAGAAAAAGGAACAGAGGTGAGGATTAAATCAGAGCATCTGAGTTTTTACAGAAAAAAAACCCACTTTCAGTGAGCATATGTCTGTGATCAGTGTTAAAGTTTTTGTCAAAGCAACTTTGTTACTTCTTGTGGTGTGAAGAGGTTATAGCTAGAGGAACACACACATGATCACGATGCAAAAAAGTCAAAACTGCTGGCACACATACTCAGTCATGCAAACTCAATGGGCAGAAGTCAGACACCCTGTCATTTGTGCAGTGGTGAGAACATGTTAATTTGTGTTGGAGGTGGCAATCACAGCCCTGAGTCAAGCGGACAGGGAGGGATGATAGAACATTTTAACTCCTAAAACGTCAGATCCTATCGTTCATGTATTAGATATCAGCAGGTTTGTAGTGAAAAGATTTTAGGAATTTGAAAAGAATTAATTAGCATATGAAGCCAAAAGCAAATTTGCCCAAAACAGACAAAAGGTTTTAAGTTTGACCAATCATTGAGCCTGTTTTCTGTTGCTCCACAAGTATGTTAAACTGTAATGTTATTTTAAAGATGTCTGATTGTTTTACTTGTGTCACTGTGACTATTTTTATAAACTAAGCATCTGTTAAGGATAATGGATTATTGTTTATTGTGTCAGTGTGGCTTACAGCTTCTCTGTGTGTGGCTTTGAGTGTAGCTCATAGTTTATTCCCACATGGACCCCATAGGCTGCACAGAAACACACAAAAGAGTCAAAGGTCAGGGTCAGAGGTGAGCGGTGTGTTGGTCTCTGATGAAAGAACAATGGATGGGGAATCCTTGCTGCTGAAAACAGCTCTCCCCGTCCCCGATTCAACTCGAGCTGAGCTCAGCATGTCTGACAGAGTAGCTAGACACAGAAAGGGGTCCGCAGGCGTTCTTCAGCCTCTGGCTGGTGCTGCTAATGGAGGGAGGGCGGGAGGGGGTGGGGTGTCACGCTTAAAAGGAGGCAAAAACCCTGCTGAATCCTGACAGCGCCAGTTGAGCGAAGCATGTTGGTGGATATGCGTGTATCACTGATGCCATGTGTTGCCGGCCTGAGTCACACACCAGGATTACGTCATTCCGCCCTGGTGCAGCAGTTGATGTATTGACTCTGACATTGTCACATGCAGGCCTTGTAGAGCCATGGAAAGTTCTGATGGCAGCTCTGAAGGTGCAAGGACTGACCACGATTCATATTCATTTCAAATGTGTCAGGAAATCTGTGACTCAAAGACAAAGCGTGGACAGATTGTGTCGCGCAGAAGCAGCAAAAATACTTGTTCTACTGAGAATGAACTACTTTAACATAAAGGACATATTTCGATTGATGTGAATGAAAAATTAAACAAATAACTGAGTTCATTGATCTGTTTGTAGATTGTGTGTGTTTTTTTATTGTTTAGCTGTAAGACCACGCTTTGTCTCTACGAGATGATGGCATTGCTTTTTGTATTTGTATCGACAGGTGCTGGTACTAGCAAAGCCTTTGTCAATATATATGTCCACCAGTGGTCTGTGATTCTGTAGAGTTAATTCAGTTTTGTATTGATGCATGTCTGTGACACCAACAGGAAGTTCCATTGAGAGCCAGTCATCCATTGATTGCTTATGCAACAGTTGTTTTTGTTGTAGTTGCTTATGTTTGTCTTTGTGGTCATTACTGTGGCATGTGTCTGGGCATGTGCATCCTGTGTGTTGTCCTTAGAGAAAAATGGTATGCTGATGTGCAGATGTGACGTTTCATATCTATCAACGCGTTGCTGGTCACTCATCACACCAGTCAAGTCACATCATTTTCATGTTGGCAAATCAACTAGTTCTGCCCATTTTCCCTTGTGCCCTTCAGTATTGCCTTGCTTTTTTTTTTTTTTTTTTTTTTTTCTTTTGGATTGTTAGTAATTTAATTAAATTTTTTCCTTTCCATGTCATGGGAATCTTTCACACTGGGTTATTGAATGTACTATACACTGTTTCTGTCTCATTTAAATATTACCTTATCTTTGACGTTTTAGATCAGATAATTCATTTAAACTTGAAGTTCTTTTTATTTTACCGTAGACCTCGTGATAATTTAGGCCGGATAAGATTAAATCTTCAGTGTGAAGCTGGCTCTCGGATCCCTACGTCCCCAGGCTTGAAAGCTCCACCCTTTCTCTTTTGTTGTCTGTTTGCATTTCTGATCAGCTCAGGGAGAGGACTGAATAGATCTGTGCGTTGCTCAGATCATTTCTAAGGAAAGTCAATGTGAGTGTTGGGATAAGGTCTTATTCTGCTAAAAAAAATCCCTCTTTTTTCATCTGTCGATGTTGACAGGTAGGCTTTGCATTGGCAAAGGAATGTGGTGAACTTCTTCAGTCGCTTTGGGGGGGTCCTAGTTAAAGGGAAAACTTTTAGATTCTTCTAACACCTATATAGTATAAGCAATGCTGGTGATAGAAATGGCTAAAGTGTCTGTGAAGCACATTCTGGATACTGAAAATCTCAGGAGAAGAATAAAGTGAGGACACTCCTCAGTTTTAATGCCAGATTTTTCAGTCCAAGGATGACATAAATGTGTGGGTGTGGGTCTGAGTAATCTGCAAGTAGCCACTAACACTAATACTAACTAGACCTCATGTTCCTGGTGCCTGTTTTGAAATAATGTCAGAATTATGTGTTTGCACATTTGCATGAAAGACCAGCTGAAGCACAACCTGTCCTTCCTGTTGAGTGTGACGTGTTTGCTGTTGGCATTGCTAGTGGCGCAACACCCACACTAGTTCACTGTTGCACCAGATCCCAGCACAAACTGGGCTGCTTCTGAGGGCCATTGTTTGTATGAAATGATTGTGTGTTTGCTCGTTGCACTGTACCATCTGATCCCTGATATCTCTCTGTTGTTTTTTTTTTTTTTTTAAGAAAAACTATTTTATATAAAACTCTTTAACCCTACAGCTATATGTATTTTCTTTTAGATTTTGACAAAAGTGAAATGGCAATTTTATAGAACAAATTTAATTCTTAGAAACAACTTAGCTAGTTAATTTTAAACTAAAAGGAGGAACAGAAAACTTGTATGAAACTGGGGTGTTAAAAGTTCACAGAGTAGCAGTCAAGAAGAAAACCAGCAGCTGCACACGCAGCTCATTATTCTACTTCTTGCAGGTCTGGTTGTACTTAATGTAGTTAACTATTTGTTAATTTCCCTAAGAGCTTGCATAGTTTTTATTGTAGCATTGCAACCTATTTTACATATTTTTTAGACTTTTTTTTACTTAATATTTTATATTCGTTTTCAATATGCTAAGCCAAAGTGCTCAGTGTGCGTACTGATTTCAGTTTTACACCAAGGATTCAGTGTATTTACAAACCTGGAGATCTTGACATCGTCTCTTTGTTTTGTTTAACTGAAATGATTGAAGGAGAGTTTTAAAATAAAGCTTTGAAGCTACTTTCCTACACTGTATATGATATTAATAAATGTAAAAATAAAGCACTAAAAGGAGAATGAAAAAAAGTTTCCTTGTAGGTGTAATGTTGAGTAGAAATAGACTGTGTGTCCACATGCCTGTGTGTAGGAGAAGTAGAGGATGGGGAGGAGGGTGTTTAGCTACCTCAATAAAAGGAACCTTTCAGCTGCACTGGAAACAATTTCCAGCTGAGGGGATATTTATATTAAAGCTCAGCTTTTCCTGCATTTACTGTATGTGTGTGACTGTTTGCATCAGAGCAGCCAGCATGAATTGACTGTGTCTTTTTCTGATAGATGTTGGAAAGGATGCCCTTCCTTAATAAGTGCTTAAATCTGTTATTTTAATGTCCTTTGAATGAATATTTAGATAGTCAGCTATTGAGAGATTTAGAGGGTCAGTGTTTAGACTTTTCAGGGCCGAGACAGGGCAGACGAGAGCTGTGGAGCAGTCATCTCAAGGTTGAGCCTCACTGACTGGATGTTCCTAAAGGACCCACTGGCCTCCAGTCATCATTGCATGCCTTTACTTTGTTGTGGTTCTCAGTCACAGCATTTCCTCTTTGTGCTTAAAAAATGTAAATAGACTGACACGATTTTGTACACACCACCAACTCAGCCTGACTCAGAAGCCAAATCTAATGTCATAGCTAAAACAGGAAACTACTAATGATTGTTTCAATCAGTTATTCTTGTAATGTTTGTTGTTAATGGATTGTGAAGTCTTACAAAGCATTCAAACTTTTTAGATTGTTTGTTGCAATCATCTTCATGCAATCTGCATATTTTTTCCCTTGATGACAGAGGGTTGCTAAGTGAGACGGGGGAGCCCTAATCTTGATGTAGGCATATCTTATGGAGTTCTATAACAAAACTAAAATTAACTGAAGCAATTCAAAGTATTTTCCCACTGAATTTCTAAAGAAACACATCAAGTTTGTCTGTTTCTTGTTCACTGAATGCTGAGACAATGTTAAGTTGATGCTGAGCAGGATGCAGTGCCATAGTTATGAGGTGTATTGGTAACTCTGTTTTGCCCTGTTTTGGTTGCCATGTGCTTAGATGAAAAGGTAATATCTGCCTCTTTGCATCTTCTAATTTTAGGTTGCTTACAGAGTAATAAGATAGTAAAAAATAGAGAAGCTGAGGTCACAGAGGGAGCTAAAGATATGGTTAAATAAAAGGAGGGATGTGTGTATATGCTGCAGAGCAGAGAACATGGAGGGAGGGTATATTTGGCCTTCATGCTGTCTTGCACAAATTTGTCATTGCATGTTGGGTGCTATGGAGCACTCTGACTATGAAAATCACTAATGATCCCGGCAGGGGTTGTGTGTGTATGTGTGTGTTTTATTTCTGTGTGTTTCTATCAGAGCTAGCTACATGTAATGAAACTTGGACCTTGGACCAGAGTGATTTCTGTCTCTGAAACTCTTTTTTTCTTTTGTTTTCTTGTAATGAGGAACGGTTGCTTCTCTAAAGGGAAGCTACGAAACGACCTAGACAAAAAAAAAAAAAATTAAAAAATCAACCTTTAATTTTTACTGCATATTTCTACAAAGCGTGTTTCCTGTGTAACATGTGATCTGGCTAAATAAGAAGTGATAGCAGCATCACTTTTTTTAGCTATTGTGCTGAAGAGCTCTGATGTTTGTGGGTAAGTTACTGACTTCCATTTCACCTGGCAGTGACTTTTCAGTTAGCACGGCTACATTGCAGCTTAAAGTTCACTCAACCCATAACAGGTCAAAGGTACAATAACCTGTTTAATTTTTAATCTAAAGGCCACAGCTTTGAATAAACAGGCCTCTTACTGTGTGGCTATAGTGTGCTGACATCTCTGCTTGCTTGTGAAACTGTCACCTCATATAGTTATGTGTGAAGAAAATGCTTAGATTACATTTCTTGTTCGTAAACATCTTGATGATGGTCAAATAACAAGCAGCACAACTTCCAATAAACAGCACGCCCTAGTAGATTATGTCATCCTGTATGTTTCCTTAGTTTTTGTTGCCTTGTGATGGAACACTGTTTGTTAAAGCTTTCAGCTGTCCTCCTCGTCTGCCTCCTCCTCCTCTTTGTCCTCCTTGTCCTCCTCCTCCTCCTCCTCTTGTCTCTGCCCCGTTCCTTCCTGTTGTTGATTGTGTAACTGGTTGACTCCACTGTCTCCCCACTGAGACTTCCTTTTTCCCGTTGTGCACTATATAAGCGTAACTAGTAGCCAGCAGCAAAAAAGAAAAAAGCCCATAATGAATCTGTTTTAAGAGACAGATTTTCAACATTTGCTAACAGAGTCGCAGCTCACCTGCAGTATCATCATGCAGTTTCTTCAGTCTTGTGTTAATTGTTTTTCTTAATGGGACTGTAAACTCAGGCTCAACAAATTCCATTAAACTTTAAAGGTCTTCCCCTTCAACAAATCTGATAGGAAGCATGTATTTAGCTACCGGAGGTCTCCTGTTTGCTCCATATTTCTAACATCAAACTTGTTTGGTGATAAACTGACTAGATTTATGGATGGAACTTCTGCTGGATGTTTCATTCTTAAATCATTGTGTATGGTTGACTTATGACAGTCTAGCTTTATCTGGCAGAGTTTGCATAGAAAGGATTTCTCACAGCTTTTTTGTTGTTCTTCTTCTTTGGTTCTGCGTGTTTTTAGATTTTTACTCCATTAGCCTTGTATTCACCACACACTTTGGACTAGAGCCTAGCAATAATTAGCAATAGTTAAACATTCTTTTTTTTTTCATTGTGAAGGAGCCCTGTTTTCAGTTAAAATCAAGACTTATTTCCAGTACTGCTAAAATACTCTTCATTATGGATGTTATTTACTGTTTATAAGATCAAACACTGCTGCACAACACTGCATACATCAATCCCAAAACTATAACAAGTGAAAGGATTGAGATGACTCTGCTTTCTACTTGGTGCGACACAACCTCTAAGCAAGTGCTAAATGCATCCACACAGAGCCTGATACAGACAGAAAGGGATGTTTCTTTATCATCATGCTGACATTGTTTAAACTAGAGGCAAGTAGTCATCAAATATACACACGTATAGTAAAGACGCCTATTTGGCTTACATGTTTAGTAGGCTATTTGGCCATGAACCTGTGTGTGGGTTTGTGTGTGCAAGAGTGAGTAATAGCCCTGGTTTCTGTCCAGTACCATCTGGTAAATTCCAGCACTAAGGGCATTTTGACTTGCCAGTTATTTCTATGTGTATGCCTCTTTTTTTCTCTCCCTCTCTCACAGACATAGAGTTGGACGCTCACATGTACACTCCCACTTTGTCTCATCTACACACACTCAGCATCACGTGAGTTGTGACTGCAGGGCAGTGCTCTGAAGGAGAGGAGAAAATGCAGCGTTGTGGATATAACTGCTGTCTCGCAGCCGTTTCTACTGTCTGCACTGATGTCTCCTTGTTCTCACATGTTACATCAGTTTGTTCAACTGCAGCTCGTCCTGCACTTCATTTTCAAGATTAAAAAGTTGATTTTCATTGGGCTGTCAGCGGTAAAAACTTTACCTAAAAGAAACTGCACTTGCAAAAATAAATCTCTGTTGGTGATGGTTTTAATTTTATTCACCACATTTTCACATTGTGGGAAAAAAAACTAGGAGATGACTATTTGGATTAATAACATGTAAAAACTGACTTAAGTTACTTGAGCCTTTTTTTTTTAAATATGTACATATCTAGTAAAGGGAAAAGCTTGTGCTTTGAAAGGACAACCTGAAAGGTTACAAATCAAGCTAATCCTAACAGCAGGGCATCGACTACACTCTGCCGGGGAGACCACCTAGGAAAGAGGACGTGGGTTTGTGTAGACATTGAAGGGCGGAAGGATATGGACGGGGGGGAAAGCAGAGGTCACCCCATACTCTGCATTGGGATGCTTTACATGACTCCAGGGTATTCACGCAGCAGGGGGCAGGAAAACACGGGGGAGGAAGTCACATTGGTGAGACACCCTTTGATGGAAGTGAAGGAGAGCAACAGGAGGGGGTGTGAACAGACAGAACTATTGCAGAGCAAATGGTAGGATGAGGGAGGTAGAGGACATGATGTTTTCTATGGTGTGATCATGTGGGATCAACAACCCTCTGTGTGGTCCCTTTGCACCAGCAGCATGCGGACATGTGGCATGTTGGCCTTTGAATTCATGCGTTTGTTGGTAGCTGGTGTTCCTATAATGTCTAAGCAAACAGATAATGGACGATCAGTTAAAACTTGACAATGTCAATATTTTGAAAGTCCACTGTGAAAAAAAAAAAAATCAAAATTCACTGCTAATTCAGATGGAAAAAAAAGTTGTTTTTAATGACTCATAGCTTTATTTTCAATGTGTGTGTTGGTTTTAATCAGTATTATGATTGGCTTTGTCTAGAAAAATACTTAATATTATTTATTAATACTAAATATTATTTAGAACTGTTTTAATATTGTATCTTTATGGGGTTTCAACCTGTATGCAGATTGCATCGTGCATGTATGCCTTTGGTTAAGAGAGACTAGAGAAAAATTAGCTAATAGAATGTGTTGCTTGACCCTGTTAGAAAGCAGAAGTGTTTATAATTGATCAAGACAGTCACACTCCCCAGTGGCATTCAAAGGCAGTGGTTACAGAGAGGGGAAAATTGTGAGGAAAAAAAACATGCATTTTCAAGTCCATAGGAGTCTCTAATAGACAACATTGTTCTAATGAAAGTAAGCGAAATGACTCTGGGGGGGAAAACAAACAAAACAAAACAACAACAAAAAAAAGAGCAAGATTGTCCGTTTCTGAAGGTCAAAGAAGACTTTGCTTTGGGAAAATTGTGGCAGGAAGAGTTTCTGAGGCCATTCAACCATCTTATCATCAGAGCTGATGAAGCAAACAAAGAAAATAAATAAATAAATAACAGTATATTGTTGGCAGCAGAGACGGCATGTTATACTGTTGGTATCCAAAGCATATTGTTAATTATTTGTGTCTATCACTCTATATTGGATTAAAATATACGACAGTGCTTTAGGTTTTACATAATTTTAAATTATTATCTTTTTGTCATTGGTTACAATTTTTTTTTAAATCCATTAAAATACTGCTTTAAATCAGCTGTTCATTACTGTGCACTACCATTGGGACCCTTTTTCAGAGGCACATCTGCCTGGATAAAAGTGATAAATGGCTAGTGGTTTCACAGTTTGTATCTGGTGCAGCAGAGTGATGTTATTAGTTGAGTAGTCGAGGCATATGGGTTTTAATTTCTGTGCAGGGAAACCTCAGTCCTGTGGAAATCTCTATCAGCTCCAGATGTGCTTTCTCGTGCTAAGGTTTTGGCATTATGGTCAAACAGGGAAGTTGCAGTTTCATGACCTGTTTGAGTTCATATCTCTTTTTTTACGCATAACCAGTAGTGTTTATTAAAGCTGTAGCTTCATTTCACTGGTAAGGACATGGGTATTTGCTTCTTTACTTTATTATTTTCCTTCACCTTTCCCAGGGCAGAGCTGCAGACACTGACAAAGGGATAAGAGGAGAATCGATTGAAACTTACAAGAGCAATTTCATATCTCAGCTCCTACCCTCTGAAACTGAACCTCGGTAACAATCCTCAGCAACCATTTTGGGAGTTGACACTGATGTCTGTGTTCATATAAAAATGTAAAACACTCTCTAGTAAGCAGATAAGTGAAAGAACTTAATTTATTGCCTTGTTCAATGTCATGCTTCCTCTTCTCACTACCTCTGTCTGACCTTTGTTGTTCCCTCTTTGGGGCTCTCTTCATTTACTCTCGCTCTCTCATTTCCTTCCCCGGCCCCTCCAGGCTCGCCTCTTGAAGTGTCAGCGTTTCCTCTGTCCTCCTATACCATCAGACCTCGTCATTGCTTTCATGCTGTCTGTATATCGTCAGCGCTTTGGTGGAGTTGTGGGATGCCACGAATATCTTGTCTTTTTCCTCTATGGTTTATTTTCTCTTACATTTATCATCTTTATCTCTGTTATATATCACATCTTTGTTCTTTGTTTAATTTTTAAAAGTCGATGGGAGTTTTGTTTTCTCTGTTGAGATGGGATAGCTGAGACTTCCCAAACTAAGGTGTTCGCCTTAAAGCCTGAACTGTAATAGATACTATTATGCAGTGTGAAGTATTGCTGCAAAAATACACTATACTTTCCTGAAAGATAATTTGTAAGAAATCTTTGTTCTTGTGCCTACTTTAAAGATGTGGTTTATACTCTGTTCAAAGATTTGTAGGACAAAGCATGTTGGTCATGTTGTGGTGCGATATATATATATATATATTTTTTTGTCTAACCCCGACATACTACACCTTAAACCACTAAGCAGTAACAAGTGTAATGCAGTAAACCTCACACACCACATGTTACTGCAAAGTTGGGCAGTGGACAGATGGTCTTTACTTTTGGCCAACGTTTGTGAAGCTTTTGATCCATGTCCATATGGAGACGAGTTTAAGTGTAGAAGCTGCTGAGCATGATGTGGCTTTTACAGCAAAATCTTCTGCACCTCTAGTACCAACATCAGCAGCAGGTGAACATGGAGAACAGTGTATGGCACATACCATAAGTTTGTGTGCAAGCTCCTTGTCTTATTCTCTGTTCTTTGTGTATTGCTGTGGCAATGTAACAGCACCACTTACATGCCTGGCGTATATACTATAGCACTTTTTAGTGATTTTGTGTGGACGAGCCATTTCTTGAAATGATTCCATCTGTACGGAAAGCTTATTTTATTTATTTATTTTTTTTAAGAAATCAGTTTAGTCTCTGCATGGGTTTAGCATAAATTTACCAACCTGGGGTTCATACTTGTATTGCAACTTAATTGCAGACTGTGTGTGTATCTGAGTAATGTCCAAGAATATATTTTAAATGTGTGGCCTGCAGATGTTTGGGAAGGAAAAGACTCAAGTATTCCAAGGTCTTCTTCTGAGTCTGCAGGTTTATGTTACTTCTCTTTTTCCAACTGTATTGTCATGTGAACATTAAAACAAGATATGAGTAAAAATTAATGAAAACTGAAGACAATCTAGATCAGTATCCGTTACAGATAATACAAACATCAAAGATTCAACATTTGAGTTTTCTAGATGCATTTTAACATGAAAGTCATGTCGGTTTCATCTTTGAGACAGCAGACTGACAGCTCGCTTGAGTCTGCCCAAAGTGGAAAAATACATTCGTAATTTCTTCTAATGTTTATTTATAAACCGACCACATTACACCTGCTCAACAGATACAAGATTTAAATCATATTTATATTGTTTGAGTCAAGAATCAGATGGTAATTTTAGCATTAATAGTTGATGTAGAATGTTTGTTGTGAAATGCTTTTCAACGCTACTAAATAGAGCAATGAGATGTGTGCATAACTGGCATAACTTATAAAATTGTGTAAATGCTGGTGCATGTGTATTAAAGGGCACGTGGCAATCTGAGCAGAAGGATGATCATGCAGATTCAGACAGAGCAAATGAACCATGAACGCTCTGGCTGCCTTCACTTCCCTACAGCAGGTTAGCAGACACAGCAGTGCATGGTACTGCCCATCGGCTCCTGCACCATTGTCCTCACATCTTTTGGCTCTGTAGTCACACACATAAGCACTGGATAAAGATCTGTTTGATCTTTCTGTATCACAGAGTGTTCTTTGAGTCTGGATGAGTTTAAAAGAAGATGCACAGTGGTTTACTTGTTATGGCATGCTTTGAATTTGCTATGTTAATTAATTTAGCAGGGATTTGCTGAGCAGCCATTTTTAAGTGTGAAACCTTTTCCTTAACAGAGCGCTGAGGGAGAAGTGGGGGCAGTTCTACAGGGTTCATCTATCTCAACTCCTTGTGGCATCTCTGATCACACACAGGAAGTGATACGAGGAGGGTGTGATCAAAGGCGCCTACAGTACCTGGTGTCTGTCAAGAGGGAGGAATGCAGTCTTGGGTGTGTGTGGAAGCTAAGCAAGGCATTCTGTTTTCTCCCAGAAGATAGCTGGGAGGAGGGAAATGATGGCATGAAAGACAGCACTACCGGTGTTTTAAGAGAGAAGGAGCAGCTGACGGATTAAAGGGTTATTAGTATGTGTACAGCTAGAAGGGAAAGGTGTAGTGACAGGACTGAGTACTGCCAGGTACAGCACAAGCCGAAAGCAGGAGACAGCTGATCGAGTTTATGACAGTAAGGAGAGGGAGGAAAGGAAGATGAGCAGGGTCGATTCTGGCTGTGATGTCGTATCAAAGGATACATCTTTTTGAATGACTGTACAAAAAGACAAGGGCCTATACGGAGAGAGATGAGGCATGATGGGGCAATCAAATAATGAGATGTGTGACTAATAGATGAGAGCAGTTAAAAAGAAAGGAAGATTTGTTGCAATTTTTTTTAAGCCAAGTTTTGTAGTTACAGAAAACTGTTATCTTCAAAGTTGCATGCCCAAAACTTGCAGAAAACTACAGGACCAGAGCTAAAATCTGAACATATTTTAAATAAATAGATGCTTTAATAATAACAGTATTAACAATCAGTATTTAATCTTAAAAGAAGAGTTCTAAGTTGAGAGTTTCTTCACTTTGTGCAATTAAAATTCTACAGTATTTGAGGCATCTATGATGGAAGATGAACTAATTTGAGTCTAATTCAACGTTATTACAATGTAACCATTAGCTGCCTGTGCTACAGAAAGCTAATGAGTGAGCAGGACCACCAAATGCATCAGGTAAAAGGCCTGTAGTGTTGTTATTTTTCTTACAGTAGATGATCTTTTTAATGATTAATGACCCAACAGGAAGACCTTTGTGTTTTATGGTCATTGAGGAGGCTCTCACTTAAGTCAGAGACAAGAAGATACAGGAAGGAAAACCCTGCTGTGGATCCCAGGCTAATAAGGTCACATGTGTGCCCTTATTGCAATGAAGAGCATTACATATGACGATAAGGCGATAAGATTATTACAACTAAATATATCGTTGTGTTGCAAAGATGTAGTGATACAAATAAGAAAATATTATTTTTTTTTTTCTATGTCCCACTTTATATTAACACTAAAATTAAAGTACATTTTAAGTGTCCCAACCAACAGTCTGGGTTTGAATGTTTAGCAACACTGAAGTATTGGCAAATAAACAACAGTTAATTGCATATCACTTTCCTTAACAGTGTTACAAAAGGAAGAGATGAGTTACAACAGATGGATGCTTGAAGGGATATGATAATGAATGTGTGATAAATATATCAGACTTTGCCAAAGGCTTTCAAAAAGGAAAACATGCTAGTTAAGAGAATACAGGTCAAAACCCTTGATTTGTAATATTAAAACTCTTTTTTTTCCCACTAATTAAGCAACCACCAAGAGGACATAAACACAATGTGCTTTAAAAAAGACCAACAACAAAATAGCCCTAATGACTAACTACCTCCATGGTCAACACAAGTATTGCCATGGCAACCAGCTGAGCATTTTCAGCAGTGTAGGACTAAGCCCAGACTGATTGGCTGGAGCTTTATTTTTGCATATGTAATGGCAAAAATGGCAAAATTGTTCCAAGATAATATTTTTAGAATTGGAGTTTTCTTGCTTCAAAATGTGGCACTTGATGGAATAATTGTCACTCTGACTGATCCTGCCAGTTTCACTAACTGTGAATTAACTTTAGATGCACGCATATAACGATGATGAGTTCTCATTTCTTGTCTTGCTGCAATTGCTATGTCATTTTTCTACAACCTTTGTCCTTTTATGCTTCCCCTGCCCTCTTAATTTTGCGGAAACAGCTGATGTGTGTGTGTGTGTGTGTTGGGAATTACAAGCTTATGGTGAAGCAATTCAAAACAAACTATGACACACTAGGCATTCTAAACACAAACCCTATAAATATGCTGAAGTTAATGATGAACAAACTTCAGCTGGGTCAAGGTTCTTCTGCTGTATCTTTCCAACTGTGGAAATCTAACTTGTAACCTTCCACAGACAAAAGTAAGGCAGATGCTGTGTTTGGATGACCTCAAAAAGTCTCCTTGGTGGCTATGCTGTGCTTTTATCTAGTCATTCCTAAGAATGGAAATGTGTCTGCACTTATAATCAGATCTGACTCCTTTTCTGTGCCGTTGAGCCTGAATTTGATCCTGGGTTTCTGAGTTAAAAGCAATTGCAGTAACTCTTGAATTTAAAGCTCTTAAATTTGGTGTTTTAAGTAATTAAAAAAAAACGTAAATACCTTTCAGGCTGCACTTTTTTTGGCAGTTTGTTCACACTCGTAACAAGTCATAACACAGCCTATATAATCTCCTATTGTATAAAAGTCAATTTTATTTATGTGTTGAAGGCTCGATATCAATGCCAGAAAGGTAAGTTCCTGTCCATAATTACCGGGAAATCAACATACAATTATGGTGGGATTTGTTTTTAAAGAACTGTGCACCTACATTGTTGAGTTTATAGAAGAAATTTTATGGACAAGTCAAAGCATGCAGGCTGCTGGATTCAGTTGCCTCGCTCTAAACAGACTACAGTAAGGCAATCAATCTCTCACCTCCTTTTTAAAGTTCATTCATGCAGTTAGGAATTCACACTGACAGCAGTGCATAACCTTATTGCATATACTACATATAAAGCTGCTCTAATATAGTCCCACAGGAAGGCTTCCCACTCTGTAATTTGTTGAATGCTGCAGAGGGTCTAAAGAGCAGAAATACTCCTTAATGCACTTGTAAACACAAGCACACATAAACATACACACACAGACACACTCAGTCGCCTCAAGAAAAAGTTGAGAGCTCTACTCTGGGTGGAATAATTATAGATGGCACTAAATTTCCTGCTCTCCTCTGTGTGGAAACAGTATTTAACCAAGAGAATTTACTTGCTTCATGGCACTAGTTGGCAGCAGCAGAGTCACATTGTTGTGTGTTTGAATGTTTGCTGTGAAGACATAAATAACCTGCTTTTTGTAATTGAGGGAGCAGCATGTTTTAGCATTCTGACTACAGTGCTTACATATGCCTTCACATATCCAACTATCAATATAGCTCACAACGTGGCCTCTTTATTCAGAACTCTGTAAGCTCTACAATTTAATTAAAAATTAACTGAGCTGACATATTCCTATTATGAAGCTGGAATTTGGCCTGCATATATGTATAATATGCTGTGTAAATGCATGAAGTGGTTCCCTCGCTAATACCTGGAGCTTTCAAATTCATAAGAGAGAATAGATTCTAATTGAATCTACCTCTCCGAGCTGCTGCGAAACCTCATTACTTGCCCCTCTACAGAGGAGGACCCAGGAAGAAGGCACAGTGACCCTTAGGGAGAGGAGGGAAAGAAAGATTAAATGACAGAAGATATTTAGATAAAAGCGGAATCAGAGCTGAAAGGATGAAGTGAGGAAAGGGAATAAAAGAAATAAATTCACTCATAGATATACGACTAGTGATGAGGGCAAAACTGCCATCACAGTAAGCCTCCAAATCAGATTATTTTGCATTGCTTTGAGATGCTCTTGAAATCTTTAAGTTTGAACATCATTTTCAAAAACATGACTTGATCAAAGCACTGGTTTTAAAGTCCTATTGGATTTCATTTATTTGAAGATCCGGTTCTTTGATTTCTATCATTTTTGATACTCATGCCATCATGAACCTATCCAATAACCCACGTACCAAGCATAAAAACATATGTACCAGTTAAATAGCCTTCGTATAAGGATTTCATTTGCTATCCTTCTCTTGAACAGAGCTAGAAATAAATGCTGATAAGAGGAGAAAGCTTGGGTTTGCCTTTTTTTTAACTGGAGACGCTCAGTGCCTTTTGGGTCTTTGGGTCTTTTGCATTAGTCTACTGTTTGCTGCACAGCGATTTCTCTTAAGGAGAGGAAGCCAGTACGAAGTGACATGGTGGAAAAGTGGGCTGAGAGCGAGTGCAGCTATCTTGTTGCTGTTATCAGGTTAAGCCACCCACGGCTGCCTGTCACTATGGTGACACCATGGTTACGACCAGGTATTAAAAGAGGAAGGTGCAAACCATGTTTTATGTAAAACAACTTCTTCTGTGTGTTATTTTATTTTTTATTTTTTTCACCCAGGACATGTTATAGTCTAAATATGATAAACACTGGTATTCTGTAAGTTCATGCTTTTATGCTTAGTTAAAGACATAATCAGAGCTTTTCTACATCATTATGCCAAAAGATGGATAAGGGGAACAGTCTCCGCTCCAATCTTGTGGTGCTGACTGCATGATTTTGTCAACAGCCAGAATGTTAAACACCAGCAGGCTGGATTTTGTAAAGCATTTAGCCTTTGTGGAGTCTGCTAAAGTTCATCACTCCTCAGGAAGGTGTCAGCGAGTGTCTTGAGTTTTATCCTTGAGCTCAACACAACTTCCACTCATAGGATTCTTTGCTTCAGACACAAGTTTCCTCTTTTTACATTTGAAAGGATCCGTAATCAGGAGCTTGATGAGCTTGTAAAAGTTTCACAGTGATAAACGCCGCCTCCACCTGTACAGTGTGTTATGATTATGAAATACCAAATATATGTTTAGAGACAAATATATAACATATGTACAGCTGGGTAAAAATGAATTAAACTGAGTGATAACCAATAATGAACAGTTTTTTTTCCCCAACAAAATTTTGGATGTAAGCTTAAACCTCCATTACAACATAGGCATGTTTTATTAACCGCCTGATATCAGTGTTGAATCAGATTGGTCTGAACTCTATAAATTGCAGGAAAAACATAAACAGATTAAGATCAAATTAAGTTTTTAACTTCAAAACTTACTTTTAAGCTTAATTTAGTCTAGTTTTGGACTCTTAAAGTAATGGTTTCAGTGGGACTGATTGCGTTATGATAAATGGTTAATTTTTTTGTTAAGCTTTATTCTTATTTGTTTATTTAAAATGTCATTTCTATGGTAAAGTGCAGTGAATGTGACAGTGAAAGTTGTAGTCTGGTTGTGAAGGACTTCCTTCATGCGGTTTGGAGTGCATTAACTTCACTGTGTGGGAACTGTAGATAAATCCTCCATACAATGATGGAAAACTGATCGTATATGCAGTCCTGTTGAAGCCCTTTTGTAATTAATGGTCCAGAAGGCAGCAGTTTATTATCTACTCTGTTCATTTCTAAACAGGATTTTGGTTTGTCTTTAAACACAATGCTTGCAAATGGATGACTTATGTGCTTTGATATCAGATGTTTAAGAGAGGAATTAAAAGTGTTAGACAGCTGCTTCATGATTTGCAAGAGGAAGGAGTCCGAGAGAAACTCACTTTGTTGTTAAAAAACCCTGCCAGTGAGCTTTTTAGGGTCACAGAGTCACCATGGTAACTGACTTGGTTAAATTGCTCTGCTTTGACAGATTTGCTGAGGCTTATGCTTCATATATTTGTGACAGTTTGTCACTGTTGAAGTAGAAAACAAACAAAAAAAAAAAACCCAAAGTAATTTCAGATTTTTCACTGCATGTTTGAGTGTGTGTTTGTGTGTGTGTGTACTTGCGTGTTTACGTCTCTGTATGGCTTGTCCATGTTTGAACCTATAAGCTGATTTGGCGACGTGTTTACAGAGATCTCTTTTCAATCCGTTAGTGTTAGCCCTGTTACATCACTGCTGCAGGCTCAGTGACTGTTTGTATATGATTTCTGCATATGCACGTGTGTGTGTGTGCACCATTCGGCTGAGTAGGTTTGGTGGGGCTAGCAGACACTAAGCACATGGAAACACACTGGCAACAATGACACACGTGCTTGTGCCATGCGTGCGCCTACAGGCCAGTCACACAAATACAGTAAGCAGAGGCAAACACACACCACACACTGCTGCTCTGGGTCTTAAAGGCGTACTGTGCCATTAATATACCAACCATGCCGGATATAGAAGAAACTCTGATCTGCATCCTAATGCAAGTCAGTTTAATTGCTGTGCAGATTAATATTTCAACTGAATATTTGCACTTGTGCATTTTCTAAATGTATCTAAAGTGAGAGGTACAAGCACTTATGGCACATAGGAACACATCCAGAGTGATCAAATCTTTCCACAACAGACAAAAGCTACCAGTTATATTTTTTTCTGTCAATATACTTTTTTTTAGTGTAAATACTGAAGTGTCCCTACTTGCTGCAGAGAGTATCTGACCTAACTTCTGTAATTTACCTGCCCTGTGGGAACATGACTAATGATTTTTATAAAACTACTGGAATAATTCATTTGGAGCAGGACTCACCATCTAAATGTTTGTGTTTTAAGGAACAGTGGGGTCCAAATACAGTTGTGGTGATTTTATAAATGGGTTCTGTTTCTCTCTGTAAAATAGCTGAATGCCTGCATACACAAGGTTTTAACATTCCTCTCCAATCGTAATGCAAAAACCTAGTTGCCCTAATTATTTGAAAATAATTGCAAAAATCAAGGAAGACCACAAAAAGGCATCATTCTTCCAATTTGCAGCTAAGTGTTTGACTCAGAGAGCCTATGAGAGTGCTGGTTTCATGGAACATCATATGTTGAGACAAGAAACATGCAAATCCAAATCCATTAGTCTTGTTAATGGTTTATGTGAGAAGTTAATAAATTATCACTAGGGGACAAAATCCGGAAACAAAGACATTGAAGTACAGTAACAGTCCTGGGGGGAAACTGAGAAGGATGTCGGAGAGACAGATGAGAGTTAATCCAGTAGAAGGATGCGCCACATGGGTCCTCACATCTTTCACTTGTTTCCTATTAAATTACTTCTCTTGAACGTGTGTGCTTTCAAGTGTTGAATTAGAAATATAGGGCAGCGTTTTATGTGTAATGCTGATTTGTTATGCTTCCTTTATTTTCCCTTTCTCAAATACTAATGCACCGATTGTGCTTTTTATGTGTTGCAGATAAACCTGCGGCTTATTTTAGTCAGTGGGAAGACGAAAGAGTTCCTTTTTTCTCCGAACGACTCTGCAGCAGACATTGCCAAACATGTTTATGACAACTGGCCAATGGGTGAGTAGCTACTGCCACTGCTATAGATGTTTGTTTAGTAAAAGGATGAAGGTAATCCTAAACTCCTTCAGAGGTAAATAATATTAACCTGAAATAAGGGAACAATTAAATTCTTATCAAGAAGTAGAAATAGGTCCCTCTGACTTTGACCTCTTCATCTAAATTGGCTTAGTAATACAGGAAACCACTATCACATCACTGACATGACCCACACCTATCTGATAAACCTAAAATGATTTTGAAACTGAAGCTTGGCTTCACAGCTTCATTTCAGATCCCAATTTTTCTGTTTATGTTCTCGCTCACCTTTCTCATAGCATTACTTCAGCTGCAGCAGTGACTTCATAATGCTGAACAAAAAAGTTCATGACCTGCTGTACCCTATGGGAGATAAATGTGAGACAACCACATCTGGTATGAGCTAGTCGACAATGCGAGGGACTTCAGAGCTGCTGCAGCCTGTTAGACTTCCCCATAGTTGCCAAAAAAAAGGATGAATCCTTTCTTGTTCAGCAAGTTGAGCAGTAAAGTTGGGTGTCAAACAAGTATAGTTGCTTCAGTGTTTGTAGGGAATTACAGTTGATAAATGAGGTGGAAGCTCTGTACATCTTTTTATTATAATGATCATTCAAGTAGTCACAAATCCATAAGCATTTATTTCCCAACACTATAGTGTGTTTCTTTACTAGATTCAGCTTCAGGTTCCCAAAATTAACTTGTCTATGTTCATTTCTCACAATTTTTTTTTAATGAACTCTGAATTCTTGTTCTTACGTGGTACAGAGTACTGAATACGAGCTGATTGCCTTTTATTAATTTTAATATCAAAAAGTATCAAGATACCTG
This sequence comes from Melanotaenia boesemani, assembly GCF_017639745.1. Lineage (NCBI taxonomy): Eukaryota > Metazoa > Chordata > Actinopteri > Atheriniformes > Melanotaeniidae > Melanotaenia > Melanotaenia boesemani. The sequence goes on from NC_055696.1 coordinate 12,642,316, forward strand.
CTTTGATTACTCTCGGATGGAGAGGATTGGAGAGTGGGATCAACCGGCACCTCAACTCAGCCAGCCTGCTGAGAGAGAAGAGAAATACAACTTAATGGATATAAACAGCAACAGTAATATTTGCAGGTTTAAATCCTAAATCATCCCCCTCAGGAGTTAGAATCATCATCCCATTCTTATAAGTTATATCTGTTTCTGCAATGTTAAGTAAAACATTAATGGCTCCAAATTATTAAATTGAGGAGCTCAAATTGGCTTTCATTTACCATACATCAAATAAAATATTTTTTAAAACTGTACCCTGGTGGTGGGAAGTAAAAAGTTAAGTGAAAGATGTTCTGAATGGGTTCTCCCATCACAAAGCATTCAGACATTAAGCTTTACTATTCAGTCTGCTGCCTGCCTTCCTCTTGACGCTAATTCTACCAACTCACCACTCAGCGTTTTCACACAGCAATTAAAGCACATCATCCTGCAGAGGCCCAGAAACAAATGCTTCACTTTACAATGAACGCCACAGTAACACAGGCTCAGATCACTTCAGTAAGAAGTGAAGGAATCCAGCATCACTGAAGAAGACTTTATATATATATATATATATATATATATATATATATATATATATATATATATATATATATATATATATATATATATATAAATATATATATATATATATATGGACATAATCTGGTGTTATTGATACACAACAGATAGAATCTTTCTTAGTAGAAGTGTAAATGAGATGCTGAAGCCAAAACAAAACTTACCCTATAGGTAAATTTTACTGAGCTTTATATTTGTTAAAACTGTAATTAAATCATTTAGATTCAGCTTGCAGACATTTGCTGTGTTCTTTTTTTTCAAAATTTTCTTTCCTCTTTTGTTTCAGCATGCCACTTCATTTTGTTATTTCTCTCTTGCTCTCTGTTGTGCAAATATTGCCACACAATTTTGTCTATAATCACCATGATTCAGCATTCCTAAAATTCCTAACCATTAGTCCACTTTAAAACTTTTTTCATAATTGTGACCTATATATGAATTAATTCTTGGTTTCTTTGTTTTGTGTTATATTAGTATTTTTAAGATAAATGAACATCATTAGGTACATGACACCGTGACATAGAAAGCTTGGCTCAGAGATGACTTTACATGCTTTTGCAGTGGTTTTGTTGAACATGGATTAGCAAAGGTAAAGTAATCTGCTCAATGCCTTATAGTCTATATCAATATAATTTAATGTTTTAGTGAAGGTATTAATGATCTTGTTACATGTGCTCTGATGCTATGGATGTTTCGATAGTTACATCTGAGCTGAAAGTAACGTAACGCAGTGTTTCTGCTGGAGCACACTGCCGTGGTTTTCTGAAAAAACACCTGCAAAGTGCTGCAAAAAAAACAAAAAACTCTAGAAAAGAATGCTATGTTTTGTTTGATGAAAGTGAAGTGAGCGAAACTCCATGTTCATTAGTTAAAAACAGGTTTGTTCAGTTTTATAGTCACAGAAAAATAGAAATGCTTTATATGACCACATTTCAGTGTGAGCTTTATTTTAGTTCCTGGAATATTTGCTGTTTTCACTGCTGGTATAAATTTTCAGTCAAACACATTATTTTATCAGCACTTGTGATCACTTTCCCATTAGGACTGTATAGCAGTGTGGGAATGCTTAGATGTTTAGTGTTGGGTAACTGGAGTGAAATCTTTTCAGCCTGATTATCTTTGCATACAGGAATGTTGGATCTCTGTAATACACCCACTCCCAAAGTGCTACAACACCGGGATTCATTTGATACTGCCAACCCTTCACCACCTTCTAAACTCAACCAAGTGCAGCATTTTCTCACGGTGCTGTGAATGTAGTCCAGCTCCAGAGAAGTCCACAATGCAAGAAAAACTACAGATTACACAGATGAACTTAGGTTCTCCTGACAACAGGAGTTTTCTGTTCAGGCCTGTCAGTTTTGGAAGCATCCAATGTTCCTCCCAGACAACAGAGTGGAACCGTTTGAGACCCAACGCAGGCACTCAGTCAGCAGCAACACCCTCGACTTAGCTAGAGACAAACATCTGGTGGCCAGACTCTGCTGCCATGCAACTCCCTCCACTATTTTCTCTTTCATTTAATGCCTTCACTTTTGTCTCTAGCTCTTCCCAAGCCACACCTAATGTTCTTCTTTTGCCATAGCTCTTTCTCAAGTCCTGCTGTGCATCCCACAAAGCCCAAATATTATACATTACGGAAATAATGGTATAGTATGTCTGAAATTATCTTCAGTGTAATTGTCTGTGGGCCTATTTCTCTCCATGCAGTAGCAAACTTTGTTCCGTTACATCGTATAAAGTACTGAATCTTGTGGTGACACTGTTCAGGACTGAAACAACATTTTAAAATTCAAAGCCTCTGATCATATCTGCTCTGCTGTGTCTTCTACAGAAATGCCAATTTAGAGTCTGGAAACATTTGATAGTAAATTAGATTTTTTAATTTGTGAAAGTAAATTCAGCTTCAATTGAAAAGGTTGTGCAATCTTTGATAATAAAATGATAATGCCAAACTATTATCGTCTATATCCATATTTTTCCCCCTTTTTTAACTCTTATTTGAATTCTGTTTCTTTCTTTTTCTGTCAGACTGGGAGGAGGAGCAGGTCAGCAGTCCTAACATCCTGAGGCTGATCTACCAGGGACGTTTTCTACACGGCAACGTAACACTAGGAGGTGAGAAAACACAGGAGCTGCACCGCCCAAAGAAAACGCCTATGTGCTCATAGGCATTTGCACAAAAATCACAGCCGTGTGCTGCTGGAAAGTTCTTAGCTGTTCTCATCTTTTTCTTGAGCCGCAGAACAGAGGTACCTCAGTGCTCCGGACAAGCCTGCTTTGATGGAGAGAGGAAATACAGAAAAAGAGGGGAAAGAAGCTGGTCAGGAAAAAAGGGGGGGAGACTAGCTTTAGAGTCGACTTAAGAAGGGATCAAGAGACGGAGCGGGTGGGAAGGAGGGATGGGGGGTGAGTTGAAAATGAATGCTGCCAGTGAAGAGTGAAGAGGCTGCCTTCTTTTGTGGCGCAGTGGTGCTGAAATACAAACACGGATACGGTTAAAGCATCATCAGACCAACAAGAAGTGTTTCAGCTTACACATGAGTCACTACTTAAGAGTAAAGTTAAGATATAAAATTAATTTTTATTTAGGTTTTTGTCATCAAAAACCTAATGCTTTGTATAAATGCCATTTGTGGACATTATAGTAAGAAATGTTTTTGTCAAAGTTATAACATTCTTGTGTGGCATGAACCTTTTCACCACCACATTCCTGGACTGATGAAGTACCAGCTATCTAATGGATTAAGAGGGCGGAAACTTGGCTATCATTGAATTAAAATTCACAACCGGATAAATCAAAATTGGCCAGGAAATACTTGATGACATGTGTTTCAAAGACTTTATGGGAAGATAAAATAAGTTACTCGTGATGCAGCAGATGGAAGAACCAGTGCTGAATCAGTAAAGGATTCAGGGCACAGCTTCAAATAAGGCACATGAAGAGAGGAGGAGGGGTATTGTCTGAGCTGCTGTCATTAAGGATGAGCTGGCAGGATCTTTTTGGGTTGTGCATCGACTGAAGGTCACCTCCTAAACCTGCTGCCAGAGTGTTCTTTCCTCAGACACTGGAACTGAAAGAAGTCCACAGTATTCGGGAACGCCACATTCTCAATGCAGGACAAAAAAGCCACTAATATCTGCTAACTTTGGGCTTTCAAGTTCAAATGGGAACGTGTTTAATCAGCTTTCATTCCCATGTTAACAGTTTCCTGCAGTATCATTCCCTAGTACCTCTGAACACTAAAAATATATTGCTTTAATATATTGCTCACACATGTTTCCACCCCTGAGAGGTAAAAAAACACAACATTGCATTTTTGAGAAACATATGTTTGTAAATTTTTTTAACATTTCAGATGAAGAATTTGTCCAATATTAAGATTATTCACCTAGAATAAAAATATTATATATAATAATATAATAATAATCAGTGTAGCACTGTTAACATTTGATTTAGAAACCTCAGATTTATCCCCTAACTCATACTTATGAAACTGAATTATGTCAGTGTTTTCCTCCAGTTCAAGTTTTCCTATTTGAATCCATTGTTTAATAATTGAATTTAACAGTTCAAGAGCAAAAAATGAGCAAATTACTATCAGTCAGTAACTGACAGTGTTTAAGTACTTGGGTTACATGTGTGTTTACATTGTGGTATTCATTTCAAGTCCTTTTTAGACTATAAAAGGTTATTATTCTACAACATAATGACGTCTCAGTCATGTATTTTGTTACCTACAGTCAAATCTTACTTTTCTTCAGTGTGAAGCTCAATCCTGTCTAGTCAATGATGATTTTTGCTCACTTTTGAAAAGCTGCCGAAGAGTCAAATGATACTGATGGTGAATGACATTGTGCAGACAGATTTAATGTAGCCCACTGAAAATGACCTTTACATCTTCTCTCTTTCTCTCTGTTCCTCTCCTTTCTCCAATGCTAGCTCTCAAGCTACCCCTGGGGAAGACCACAGTGATGCATTTAGTTGCCAGAGAGACTTTGCCTGAGCCAAATTCCCAAGGTAACCAGCTCCGCGACTCCCCTCGTTCCTTTCAGAGGACTTTTCACACACTGAAAAACTTTAAATGTTCTGCTCCCGGCCATTATTTATTTCTACACATGGCTTCTGTGTCAGGAACAGCCACTAGTGCAAATAATTGGCTCTTTTAAGAGTATCCCAAAGATACAGCACGTTGTGAAGAATATACAGCTGGTATAAATCATAATACATGGCAGTCTTCTTTTTTTTTATGTCTTTTAATCTCACTTTACAAATCAAATTTTTGAGTTTTATACATCCAGAGAATGAATAAAAAATAAGTGCGAAAGTATGGAAAAGAGAAATCTACTTTAGCTGAATCAAATGTACTTTGATTCAGCTACTTTCTAACACGCAGATATGTGCATCCAATCCTAATGCACACACACACTGTATCAATACACAATCATGCACTAGACACGTGTTCTTTGGGTTACTCTGAGATTGAATGATTTCTATTCTTTTTCTTTCCCCTTTTGGCAACCACCCCTCCTTCTTTTTATCAAAGGAGGGCCATGTTTTAATGAGACCTTAATTGGTTCCTTCACAATGTAGTTCCTCTCATTGACCTTCCCTTCAAGCAGCAAGTTTAATCTGATTCTGTGGGAAACACTGAACCATTTCTGGTTACTGTTGACCAGTCCTGTACTTTTCTCTCTGAGATAGGTTAGGCAGGTTTCATGACTCCTTCAGATCCTTTATGTTTTTATTGAAAATTGGGATTGCCCTTACCAAAAAGTTAACACGATTTCTCTTTAGACATTATTTGGTGGTACTTGAAGTCAGTCTGAAGGACATTTTCTTTTATAATTTACTGATGTAATCCCTAATTTATTGCTGGATCAGTGATAGTAACCTTGATGGTCTCACTTGTGAAGACTGTTTCCAGCTTCCTCCTTATGTCGTAGCTTGATGTCTTCCTCTTTATTAAACATACCTGTAATCTCACTTTTAAATTGATTGCTCATCCTGGAGCAGTCCAGTCCTCGGCTTGCAGGTTTTAGATGCTTCCCTGCTCCAACTCACCTGATTCACATGAAATGGATTTATTGACTTGTCAAAATGACCTCAAGTTCAAGACCTCAAGGAGTCTTCAAGCTGTGAATTGGAGTCAGGTGTGTTGAAGCAGGGAGACATCTAAAAACTGCAGGACAGGGACCCTCCAGCACCATAGCTTTATATATATATATATATATATATATATATATATATATATATATATATATATATATATATATATATATATATATGTATATATATATATGTATATGTATATATATATATATATATATGTATATGTGTGTGTGTGTATAAAATATTCAATATCATTCAACGGTTTAGACACACCCTGTCTTTCTGAATACATTTGTAGGGTGTGTGTAGGGTGTGTGTAGAAACCTTTGTTCCTGTAAGTTATTTACGGTGAAATACTGGAAATTCTCAAGAGACTAGAAACTGGACATACAAAGTAGTGATACAGCATTTATGTTACAAATTAATTTTCCACCATTGTGCTCTTGCAAGTACGTGATTGCAGCACTTTGCAGGATAACCGAACGCAGTGATTCAGCAAAAGTTAAAAAGGCTTCATGTGACCAAATTTAATCATGTTTACAAGTTCAGTGTTATGAAATGACATTATCTCTGATGACGGTAAGCTAGATGAGGTTCTGACTGTGTAGGATCATTATTTGTCTTTATAATAACACTCGTTTGTGTGTGTTTGTTCAGGTCAAAGGAATAGAGAGAAGACTGGGGAGAGTAACTGCTGTGTCATTCTGTAAATACACACCTACGCTGCCAGCCCTCCACCCTTCTCATCTGTTCATGCCACCAATGTCCTGGATCTAGTGAGCTTGTCCCCTGTCCTGGAGCCTGCCCACAATGCGGATATGCACAAAGACAAATGCACACCTTTCCTTTTTATCCCCTCATGCACACATTCTCACAAACATAGGAATCCAGTGGGATCAGGCTGATCCAAGACACAGAGCTGGGGAGCCAGAATTGATTAAGAATAGAGTTGATTCCTTTGTTGTACTTGATTTGTTGTCATAACTGAAAAGTAGAGGAAGGAACTGGATTTGCATGTTTTTTTTTTTTGTTTGTTTTTTTTTTTTTTTTAGGCCTTCTGCTATTCACTTGTGCACAAGCACGCATGAGCAGCACACATACACACCTTATCTAGCGAGCCTCAGCTAGTCTGTTATGTCATTTTCTAACTGGCTTCTTTTTCTGGCTGGTTGTCATTGTAGTGCAGTGCCCAAGTTTGTGTGTGTGGCCTTGTTATCTCATTCAGAATGCTGAGAATTTGAACCACTAACAGCTCACCAACACACACACTGTGACACCCAGTCTCCACATCCAACCATATGTGTTTGTGTGAAATCCCTCAGTGCAGCAGACGAAGCGTTGATGTGCCTGATCAGAGAACTCAAACCAGATCACACTCACTCACAAGCAGTAAACACACACACACACACACACACACACACATACATCTGTGTTCTTTTTACTGCCCTCCTTTACATGTGCCCTCAAAGGTCGCAAGAGAGAAATTACTATTTTGTTTGCAGAGCACTGTACAGACTGAACACATCCTGCTCTTTCAGTCCATCTTCTTTTAGCCAAACAAAGCCTAGCAAGCAAACAAATAGACAAACAAGCAGGGTTGATGGTCTTGTTTTGGATATTTGTTTGTCCATGACTTCTGTGACTGTGTTTTGACAGTCCATGCATATTACTGACCGACTAGTGTTGTGATTTACAAATGGTATGTCACTTTTCCTCCTTCTATGATGCACCATCCTAGCCTCATCATCACCCTTTTCCTATCAGTTTTGTGTAGGATTTCTTCAACAGTCTTTTCATAAGCAGATAAATCAACTCTGAATGAAAAGGCTCCCCCCCCCCCCTTTTTTTGTCTTAATTTACCTTTTTCTTTCTCTCCTTCATTCATGTTCTGCATTAAGTCCATTTTGCACAACTGAAGCATGTCCTCCTTCATCAGATTAATACAAATGTATAAAAAGTTTTATTGTTTTATTTTATATGTTTCCAATGGAAGTTATGCTCCAAACTTAGATAACATGTAGAATATATTTAATATGAATCTTATATAGAACATGATGACTTTAGATCTTGGTGATATACATTCTATTGGTGTTTAGTCTGATTGTGTATACGGTTAGCTTCTAGCCAGTTCACAGTCACTCGCTGACAATGTCTTGTGCTTAACAGCAGCAAATCCTCCCTAATCATTGATGGACTGATGGATTTTATTCTTCTTTTTTGTGCTTTTTAGTTATCTTTCCATTTGTTCATAATTTAATGTAATCCTTTGTGGTTTTTTGCTTTAAAGAATTGCTTTTTAACAGCACTAGGTCTTAAAAAATATTGTTTATATTGATCAGGGTTTAAATCTGTACAGAGATAAACGTTTTCAAACCAATTGTAAATAGCACTAATGCTCCTTCTTCTCCCTCCAGTCTCCAAAATGAAATACAGCTGTAAACTAAATAAAGGTTATTGAAGTGCACTTCTTTCTGTCATGACTTATTGTCCATAAATTGTGTTAAAGACTGTTGCTACTGAACCATCAACAAGAATCCAAACAGAATGCTAAAACCAGACGTAAGGCATTTTAAGCTGACTTAAAAGTAAAGCTCAACAAGCTTGGCAGATATTTCTGATGACATTGTTTTTGAAAATTATCAAAAGTTTTTGGATTTAAGGATTAAAGCTATTATGCACCCACAAAACAACCCCCAAAAATCTGATTATACTCATGTACTTTTATGTAAAAGATCATCTTTTAAAATTGTATTATTTAATATTTTACTTGAGTAAATGATATTAAGACTCAGATTATAAAGTGTTGGGTATAAAATATTGTGCACTGTATGTACTGCTGCAGAATACTGGAGTAAAACAGATGCAACATTTCGGTCAGACTTTTGGCATTTAATGTGGATAGTTTTGGGGAGTACTTTATTTACTACTTGTATCAGGTTACTGTACAACAATGCAGTAAGCTCCATTAAGCCTCTTCAACTATTAAGCACGTTGGTATAACAATGATACTTTTGGCTTTTGTTGCAGTGGGATAAGGAGTGTTTCACTGGCAGGAAAAAAAATTAAATACGAAAAATGTTTGAATAACAAACATCACACCATTTGTTAAAAAAAAAAAAAAAGGAAAAAAGAAATAGGTGAACACGCAGTCTATAAAAAGATTATGGTCGTGAGCATATTAAAATCCTCAACGGACTCCCTCACAAGGACCAAGTGGAAGATTTTTGAATGGACTGCAAAGTCAGGTGTCTTAAACATCACAGACTGTAAACCATAAAAATAAAAGCAGTTCAAACAAGATGGTTCAAGAATCTGAGTTCATAGAGATTTTACAGGAAAATGGGCTAAAACTCATAAACTGGAACTGAAAATCTCCAAGCATATTTTCAAGACGTGATAGTCATGTGAAGAAGATAGTCCACCCACTTTTATTTCTAAGATTCCACATAACAGAACATAATAAAAATGTATCTGGCTTTTACCAACTAAGTAAAATTTAACTTTGAATAGACAAAGGTACTTGATATAGCACACTGTCATTATTTATCTAACAATTACTCAGCCAAAATCCAGAGGAAAAACTAAATACAACCTCACTGCTTCCATATGAATTAAGAGGGTAAATAGAGGCCAGCTGCTACTAATCAAATGCACTTGATTAATTAATCATCGGCATGTGTGAGCTCCTCTATAAAAAGGGTTTTGTGGCCTTCTGGCAAGGCAGGTTCAGAGGTGTGGTTACACAATGACAAAGGCAAAATACATGAGCAATAATTAGAGAAGAATAGTTACTGCCTATCAATCTGGGAAAAGTTATAAGACCATTTCAAAACTGTTTGGAGTTCATCATTTCACACTGAGAAATTTTAGCTTATAAATAAAAAGGTGTTGAAGACAGTTTCCAATCTTCCTGGGAAAAGTTGCTCCATCAACTTCAGGTCAGACTGTGCAGCAAACAAACAGCTTCATCTCATGATCAAAAAATTAGTCAGCATGATCAGTCAGAAATAGACTAAACAAGTTTGACTAGTTTAGAAGGTGTGCTAGGAGAAAAACCAAACCGCATATCAGCACAAATGACTCAAACCAACACAGTGGCAGAAGGGTGGTGATTTGTTTTGGCAACCACATGACCTGGAAATGGACCTTGCAGTAATTAAGTTGTGTACGTCTTACATTCCTCTGTATACTAAAGTATTTTGGAGTCAAACACAAGGTCACCTGATCATAAAGCTAAAAGAATAAATAATCAAACTGTTATAATGGCTTAGTTATTGCCTACAACTCTTCTGAAAATGACTTAATTTTAAAATCTGATAAGGACCAGATGATTTTTGTCTGGATAGACCATCAGAGTATGTCTTCTTACCATGGCTTTTTTTAACCTACTTACCATGAAAGGATCCAAAATGGGTCATTTTTGAACCTCAACCAAAGAGGCTATGAAGTTGATTTTATTATTGGGTTTGTTACCAACATACTTTAAAAGCATAATTTCTATAAAAATGCTACCAGAGGTACTGTGCAGCCCATCTTACTAGTAATTCATGTTTTAATTGTCGGGCATTTCTTCTCCTGCCGTGGCAGAAATGAAAACTTACAAAGAAGCCAAAAATCATAAAATGTATTTCAGAGATGGAATGGGGGCAAAGGGATTTCCTGAGAAACTGTAAAAAAAAATGATAATAATACATTTTTTTTTATTATACTTATATCCCTGTGCTTGTGTTGGAGTACTTTTGTTGTGAGAAGGCAGCAGATTTTGACTTGTTCATATGTCGTAGCACTTCTGACACTTAGATCTAAACTTGTCATTTAGATCTAATTTTACTGACATCCAGCTTATGAAAGACAATGAGCAGAAGCTTGTCAGAGCTCCTTAAAAAAAAAAGGACTCATTCCACTCATTTAACCTTCAAACAGAATAAATCCTAATACACGAGAGACTAAAATTAAATTGCATCATTGTTCTATGACAAACACGTGATGCTGTTCAGTCACTTGTCCAGTTTGCACAACACTGACTGGGCCAAAGTGCAGCTGGAAGAACTGTGTGGAACATAGAGTACAGATCATCCTGCTTTCCTGTGATTGTTTTTGCAAATGGGTTATGCCTCATGGACTCGGTTAATGGCACACTGAGCAAAGAGCGTTACATTACTGTGGGGGGTGTTTTAAGTTTAAAATATAAGAAGTAAGGGACTTAGACATGGCAGCACTTTGAGAAAGGAGCTCTGAAAAGCTTCATTTGCACTCGATGACTGTACCTCTGTTGCTGTCACTGAAGTCCAGTGTGATTTTTCTTTCCTCCTCCCTGTTTTCATCCCTCCCATCTCTCCACCCTGCATCCACTGCACAGTAACAAGGGCCAGACATGAATACAACTATTCTCTTTTCATGAAAAGAGGTTTGGTGGAGCCAGAGAGGGCTATGAATGCAGAAGCACCAGTCAAAAGTACCTTTCTGTTTATATTAAACTGGTCTCTGGTATCATTGCTGGATTCTATGGTAGTTGTGGTATAGGTATGCAGGAGTGACAATTTTGCATTATCTTTTGAATATATATATATATATATAACATATACACAGCAAGAGGCCATAAACATGAAAAAAACAAAACAAAACAAAAATTAGATGTGAATCTAATGTCAGCCACTCACTGATGACACCCGTTTGACTGTCATGGAGATATCTGCTATGACGGTGACATGTTTAAAAAATATGGGCAAAATGTATTTAAGGGTTAGATTCAAATATCACATAAGACGTGATTTCTGCTGCTCAGTCAGTGACGTCATTGCAAACCATAAAGATTGAGGATGGTGCCATCTTCTGGCAAAATACTGCTACACTCATTTATACAAGCTGGGAAAGTTTTAATTTCTAACACAATCAGAACTGTTATACTACAACATTTCTCACTCATTCTATTCCCTGAGATCACACAACCACCAGATGCAGGCTTGCTTTAGTCGGCCTGAAGTTTATGTGCTGCTGCCTGCTTGAACAAAGTGCAGCCTCTACTTTATGGCTTACTTCTTTTATTCCAGCATTTTGCTTTTTTACAGTATTGTTTGACAAATTTTTGTAACTTGAAATTCAAGATTTAAATCAGGCAACAGGCAACACATGCAGCCTGAATATGGAATCCTTTGTCTCTTATTTGGAAATAAATTGGATAATCTGAAAAACTAAACACCAACACTTAAGGAAGAAGCAATAATTTACCTCTGACAAGTGATTTTTTTTTTTGTCAATTATGTAATGACCTACAAGGCTCTGTTTAATGATGTGTTTCTTATTTATTAAAGTTTAAAAATTTTGACAGTATAATAACACTTGGTCCATATAATTCTCTAGATTTTATCTCTGTGCTAGAGGGCATGGAAAGAGTCATGACACATTTCTAATGGTCTCATTAGTTCAGTTCATGTGTTTATATAACTTTACAGCAAACAATATTGTCAGACATTAATGTTTAATGTTCGTTAAGACAAGCATGTCATAGTATAATTCTACTATATAAAATTACAAAATTAACAATATGACATATAATGGCTACAGTCAAAGGTTTATTATTTCCCCTCAATAGTATTTTTTTCATTATTGTTGTTTTGATACAACTCATTCATGTTAATGCCAATTTTAAATCAGTTTTATAGGCATGAAGGTGATGAAATTGAATACAGTGCAAATAAAGTAAATTTCTATTTTCTGGTTGAGAATAAGGTCAGCAGAAAGATAAGCATCAGTTGTATTTCTTGTTTCCAATATGAGCGCTAAGTTACAAAAAACCCATTCAATGGATGATTTATCCAAACAATTTAATAAGTAATGGAGGAAACTGTGGGGCTCAGAAAAAGGACACTTTAAGGCTGAGAATGAAAGTGATCAAACCACCATTCTTCTGATATTTCTTTTTTTTATTTTTTTTTTACTCTAATTGGAATTAATTGGGGAAAAATGATTTCTGTGAACATTAAACTGAACTTTTACTGTGTTTGAACAAATTTGATTATTTTCCCTGGCCATATTAGCATATTTCGTTTAGACATATTCCTTCATATTTTAAAAGCAAGATATAGTACATGTAGAATAAGCACCCAAAAGATGGTCCTGCATTTCAGATAAATCTATTTAACTTTTCTTTTCTGTAAATTATGTTTAAAAAAATTGTTACGCAAATACTTACTAACCCCAATATATGATCACTGAACACTTTTCAGTGTGTTTTCTGTAACAGCAACAATGTGGCCAGGCATTGTGGGTGTAATGCCCTTTTGTCTTTGGTACCAGCGTCTGAACATTTCCTTGATCTCTTTATTTCTCAGACAGTAGACAAATGGATTGATGAGAGGGGGGAAGAAACTGTAGAAAAGGATTGTGGCCATTTGCTTGTCAGCGGTCATCGTTAGGTTAGGAAAGTATGGCGCAGAGTAGACAAAAAAGCGTGGTAGGTAGTAGATAGAAATGATGACACCCTGAGTAGCACAGGTGGAAAAGGTCTTCTTTTTGCCCTGAGGAGAGTAGTGGATTCAGGATAAAACATTTTTAATAAATCATCAAAACACAAAATTACGTGGACATGAATTTCACAATCTGTTATGAGGCTCTCAGGTTTAATTTGGCACACATAGAAAAAAAATGTGAAATTACAATAATAACATATAACATGAAAAGAAGCAAACCTTACCTGTATGCTGGCCATTTGCAAGACAGAGATGATGATGCAAAAGTAAGTGAAGATGATTATCCCTAAAGGAACATATAGGATAAACATTGCTGTACCATAGGCGGCATTGCTTAGACGGCTAATGTCTGCACAAGCCAGTGATTTAACAGAAGTGGTATCACAAAAGATATTTATGATTTGGTTGGGGCCACAGAATGGCACAAAAATAAAGCTGATGGTGCTGATTCCAGGAAAGATGTGTGCCACAGCCCAGCAGGAGATAGTCAGGCCTGTCATGGTTTGGATTGTCATCAACATGGGGTATCTGGGAAGAGAACAGGAGAAACAATAGGCGTTTTCGGTGCATGAAAGTGGCTAGACATAAAATTTAAAACATTTTCTTTTGACCACCTGAGAGGAAAACAGATGGCCAGATATCGATCCACAGCCATGGTCAATAAAATCAGGGAGTTCAAGCTGCCAAAATAATGGATCATGTGTCTCTGAAAGAAGCATGTGTGAAGGCCAATGCTCCCATCATTCCACCAATAACGAGCAATAATTTTAGGTAAAGCCACAGTGGTAAAGCCTGGAGACACAACAGAGAAAGATGAAGGAAAAAGATGAGACACTGCACTGCTGATAACATATTGTTCATATTTCTTCTAAAAGTAAAAAGTACTTTTAAAGTTGAACAACAACAATAAATGAATAAAATTACAGGACATCTTTGCATAATTAATACATAAAAAATACTTTTTTCTGTTTTTTTTTTTTTTTTTTACCTATGTCTGAGAGAGCCAGGCTGACCATGATGATGTACATGGGTTTGTGGAGACTGTTCTCCAAAGCAAACACAACCACCAGCACCAGGTTGCCGACCAATGTGGTCACATAGAGTACAAAAAAGAACCAGGCCACTATATGAAAATACTCTGGCTGAAGACTTGGAAAGCCAACAATAAACAACTCTGACACTCGTGTGTAGTTTTTGTCCACTTGAGCCATACTGAATGCAGAGTGAAGTAAAAGGAATCACCAGCAAAGCAGCAGCATATTAAAGCCACATACAGGAACTGTGAGATGTTCGAGTCCTTACCTTCCCCAAATGTTTTGACAGTGTGATAATTATAGGCTCTCACTTGTATGAAGAATCTGTGACGAGAGGGAGTTCCGAATTTGTTGATGTAACTTTATCTTAGAAACAGAGAAGTAATTTGTTTGTTCAGATGATGTAAGAAACCTTTCAGCAACAAGTTAATTTTAGAAACTATTATTGTTGGTTTTAATAATCTGGCCCCAAAGATATGAATGAAATTCATTAAACCTTTGACTCTTTTAAATTTGTGCAGATTTTTAAAGCGATAAAGGCTTCCATGCTCAAAATGATTTAAAATACTGGTGAAGTTGTTTTTCTACTTTTGTGACAGCTTAGAAGGAAATAAAATCCAGATATGTTGAGTGGTAAAGAAATAAAAAAAAAAGTGGGCCATGACCAAAAAGATTTTGAGACTATCTTTTGGTGCATCAGTGTGTGGTTTGTACTAAGGTGACCAAACGTCTTCTTTTACTCAGACGTGTCTGGATTGAATTTCAAAGTTGTCCGGGATTTTTGTTCTATCTCAGCCTGAAAAATGTTTACATTAGATTATTTTTGTCTTTGAAAAGGGGGGCTAGAGAAAAAGTTTGGAAACCACTACCTTACACCAACCAACCTACCAGAATGACTACAAATGACTGCTTAAATAGGAAAGTTAATTGAATCATATTATTTACATAGGTTTCCAAAGACAGTTATATACAAAGAAATAATTTAAATATCTACCTTAAAAGTCTTCCAGAGACTATACATATCTTATTTTCAAAAGCCCAAACTACTCAAAATCATACTAAATAACCCAACCAATGATTAACCAAAACTATAGAAAATTATTCCCCACAAACTCCCCCTTAACTTATTTTGAAACTTGAGTCCCCCCCTTCCAGAACCAATAAATAGCAAATGAACACCTGAGAACATCTTTTGTCTACGCACGACTCCTGGGAGACATCTGTAGCTCGTCACCCTCTCCACCTCCTCGCCATTGATGTTCACTGGTGTGTGTACCTCATTGCCGACCCTGAGAGGGCACTCCACCCTTTTCCCTTTGAGGACCATGGTCTTGGATTTGGAGGTGCTGATTCCCATCCCAGCCGCTTCACACCCGGCTGTGAATCGCTCCAGTGAGAGCTGAAGATCACGGCCTGATGAAGCCAACAGAACCATATCATCCGCAAAGAGCAGAGACTCTTTACTTTGCCGCATTTACTGCCGGCAATGCGCACCAAGTGCTGACACCGGTCGTACAGGGACCGGACAGCTCATACAAGGGGGTCCGGTACTCCATACTCCCGGAATATCCCCTACAGGAGTCCCCGGGGGATACAGTCGAACACCTTCTCAAAGTCCACAAAGCACATGTAGACTGGTTCAGTGAACGCCCATGCCCCCTTCAAGACCCTTAAGAGAGTGTAGAGCTGGTCCACTGTTCCACGACTGGGACGAAAACCACACCGCTTCTCCTCAATCTGAGGTTCAACTATCCGACGGACCCTTCTCTCCAGCACCCCTGAAGAGACCTTACCAGGAAAGCTGAGAAGTGTGAACCCCACTGTAGTTGGAGCACACCCTCCAGTCCCCCTTTTTGAGATGGGATATATATATGTAGGGGTGTCAAATTATTGCGTTAATTGCGATTAAATAATTACAGTCGTATTTAGCGCATTATGTTTTTTATTCGCGTTAATCTATTTTTTGATCTCTAATTTTACTGTTACAGTATGTGAGTTTTTTTTTGTTTTTTTTTTAATAATAAGGGGGATAAAAAACAAAGGTCAGTCACACCCTAAAGTGGACATTGATTGGCTGTTATTGTGTTTAGTCTTGTCAAGCAAAATGTTGATAGGCTCTCATCGTAGTTGGGAGGGCAAGGTCAGAAGCAAAGGTCAGGAGTCGTTAGTGGGAGACGTGAAAATGGAGGAGCATGTAAGAGTTGTTGGTCCTATGAATGGGAAATTTACTTTTCAAAAACGTTCTGACTGCACCATTGAATAAGGTAGAGTGATATGCCTTCTTTGTAAGAAGGAGTTTGCTTACCACCGACGCAGCTCAAGTTTAGCCTACAACATCAATGCAAAGAACCCTGTCACGAGTGCAGCCACAGCTAACGTTAGCAGCAAAGATCTTAGCAAGTTAGTGAGCCATAGCAAAGCTTTTCGCCAAAATAAACTCGAGGAGAACACCCCGCGTATGAGCAAGTCTGCGACCGACAAGCTGATGAATGTGATTGCCAAGTGGATAGCGATGAACTGCAGGCCGATAAACATAGTGGAAGACGAGGGATTAACAGAGGTGTTGCAAACTGCGTCCAATGACCCATCATACAAGCCACCTTGCAGGTCTACAGTGAACTCATTTGCGCTTACCTTCATGAAAACAGAAACCAGGCACTTTGGTGATAAATCCACTGAACAGTTTGTCAAGGTGGCAAATGACTGTGGAATTGAAAACAAGATATCCACCATCGATACAGACAGTGCAGCAAACATGCTGGCTGCTGTGAGAGACCTTCAATATAAACACATCGCCTGCAATGCTCACATTCTCCAGAGTTAACTACAGCACTTCATATGGACCTGATGTTTTGTTTTATTTTAATTTTCTAGTTATTTGGAGATTGACAAAACAGTAATATGGTTGAAACTAAAGGTTGCAGGCAGCACTTGGGACTAGTGTTAAGTACAGCAAAATGTAAATTGCTAGGACTACATCTATTCAAGTCTAATAAAAACAATAAATGACTTTATAAAGCCACTTTTTTTGTTATATCAATCGTTCGATCTGCCAAAATAATGAATTTAATGAAAATATCTCAAGGTGAGGGCTTTACTCAGCAATTTTTAGGTGAGATTAAAAAATAGATTAATTCGATTAATTAATTACAGATCATAATGAATTAATCTCAAATTTTATATATATATATATATATATATATATATATCAGTGTGCGTAGTGCGGTCACAAATATAGCAACTGGCTAAAAAAAAAAAAAGCTCTGCTACAGCTGGTTGTTGTGTGGAGACTCGTGACACACCACAAACAAACAATGCTGCTGTTCATAGTGCTGAAGGAATAAGAACGGATCACCTGCATCATTAAGAAGATTTAATTAGTTAAATGAATGAATAAACACACAAAGCCCACAATTAATGCTATTCTTTCCAAGAAACACCAGGAACCTTATTAAAAATTAAATGTAACCTTAGAGTGGACTATTTTTAGGGCTCCCCCTTAAAATATCAACTGTGCTCCTC
Organism: Melanotaenia boesemani; assembly: GCF_017639745.1. Lineage (NCBI taxonomy): Eukaryota > Metazoa > Chordata > Actinopteri > Atheriniformes > Melanotaeniidae > Melanotaenia > Melanotaenia boesemani. Next base: position 12,660,060 of record NC_055696.1, read on the forward strand.
TGCCTTTCAGGGGAGCCGAGCTCCCCTTAGCTCTGCCTTAATTTGAACCCTGATGATGAAGTATCTTATAAAGTTCGTATAAAGTACTACAAACTACCAAGACATCACTGTACTCTGGACTTGAACTGTAATAGGTTCTGTCTTTTATTACATTTCCACTGATATGACTGGCTCTGCTCTTTCATTTAAACAGACCACTGCCACACTTTCTTTTGAAAAGCCATAAGTACACCACGGTACTCCTGGGCAAGGAATGGAGCATCATGCCTATGTTGATGCATCATCAGGGCATCAACAAGTAGCTGCCCCTCCAGCAGCTGTGTGGTCACCTGTCTGTGCTCCTACAGACGACTTGAATAAGGCTCTGAAGAAATAAAACACAGAAAAGGCTTTTTGGATTGCATTGTACAATCAGTGTATTGTATTGTACAGTAAATATAATGGTAAATGTACAGCAAGGAGGAGTCACAATCTTACCTTCTTAGCAAAGGAGTAGGAGTCACAATCAGAGATGCCCTCCTTCATTGCCTTGGCCTCTCCGCCCATGTTTTCTGCCCTAGTCTCTCTCATTCACTCTGAATTCTTTTTCAGGAGTCTGCAATTCAGAGAAAAAAACATGCAACTTACCGGTGCTAACTTAACTTTATTTAAATCTAGTTCAACGTTATTTAATATTAGCATGCAAGGCAGGTAGTTGACCTAAACAAATTAGTTGTTACAACAGTAATGTTCCTTTTTCTTACATTTTCTAAATGAAATATAATAATTGTGATCATACTTAAAATAGATATATACAGCACACAAAGCTGAAGTATTAACCTGTAGTGCAGTCATCACTTCACCTGAGGCTACTGGGTCCACTCACACGTGAAAACATGTTTTAAATTTTCTGAAAGAATTTTTTCCTCTTCTGGTGTTTTATGCAAACAGCATTGTAGTGGCACATTACTGCCACAAACCAAAAATAATGTATCAGGACAGTTAGGTTTGGCCACTGATGGCCACCTTCCTTTAACTGTGTGATGGAGGATGTTTGAAGTCATTGTTATGACCATTTTTAACCGCTAGATGTCACTGATTCTTACACACTGTAACTTTAAGTTGGTTGTTTCTGTTTTCTATAGAGCCAGTTCGCTCTGGGATTTTATAATTGTCATGCAGTCTTAAAATAAAAATTGCATTCAAAGACAGATATAAAGTCTTTCTTTTTTTCTTCTTTTTTTTTTTTAATCTATGTTCAGTCTGGTAAACAAAGGCTTTTAAATATTTGCCAGGTCTCCAAAAGAACATGACTGCAAAGTAACTTTTTAGTTAAGCAAATAATTTCTTATTAACTTTCCTTAGGCAAAGTGCAGCTGAATGAGGGGAAACATTTAAATGAAAAAGTTTAAAGGCAAAAAGCTAAATTGTTGTACAGTGTAAACAAATATGGTTAGTTAGTTACTTTGTTACTTGCTGGAATCGAGAATATACTACGTTGGCTGGGAAGTGCAAAACAATATTACATTGAGTGAAACACTTTTACATTGTTGTGATGCACTTTTACGTCACAGAAACCATGTTTACATATACAAAACAAAAATACATTGCAAGAACACTTTTACCAAGGGCAAAACAACTTCACATAAAAAACAAACAAACAAAAAAAAAAAAAAACAATGACATAACAATGAAACACTTTTACAATCCTTGATGTAAACTTGTATTTGCCACAGCAAAACGCTTTACAAAGTTCTGAATACATTGCTAAACCAATTCTACCAGCGACAAAGCAAATTTACATTGACGCAAAACACTTTTACAAGTTCCGGAAACAAAATTACGACATTTCTAACAGGAAACCAATCAATTGCTAGGAACGATTAGGATCGAGCAGACATATTGTCAGTTTTGTGGCAGTTCTCTAAAGGGGAAATCTCCTTTTTGTGAGTTTTGTAGACGGTCCTTCCATGTCCTGAATGATGTTGACATGGATCGGGACCGAGCAATCAGGGGACATGTGCTAAACCACATAAGTACCATATTTACCATGACACTGGGTTTGCATGTGGCTGAAGTTAAATGCAGTCATTTTCTAAATGTCCACTTAATCATAGACCTATGAAGTGCTTATCATTTTAAACACTAGTAACATTTCTGCTGATTAAGCTGCTGGCTGGATTGGTTCTGCTACTAAGTAGTTTCTTGTTTACACTGTTTTGTCCCCACCCCCAACCCCACCATATCACTTCCAGGTCATGTCTTTGTAATTTATTTCCAGAACTTGTAAAAGTGTTTTGTATGATGTAAAACTGTCCTGAAAATTTTAAAAGTTGCACATGCAAGTTTGCACTAAAGATTGTAAAAATGTTGTTTGTACAGTAGTTTTGTTTTGTTGTATTGGCATTGGTAAGAGAATCAGCATTGTATTTTGTTTTGTACATGTAAACATGGTTTCTATGATGCTTATGTGCATTGCAACAATGTAAATGTTTCTCTCAATGTAATACTGTTTTTGCACTTCCCAGCCACCGTACATATATCTAGAGAGTTTAAAACTGTTACCACTTTTCACCACTAGACGACAGACATATAAATCTCCAATGTAACACAACTGGTATGCAAAGGGAGGGCGGTGGGGGGTCTGCTCAAAGTTTATAACAAAAACACATTTACAAGCCATTATATGGAGCCGATGGCCAAGTACTCATAGTCGGTGACACCTGCTACTGACAAACTCCTGCGGGTCAGCTATGAAGTCCGTCATCACCAACACTTTTAGTGTGGTACTCAGGCTGCACTGCAGGAAATGGTAATTACACAAAAAGGAGAAAGTATAACCAGCTCCCCAGGCTGGAGGACATTTACGGGGCCTACTGTGCCCAGAAGGCCATGGCCATCATCAAAGATTCCTCACACCCTGGGCACAAATGAATCATGATCTGCTACACTTCAACTTATTATGGAACATTTGGTCTTGCCCTTTTAGGAGTAATCATTTGTCAAAATGCTCAAGCCGTAACCTTGTGAGCATTTTCAGAGTCACCTCAGTGGACCCACACTATCAACAGCTGATCACTCTGTACAGATTAAGTACATTTCTGCAACAACAGATAGGGAGATTAAAATAATTCAGAAAATAAAAAGGCAAAAAGAAAAAAAAATCTTGCTGGGCAGCAGCTGCTTCACAATATTTAGATATAAAATAAAATGAAATGTCCTGTATGTTACTTTAACCCTCAACAAAATTACCCAAAATAATATATATCAAAGAACATATTAGTCATGACTGTAAGGACATCCCCTTACAAATGTTTGCTTTCTTTAAGGTAAACTTTCATGGACAGTTACTTTAACAATAACAATCTACATCATCTGTATGATAAATATTGTGTGTGTGTGTATTTGTGTCTGTCCTTTAAGGAAAGCTAGAGGACTAAAGTTTGTTTACACAAAACCTCTTAGGCTCAATTAACCAGTTAATCATAACAGGTTTGAGTAAGACTGTTGTCCACTGAGAAAAAGTCTTTCCGTCTGGGAGGAAAAGAAGAAGAAAAACATCAGGGTTTGCCCGAGGGCAAGCGAGAAGCTACAGTGGCAAAGTGTGTGTGTGTGTGTGTGTGTGTTTACTGCTTGTGAGTAAGGAGGAGGGGGGGAATCTCCAGGGTGAGCTTGCAGAGGCTTACACAGACCTGCTTGTAATAAGGGAAGTTTACTTTGAAGTACAGGGCGATTATCTTTGCATGTGAAAAAATTTGTACAATTTAGATCAACAGGTAAGAAATGTTTAAACTCACATCAACTCATCTTTATTTATATAGCCCTTTAAAACACCCATAGCTGAAACAAAGTGCTGTACATAAACGGACAAAGCAACACATAAAGTATAAAAATCAACCAGGAAATAAATAATATCATAAAATAAAATAATTGTTCATTGTTTTTAAAACAGTTTTAAAACAATAAGCAATTTAAAAAAAATAAACAAATTATTAACAAAAAAAAAACCAATAAATAAAACAAACCACAGCACACTAAACAGGAACAGTCTCATACTGGGCTGAAAGCCAAAGAATAAAAATGGGTTTTAAGATGAGTTTTAAAAATAGACAATGAAGAAGCTTGTCTAATGTGGAGAGGGAGCTCATTCCACAGTTTTGGACCAGCGACTGAAAAAGCTCGATCCCCCCTGAGCTTCCGTTTGGACCTCGGTACGTCCAGGAGCAGCAGGTCAGCTGACCTGAGGCACCGAGCAGGTGCATAGGGGTGGAGTAGCTCCGAGAGGTAAGGAGGCGCCAGACCATTTAAAGATTTAAAAACAAAACACATTTTTACACAGATTTAAACAAAATACAACCACTACTTATAGTTTTATAAAGACAAAGACTCCTCCAATACCATTTCCTCCAAGACAGATTTCTGCTACTAAACCACACAAACTGTTTACATCCTGAAAGTTGTAAAGACCAAGTCCATGTGGCTGATGAAGAACTGAAGAAGTTTTAAAATCCGTATTATTATGGTTGTTAAAATTGAATTTTTTGAGGTTTGAGTTCTTTCAGATAGTGAATAATTTGTTCTTCTAGTGGCCTTAGCTTAGTAGCTATTTGGGAAACACTTCATGCATGTATTTTCCTTTAAAGCTTAAATCAAATAAAGGTCAACATTAAGGTGACTTTATTTGTACCAACAGGAAGATTTGAAAGGGCACTGACATTGTGCAAGACATGAACCAGGACAAAAACAGACACAAAAGAACAATACAAACAGTGAGAACTTCTTTGAAGTTTGAATATAAATAAATGAATAAAACAAAAAGATAAAAAGATAGTTTTTTTTAGAGAGGCACCCACTAACGGTAGTGAACGCTAATTCAGCTTCCATATTGTATCCTATCTATCCCTACCCTATTTTCAGTGAGTAAAAGTCAGTCTGATGTTGACTCTTGTCTTATCTTACACCCTGTCTCTCTCTTTTCTTCTAATCCTCTGATGATGTCCTATTGTGTTTCTAAATCAGCCATGTTGTGTGTTAAAAGTGACCATTGTGTTGATATCTAGTTGCCGCCGTGTGACCTGGTGTGTAAAGCAAAACTCAGCTGTTCCGTGAAGCAGCTTCCCAAAAGCAAAAGTTGTGAAGTGTGGTTTCTCAGCTTCAGGACTGAAGTAATGTACATGGTAAATGTCGCTGTGCATTCAAATGCAAAGTTTTAAGGTCAGAAGGTTACATACTTTTAAAGAAAAAGGACTATACAAAAACAAGATACAAGGACAAATACAAGGTCAAACTTTATTAAATAAAAATAATTAAATTGATATGGTAAACCAAAAACAAAATAATTGAGTGAAAAAGAACACAAGTCAGATTTTTTAAAAATCATGTGCCAACAGCTTTTGTCTGATGTTTAACACTTTGATGCTGCAGGATAAAAACACTACATCTTCGATTATATCACTGTCCTGATATCATGACTGTAATAATAACTAATGTTGATATTTACAGTACAAAAGCATAGTAAACTGTAGCTGGTCAAAATTAAACCCAAAAAATAAATAGCAATTTAGATTAAAAAAAACAAACAAAAAACAGTAATTTTATCATTACTTTTTTGTTTTAGGATAATCGATTGGAAGAAACACCCAATTGGCACATTGACCTGAAAAATAAACTACTGAATAAGCATCCTCTTTATTATTAATTTCTCAGAAGCAATCTGTCTCTGAGGCACAATCTAAACACCTGTAATGTACCCAGGACACTAATTCCATTTATTTGGCAACAACCTTAATACCGAATCCCTGGGATAATACCTAATGCAGCAGTTTTACTGTAGAGGCCCCGGAGCTTTAATAACCTCTTGAGACACATTCTGATATTGTTTTGGGCACAAAACACTGAGCACCATGGAATTAAAAATAATCATGAAAGTATGTTTTCCAGCTATTTAGACTGTGTTTCCTGAGGAGGTTTGGTTTAATCAGTTTCCCTCTTGGCTTGGGTTAGACTTACACAAAGTTCAATTATAATATAGCTTTATATAATTTTATATATATATATATATAACTTGTTTTACTATTTTAAAATACTTGTCAGGTCAGTTTAATTGTTGTTGCTCTTTATCTGTAATGTCAAATAAATGTATCCTATGAGCTTTACGAATTTGATCCCTCTGTCCTTATACCAAAGGTGTCAAAAGAAATACTCCTTTATTTTAAAGACAGTGAAAGAAATTATCCAGGCCAGTTTTTAACTTAAAAAGGAAATGTATTTCTTACTGTTTTAAAACACCTAAGATAGCTTCCTTTCTCCCTGGAGTGTTGCCAGCAGTTTGAGAGCAGGTGTCCCACATCACATACTAAGGATGTGTCATCACGCTGCAAGAGCAACAACAAACAACTCATTAACAGTCTCATTAGTCAGAGTTGTTTTTCCCGGTTGTCAGCCTTGGAGTGGAAAATAGTTGAGTTGGGAAGTAAAGTGTTTTTTCATCCTAACGTCACTTGTTGATTTTGTTAATTTGTTAACTTTTTTTTATGGAAATACACTATGTTTTATGTTTAAATAAAGAAAAAAAAAAGGAAACAAGGTAGACAATTACTGTGGTTGGATTTATTAAATTTGTTTGTTTTAACACATGCCATAGTGTGGCCATGTTATCATTTTGAAAATACAGTAAATTTGACTGCAAAGAGTTTTGTATTGAAGTAAGCTGTTGAACATTTTGCCTGAAATCCAGACTAACTTTGTAACCCTTCAGATGAACACACCAAAAAGCAAAAAACAAAACTTGTACAAATAGAATGACATGATCAGAGAACATATCGGCCTAATTCTGAAGCTGCAAAGCTACAGATTGATTAGAGTGTCCATGCTGATGTGTTTACTGCCAAAAATTATTCACATTGCACATGTGACCATCTCAAATGGGTCACAGAGTAATGCAAGCTGGTCAAGTTAGACAAATGGTATTTTCTTATAAATCATTTGGATGGTCGGTTTTGTGTGCGTTACTTACACATGGAGGACATAGCAACAGGATGCAGCATAAAATAAAAATAAAAAAAAGAGAAGTTGGTTGAGTCAGTGATGATTTGTGCAACATTTTGCACATTAACACATGTCAGCTACTTAACCATCGTTAGTCCACTTCTTCATGAAAACAGTATTCTTTAAACTCAGTCTCTTTCAACCAACTTAAAAATTAGTCATGGTAATGATTTTTGGATAACAACATACTTCAGGGTTCACTTCACCTCAAAATTCTCCAGATCTCCTTCTAATTGAGCGTCTTTGGGATGTGCTGGACAAACAAGTGAAATCCATGGAGGACCCACCTCACAACTTAGTTTTTTAGTTTAGCTTTTATTCATTCATATATATATATATATATATTTATATATATATATATATATATATCTAAAACACAAATAAAAAGGAGCAGAAATAACCAAAATCAACTTAGAGGCCTTAAGGAATCTGCCATTGACTACCTGGTGCGTATATTGACTATTAACTGAAGTTGGGTTGTGGGTAGGACAAATAATTTGGGGACGACTTCTGGCTTGAACATATGGGGCTGGTTTTAGAGACAGGGCATAAGACTACTCCGAGACTAAAATGCCTGCTTTAGCTGAAATAACTCAAAGTCACTTGAAAAGACTTGGCTTAAATAATTCACAGTTTTAGTTAATTCGGGATTAAACTAAGCCAGCTGCAGGAGGGAATATTAGACTCCACAGTCCAATGTACTGGTTTAGCTAGTTCAGATTAAGGCCTGGTCCTGGTTTACTTTAAGCCCTGTCTCTGAAACTGGCCCATGATGCTGTTTAATTAGAGGAGGTGATCTTCCTACACCCCTGTTTCCTGTGTGCCACCCGGGGCTAGAGGAGGACAGAGGCTTGACTTGGCATGGGTGGTTGGTTGGGTGAAAAGGAGAAAGTAATCAGAAGAAAGTAAACGAAAGACAAAAAAAAAAAAAAAAAAAAAAAAAAAAGATGAAGAGAAGAGAAAAAAGAGACAAGGATACACCAGATATATAGAAGCAGCATCAGGTGTTCAATCTTAGCAGAAGAAACAAACAAACAAAAACAAAAAAAAAAAAAAAAAACAAAAAAAAAAAACAAAAACAAAAACTTGTTGTGGTTGCTTTTTATGTTGTTCATGTTTTTACACAATTTGTCTTGTTGCAGGTGTTCCTGATGATTATCTGTTGTTTTCATACAGAGGCCGTAGGTTGTTTTTGGTTTCATGGGTGAACCCTGGATCAGGTGTCGTGTAACGCTTTTTTGCAATTAGGTAATTGCAACATTTTAAATTGTGATTTTGATTTAAAAAAAAAAACAAAAAAAAAAAACAATTAATCATTTTGCCCTACCCACAGCTCAACTGCTCCAACTGCTCTCCAAACAAAAATTAGGAAGATGGCCGCCCCAGGATCCATCCATACATTTTCTATACCGCTTAATCCAGTTCAGGGTCAAGGGGAAACTGGAGCCTATCCCAGCAATTAGGCGCTCACATTCACTCACAGGAATAGTTTAGAGTGACCAATTAACCTAGCATGCATATCTTTGGATGGTGGGAGGAAGTTGGAGTTCCCGGAGGGAACCCACACATACGTGGGGAAAACATTCAAACTCAGTAATCTGAATCAGTAATCTTAATTCTAAAAGAATTTTTATGTGAAAATCGAAATGTTCTGCTTATTAACAGAGTTTTAAAATACTTTTCCATTGCAAGGACAACTTTGTGTAACTGTTAGAGATAATCTGTTTCCAATACAGTACACTCAAGGGGTCTGACGCATTACAATGACTAAGGCATAAAATCATGCTGAAGCCTATCAGAGCTTCATTATTTGAGAGAGACTGACAGAGATAAGAGCTGACAACATATATATTTCAGATCTGATGTGCAATATTGCTATTTGTACCAGCAGTGCATGGACAGCATCGGCTTGACCATCAATACACAATGGACTTTTTCAACTCTGCTTCTGGAAGAAATATCACCTTTGTGCGTCCTGCATATTTTATTATAAGTGGATTTATTGGTATACCTAACATGAAGTATTACTATGTCTTTCTCTTTTTTCTTTATGTAATTTCAGTACTTGGAAACACAGCTGTAATGGTTGTAATTTACCTGGATCATAACCTACAAACTCCTAAATATGTTGCTGTCTTTAACCTTGCATTTGTGGACTTGTTAGGTAGCTCTGCTCTAGTTCCAAAGGTGATAGACATCTTTTTGTTTAATCACTACAACATCTCGTACAATGACTGTTTGACGTTCCTGTTTTTCTGTTACACTTGCCTTTCAATGCAAGCTCTTAATCTGGTTGCTCTCTCCTACGATCGACTGGTAGCCATCATCTATCCTCTGCACTATCAAGTGAAAATGACCCACAGATTTATGTTCTCTTTGATTGTCTCTTTCTGGATTATTGCTATTATTGCTCTACTAACTGCAGTAGGTCTTCTTACCAGACTTTCCTTTTGTAAATCTGTGGTTATTAACAGCTACTTCTGTGATCATGGCCAGATATACAGACTTGCATGCAATGATTATACTCCTAATGATGTCATTGGCAAATTGTTGCACTACGTTATTCTTTATCTTCCCCTTATAATCATCGTGTGTAGTTACATTTGCATTGGCAAAGCTTTAGCTAAAGTAGCCACAGTTCAAGAAAGAGTGAAGGCCCTTAAAACTTGTTCAGCCCATCTTTCCTTGGTGGCAATCTATTTTATTCCAATAATGATCACATTTGGCATGGGTGCACAAATAGATCCAAATTTCAGGATTATAAATTTGTCTTTGACCTCAGTCTTACCTCCTATGTTAAATCCAATTATTTATGTTCTGCAGACACATGAAATCAAAGTATCAATGAAGAGAATATTAAAAGTGAGGAGGCAATCCAAAATTCTGGTAAAGTGAGATCAGCGGAATTACATCTATTTTCTCTAGAGTAATCATCTGTCATGTTGGTATTTGTTATGGTTTATCTGAAGATCCCACATTTTCAGAGTTGATGCTTTTAATACCTGAACAGCTCTTAAGTTGTGGCAGTCCATTTTATCACAGTAGTTTGAGCAGAAATGAGCATCCAAGCAGATTATTAACTAGTCTCAAACTCCAGTTAAAAAACGTATGTGTTTTAGCAGCTTTTGTGTCATGCTCAACACCTGATGCTGCAGGATAAAATGAGTTGTCACACTGCATCTTCACTTTATGCCATTTTGATTTGTAAATGCGACAGCACTTAATGTTAACATTGACTGTATGAAAACATTTTTTTTCTGGGCATTTGTTAAAATAAATAAATAAAGCAAATTTTGATTACTTATCAAAATTACAAATGCTTCTATTTTAAAGCTTGAGGAGCTTCAACCTGTAGCCTAAATTTATAGTTATTTATAATTGCAGTTTTCTTGGATAATATATACAATTTCATGTGTTTAATGCCCAAAGCGGCAAAGGATGGTTCACTATTCAAAGTTAATCAGGAAAATTAAGTTTGAAAGACACTCTCCTGGCATGATGAGGTTGTGCTTATTGTCACAGATATGGAGCAGATTACAGAGAAAGCACATGCTTTTTCACTTTTCACTGTTGACATACTTTCTCAGCTATTTGCCAATTCTTGTTTAATATGCAAAAGAGATGTGTAAATTTACTCCCATCATAAACTCAGGTTTATTTTCAACATTTTTCTTATTTACCGTATACCTTGTGTGTTTGTGTTTTGAATCAGCCTCAGTGATGGGGATTCACATCCCTACACTGTACGTGATTGGCTGATTTTTATTTTTTGGTCATAACCTTGCCCTGATGTAAGCAAATAACATTACATTTCAGAATATCTCCCAAATTATCCTATCTATCAGCCACCTCATCACACCCCATTGCTTCCCACCACTGAACTGTATGTAAATAGCTAATTATTATTTTTATTTTAATTTCTTAAAATATTGTTTCTGTAAAATATGTATATTGCAGCTATTTCTTGTTGTTATTGTTGTTGTCCACACAGGGCCGAAGCTGGTTCACGTGTGAAAATGGTGGCGAAAACTAGTCGAAAGGCTTTACTATCCCCACGAAACCACAGTTGTACACACTACAAGGCTTTGGGTGGCGCTATAATCATTAAAGAGTAACACTCCAAAGCTAGAACAAGACAGTGCTTGTGCAGATCAAAGCAAGAGTACCCAACTGCAGTTAAGATGGCTGACAACAGCGCCGCCATATCTCAACAATATTCCGGAAGTCACATGACCTCGCCACCGGAAATTGTTCTTCTTCGGCAAAAGCAGACACCGCTTTGGCCCGTTGCTAGGACATGATCAACGCATCCACCATATTGGTCATGGCCAGAGAACAGTGGACGGCTGTTGCATTAAAACGGGATTATATGTTTATGAATTTTGCAGCTGACTGGGTTTGTTTGTTTTGTCATTTTCAAATTTATGGTGAAAAAAATTAAACAACTGCAATGTAATTGTTCAAAAATAATCACAGACAGATGTTCAACAGTGTTTGGTTAGAGTAAGTTGATTACATAATGAACGGAAAAAAATATCAATGTTTCCGTCAAAAGTAGATGTGGTTGTCCGTTTAATACTAAAGATAATTATTATTCGGCCTATTATATTTCTCAGATTGAAAAGTGTTTTGCTGCTTAATTTAAGCAGGCCTTTAAATACACCATCGCACCCATAAGAGAATGTAATTCATCTGGAATCAAACAGTTGACTGAGTTGACTGCCATTACTCTAATACTCTTGAAATGCTTCAAAACTGACATTTAATGAGCACATGTATCTTTATTGATCACCGATGTGCTCATTCAAATATTAAAACATTCCAATATTTACACAACATTAATAGAACAAATAAACTTACAAATTAAGGATATTTGGCTTTTGATGTCAGAATGTGTCTGTGTTGCCTTATAACCTTTATTAATAAACTTATGTATTTATTGCACAACAGCTCTTCATTAAGATTATTAACCACAAATAAACCAAAAGAAGTGTTTGAACCATGAATGGACTAGAAAATATTCTGGGTCAAGGACAGGTTATATGTAAACAGTTCTATTTAGACACCATCAGACCAGGTGACACCCAACCCATGACACTGTTTATGTTGCATATACCCACCACTGTTAACTTTTCTATCTATAAATTGTTTTGAAGGAATTACCATTTCGGGTTGCATTTCAATGTCTTACATTCATGATATATCATTGTTTTGTGAACTACAGACATTTTGTGTCAATTTCACCAGAAAGTTGAATATGCCTAACTTAGTAGTGAATAGTATGTATATATGCATACAGTATATACGAGACATGGTATCCAGGTAACCATTGCATTTTCATATTGTTAGCATGTCGTTCCTGTAATCCAGTTAAATTCAACTTGACAGCATATCACTCTTTAGGGCTTTTATAAACTCACCTCCAAGCAAGTCAACAACGTTCAGGACTGATTACAGTTTGCCTGTCGTACTGTTCTTGGTGTTGACGACGCCATCTACCTGCTTCAGAGCCCACTCTCACCTGGACCAATCAGACAGCACTTTGAGGATCATGTTCTTCAATTCCTAAAGCACTTTTGATAAAATTCAGCTGCTCTGTTGTGAGAAGCTCCATATATTCCAGGAAGACACCGCCCTGGATTCCCTGCTCCAAAACAGCTGACTCAATTATGGAGACACTGAAAACCTGCAAGGCTGTGTCACTTCTGGGCCCAAATTAAGTAGCCTACAGTAGAGTAGTCTAGAGGAAAGGACTGAGCGTACGTCTGAAGGAAGCTAAAATCATTCGATGTCTGATTGTTTTATGTCTTCTGTAAGTCTGTCGTAGAAAGTGCAATCTGCTTTTCAGCATCTGCTGGGGCAGCAGAACCAGAACCTGAGCCCTAAAGAAAGTGATCAACCCGATTAGTTCTGGGGCTAAGGGAGATGTGACTGTCCAGAGGAAAATACTGCATAAGCTGCTGGACATAAAGGACAACTGCACACCCTCTACACAACACTGAGGAAACAGTATGTTCAATCTTCTTTGGGTTTGCTTGAATGCAGAAAAGTATAAAAGATCATTACAGTCAGTAGCCATCGTACTCTGGATTAAGTAATTAATCATCATCATAATTGTTTCCTTAACAAAACAAACACCCTGTCACAACATTGAAATGACTTTTTGAAATTAATCAAGTATTTTGTTGACACCATCACACTGGTAACATTAAGAAATTGACTTAGGTCAATAGTCAATAAGCTACTTCCTGCTTCTGTCTCCTGCTGACGCTTGCTGCTTTGCTCTCCTCCTCTGCTTGCATTTTTCTGTCAATATTCCTATTTTTCTAATCAAGAAACTTATGAGCAACGGCTTCTGGATACTTATTAATCACCGGGACTGTATTTTGTGGTAGATTTGGTTGGATACTACTATTTTTTAAGACTCTTACAATCTTGTCATTGTCACGTCAGCATGGCCTACAAATAGCAGAAGCCTTATTTACAGTTACTCAGGAGCTAAAGCTAATTAGCTGCAAGATGCCTCCCTTCTCTACAGATGACTATCACAAACGTCTACAGAGGATCAACATGCTGGAAACAAAGATTCAACAGCTCGAGGTGAATGTGGAAGTAAATGGATTGTGTGGAAATGAAACAACCTTGCCTTTAATAAAAAAAACAGCGGACAAGATTGTGCTAACACACAGCTAATTAGCACAAACTTAGCTGGAAAGAAAAAGGAGGATAGTGTACGAGCTAATAACTCTTTCTCTGATAGTCCACCCTGGACTGCTCTTGGTGCAAAGCCAAAGAGTAAATCATCTCACAGGGAATGGTAAATGGTCCGTATTTATATAGCGCTTTACTGTACCTGGGATGATACCCAAAGCGCTCTACATTATACATCACATTCACCCATTCACACACTGATGGCGGAAGCTGCCATGCAAGGCGCTCGACCACGACCCATTAGGAGCAATTAGGGGTTCGGTGTCTTGCCCAAGGACACCTCGACATGAACCTGACTTGGCCGAGGATCAAACCGGCAACCCTCGGGTTACGAGACGACCGCTCTACCTTGCTGAGCCATGCCGCCCCGGAAATGGGAGGACGAGTAACAGGCAGAGCCCAGTCTGCTGAGATTAGCGATGCAACCGGCTGGCCTGCTCTACCATCCAGACCAAGCACATCCTCAACCCCTCTCATTAGCAAGACACAGTCATGGCCAGTTATCAGAAGGAAAACTAACAAATCCTCTCCACAACAACCAGACATGCAACTACAGAACAGGTTTGCTCCACTGCTGCACGATTCTGGATCTACATCTGATGATCGGAATGAAATCTCCCTACACACCGAGGTTAGACCAAAAAAGAAATCAGAAAGTAAAAGGCGACAAGAAAAGCAAACGGCTGGGCCTCAGAACCTGATTGTTGGTGACTTCGGTGTGAAAGACATGAGAAATGTGTGTGGAAAATGTACTAAAGTACTGTGCTTTCCCAAGGATATGGTATCAGATGTGAGAGGCAAAATTATGCAAATTGTGGCGGCGCGCCCAACTGTGGAAAACCTCATCCTGCATGTAGAATCGAATGATGTTATGAAATAACAATCTGAGGTGCTGAAGCAGGATTTTACTGAACTGCTGTCAGGCGGTTCAGCCAATGATCTTGTTACTAGTTTTAATGCTAAAACTAAGCTAAAATCCATGTTAAATATTATGGATGCTATTGCTCCTATTAAGGTGAAGGTTGTCTCTGTAAAGAAAAAGTCTCCATGGAGAAATTCCACACTGGTGAAGCATGGAAAAAGAGAGTGTCGGAAAGCCGAGCGTAGATGGAGAAAAACAAATCTACAGGTTCATTATGACATGTTTAAAGAGAAACTTCACTCTTACAATTTACAACTAAGGAATGCAAGAAAGTCATATTTCTCTGACATTATTAGCAAAAACTATTATAATGCTCGGGTCTTATTTGCTATTGTTGACAGGTTAACAAACCCTCCTCTGTCAGTAGCACCTGAACTTTATTCCACCGAGGCCTGCAATGAGTTTGCCAAAGTTTTCACTGAAAAAATCAAGAATATCAGACAAGCCATTTGTTCATCAACAGCAGGTTCAACAGACATACTGTGTCCATTGAAAACCAGTTTAAGCACCATGACACAGTTTAATCCCATTAACAGCAAAGATCTGGGCGACATCTTATGTCAGCTGAACTCCTCCTCTTGCTGCTTGGACATCCTGCCCACAGGTTTCTTCAAAAAGGTCTCAAAGACTCTTGAACCAGATCTGTTACTGATTGTGAACTTGTCTTTAATCCTTCCCAGAAGTCTTCCCAGAACTTCTAAAAACAGCTGTAATCAAACCTCTCCTAAAAAGGGACAATCTAGACAAGACACAAATGAGCAACTACAGGCCGATCTCAAATCTTCCTTTTCTAAGTAAGATAATCGAAAAAGCCGTTTTTCATCAACTAAACGACTTTTTAACACAAAACAACTGCTATGATGTCTTCCAGTCAGGTTTTAGACAGCACCACAGCACTTAGACTGCTCTGACCAAAGTCATTAATGACATATGTTTGAACACAGACGATGGAAAAATGTCAATCTTAGTCTTACTGGACCTCAGTGCTGCATTTGATACAGTTGACCACGATATATTACTTAAATGACTGGAGAACTGGGTGGGCCTCTCTGGTACTGCACTACACTGGTTTAAATCTTATTTAGAGAACAGAAAGTACTTTGTGTCAATAGGTAATTTTACATCTGAGCAGACAAGAATTACATGTGGAGTGCCCCAAGGTTCCATCCTGGGGCCTCTTCTGTTTAACATCTACATGCTCCCACTGGCACAGGTCATAAAGAAAGACAACATTAGTTACCATAGCTATGCAGATGACACACAGATATATATTACAATGTTACCAGGAGATGGAGGCCCCGTACAGGCTCTTGGTAAGGGTCTTGGTAAATGCATTGAGGAGATTAATGACTGTATGTGTCTAAACTTTCTTTAGTTAAACAAAAACAAAACTGAGGTGATGATTTTTGGTGCGAAAGAGAAACGATTAAAGGTCACCACAGAGCTTCAGTCTATACACCTAAAAACCACACACCAGGCCAGAAATCTGGGTGTACTGATGGACTCAGACCTTAACTTTGAAAAACACATTGAGGGAATTACAAAGTCAGCCTACTATCACCTTAAGAAGATATCAAGAGTAAAAGATCTGATGTCTCAGCAGGACCTGGAAAAACTAGTCCATGCTTTCATCTTAAGTCGGCTTGATTATTGTAACAGTGTTTTTACAGGTCTACCTAAAAAATCAATTAGACACCTGCAGCTTATTCAGAACTCTGCTGCTCGAGTCCTCACTAAGACCAAGAGAGTGGACCACATCAGTCCAGCTCTGAGGTCTTTACACTGGCTGCCTGTTCGTCAGAGAATAGATTTTAAAGTTCTGCTGCTGGTCTATAAAGCTCTGAATGGTCTAGGACCAACATACATCAGTGACCTCTTGACCCAGTATGAATCTACTAGAACCCTCAGGTCATCTGGTTCCAGTTTCTTATCAGTTCCCAGAGTCAGAACCAGACATGGAGAAGCGGCATTCAGCTTCTATGCTCCACATGTCTGGAACAAACTCCCAGAAAGCCTCAGATCAGCTGAAACCCTAAGTTTATTTAAATCCAGGTTAAAGACTCACCTGTTCTCTGCTGCATGGAACTAGTTTTTATTTAGAAGCCAAAATCTACATCTAGTTCTTTTAAGTTGGAATCATGTTTTAATATTGTCTTTCCCCACACTGAAATTTTATTTCTTGCATTTTATCTGTTTTTTTTTTATTAATTGCATTTCTTTTAATCTTTTTAAATTTTTTTCTTTATTATTGCTTTCTGCACCCTGCTGAAATGTTTTATGTAAAGCACTTTCAATTGTCTTGTACATGGAATGTGCTATACAAATAAATTTGCCTTGCCTTGTCTTTGCCTAGGAGTTCTGATATTTGAAATTAACTTTATTTTCCATCAGTAAATCTTTTAAGAACAAAGAAAAAAAGGCAAAATCTTGAACAGAAATGATGAGCAAATAAAACTGAATATTCCAAAATTAGGAGTCAAAATGAACAATGAATAAACAAAATGGAGGTTTACACCTAAAGAAGTCTGCCACTGGCCATTATGAACCCAGTTTGTAGCTGGGTCAGTCCTTCATCGTCCAGGATGCTTATCAGGATCTGAAAAACAGTTAAATGATCCAATCGTACCTTGTGGTGCTCTAAAGAATTCACAAATATTGACCATACACAACCAATAATTTACTCTCATTTCCCAAGCCAGCAAAACTGACCATATTACCTCTGGGAGCATGACATCAAACACAAAGTCTAGAAGCTTGATCTCCCCTTTCCTTATTCTGGCTCCTAGACCCGTGACCTCCTCAATCACCCTCAGAAGCTCAAAGATCTGTTGGAAAAAAGTGCAAAACAAAAATCCATCTTTAAATACGTTATAAATGGGAACACACATACATACACCTGACTGATAACATAACAATATTAACAGCAAAATATGTTAATAATTACCTTTATGTGATCTTTGGAAAACACTGCCAGAACCCCTCCTCTCTCAACTGTATCCACAATCCTGCTGGCAACGATAATATATATACCGTATATATATATATATATATATATATATACATATATATATATATATATATATATAAGAATTTCAAGCAGCACGTGCAAAAATAAAAGATTACATGACTGTAGTGACTTTATAAACTACATGGCCAATCATTTTTTGAAATGTAATTTTATAGTACTAACAGATAATATTGGTTTATATGTTTAGAAAATTAACTAATGCTCATGTCAGATTTACAATACCTCCAAATTATTTCATGTTAAATGACTGTCTTGAAAAGTCATGGTTTTAGACAACTGAAAGATACTTTTTTATTGTAAAGATGACAAGGATTTAGAATTAGTAATGCTTCTAAGCTGGCATTTTACTATGTTTAAATCAACATTTATTCAGATTTTCTTAAAGTGTAGTACGCCAGCAAAATGTTGATCTTTTGCTGCTTTTTGTTTCTGTTATTCTTATGTGACACCAAAGACATTAACAAGAAAATGGTGTTGTGCCTTGTCCTGTCACTGGAATCTGCGCATCCACAGCTGAGTGGCTAATTTTTTTTGTAGTTCGTGGCATTTTCCTGCTTTGTGCAGCCAGCCCTTGCAGGTTTGGCACTGCAGTCACTCCAGAGACTCTACATCTGGGTACAGCAGTCTAACCACATAAAAAGAAAGAATAATTTATGATTTTGAAATTAAACACACATACACAATACAATTGTTATGCTTGCACAGCAAGCTCAATGTAAACAATGACAAAACTGTCAAAAGCAATAACTGAATAAAAACTGAGAAGAGTCAGTTTGAAAGTACTTCATTTTAATGGCAACAAAGGCAACTGTCCTTTCTGTTGCAATAACGTTAAAGCAAGAGTTTTTTTTTTTTTTTTTTACATTTGGTCAGATGTAATGTTGAACATTTTGTCTGAAATCCACACTAACTTTGTAACCCTTCAGATGAACACACCAAAAAGCAAAAAACAAAACTTGTACAAATAGAATGACATGATCAGAGAACATATCAGCCTAATTTTGAAGCTGCAAAACTACAGATTGATTAGAGTGTCCATGCTGATGTTTTTAATGCCAAAAATTATTCACATTGCACAGGTGACCATCTGAAATGGGTCACAGAGGAATGCAAGCTGGTCAAGTTCGATAAATGGTATTTTCTTTTAAAATTATTTTAAATCAAGTCGTTTCGTGTGCGTTACTTACACATGGAGGACATAGCAACAGGACGCATCATAAAAAAAAAAAAAAAAAAAAGAGAAGAAGTTGGTTGAGTCAGTGAAGATTTGTGTAACACTTTGCACATTAACACATGTCAGCTACTTGACTATCATCAGTCCACTTCTTGAAGAAACCAGTATTCTTTAAACTCAGTGTTATACAACCAACTTAAAAATTAGTCATGGTAATGATTTTTGGATAACAACATACTTCAGGGTTCACTTCACCTCAAAATTCTCCAGATCTCCTTCTAATTAAGCTTCTTTGGGATGTGCTGGACAAACAAGTGAAATCCATGGATGACCCACCTCTCAACTTATTTTTTTAGTTTAGCTTTTATTCATTCATATATATATATCTAAAACACAAATAAAAATGAGCAGAAATAGCCAAAATCAACTTAGAGGCCTTAAGGAATCTGCCATTGACTACCTGGTGCGTATATTGGCTATTAACTGAATTTGGGTTGTGGGTAGTGCCACCCGGGGCTAGAGGAGGTCAGAGGCTTGACTTGGCATGGATGGTTGGTTGCGTGAAAAGGAGAAAGTAATCAGAAGAAAGTAAACGAAAGACAAAAAAAAGAGTGAAGAGAAGAGAAAAAAGAGACAAGGATACACCAGATATATAAAAACAGCATCAGCTGTTCAATCTTAGAAGTAGAAACAAAAAAAAAAACCAAACAAACAAGAAAAAAAAACATACAGGTGTAGCAGCTGGTTGTGTGTGTAAGGAAAAAAAACAAACTTGTTTTATGTTGTTCATGATTTTTCACAATTTGTCTTCTTGCAGGTGTTCCTGATGATTGTCTGATGTTTTCTTACAGAGGCCATAGGTTGTTTTTGGTTTCATGGGTGAACCCATGGGGAAAACATTCAAACTCAGTAATCTGAATCAGTAATCTGAATTCTAAAAGAATTTTTATGTGAAAATCGAAATGTTCTGCTTATTAACAGAGTTTTAAAATACTTTTCCATTGCAAGGACAACTTTGTGTAACTGTTAGAGATAATCTGTTTCCAATACAGTACACTCAAGGGATCTGACGCATTACAATGACTAAGGCATAAAATCATGCTGAAGCCTATCAGAGCTTCATTATTTGAGAGAGACTGACAGAGATAAACGCTGACAACATATATATTTCAGATCTGATGTGCAATATTGCTATTTGTACCAGCAGTGCATGGACAGCATCGGCTTGACCATCAATGCACAATGGACTTTTTCAACTCTGCTTCTGGAAGAAATATCACCTTTGTGCGTCCTGAATATTTTATTATAAGTGGATTTATTGGTATACCCAACATGAAGTATTACTATGTCTTTCTCTTTTTTCTTTATGTAATTTCAGTACTTGGAAACACGACTGTAATGGCTTTAATTTGTCTGGATCGTAACCTTAAAACTCCTAAATATATTGCTGTCTTTAACCTTGCATTTGTGGACTTGTTAGGTAGCTCTGCTCTAGTTCCAAAGGTGATAGATATCTTTCTGTTTAATCATTACAACATCTCGTACAATGACTGTTTGACGTTCCTGTTTTTCTGTTACACCTGCCTTTCAATGCAGTCTCTTAATCTGCTTGCTCTCTCCTACGATCGACTGGTAGCTATCATCTATCCTCTGCACTATCATGTGAAAATGACCCACAGATTTATGTTCTCTTTGATTGCTACTTTCTGGATTATTGGGATAATCGCTACACTTGCTGCAGTTGGTCTTCTCACAAGACTTTCCTTTTGTAAATCTGTGGTTATTAACAGCTACTTCTGTGATAATGGCCAGATATACAGACTTGCATGCAATGATTATACTCCTAATGATGTCATTGGCAGATTGTTGCCCATTCTTATTCTTTATCTTCCCTTTATAATTATCATGTGTAGTTACATTTGCATTGGCAAAGCTTTAGCTAAAGTAGCCACAGTTCAAGAAAGAGTGAAGGCCCTTAAAACTTGTTCAGCCCATCTTTCCTTGGTGGCAATCTATTTTATTCCAATAATAACCACATTTGCCATGGCTGCAGGAATAGATCCAAATGCCAGGATTATAAATTTGTCTTTGACCTCAGTCTTACCTCCTATGTTAAATCCAATTATTTATGTTCTGCAGACACATGAAATCAAAGAATCAATGAAGAGACTATTAAAATTTAGGAGGCAATCCAAAATTCTGGTAAAATGAGATCAGCGGAATTACATATATTTTCTCTAGAGTAATCATCTGTCATGTTGGTATTTGTTATGCTTTATCTGAAGATCCCACATTTTCAGAGTTGATGCTTTTAATATCTGAACTGCTCTTAAGTTGTGGCAGTCCATTTTATCACAGTAGTTTGAGCAGAAATGAGCATCCAACAGATTATTAACTAGTCTCAAACTCCAGTTAAAAAACGTATGTGTTTTAGCAGCTTTTGTGTCATGCTTAACACCTGATGCTGCAGGTTAAAATGAGTTGTCACACTGCATCTTCACTTTATGCCATTTTGATTTGTAAATGCGACAGCACTTAATGTTAACATTGACTGTATGAAAACATTTTTTTTCTGGGCATTTGTTAAAATAAATAAATAAAGCAAATTTTGAAAGGACAGTGCACTATTCAAAGTTAATCAGGAAAATTAAATTTAAAATACACTCTCCTGGCATGATGAGGTTATGCTTATTGTCACAGATATGGAGCAGATTACAGAGAAAGCACATGCTTTTTCACTTTTCACTGTTGACATACTTTCTCAGCTATTTGCCAATTCTTGTTTAATATGCAAAAGAGATGTGTAAATTTACTCCCACCATAAACTCAGGTTCATTTTCAACATTTTTCTTATTTACCATATACCTTTATCCTTAAACACTTCCAAGCGACAGCATTTTGAATTCTTGATATAAAAACTCAACAACTTCCTTGGACGATCCTGGCGCCTAAAGAGTTAATTGCCACAAGAAGCTAAAGTAATCGTGATGTTATTTAGAAACCAGATGTAGGATTATAAATTCTTTGTATCAATGTCTATATAAAAGTAGATGTGGTTGTCCGTTTAATACTAAAGATAGTTACTATTCAGCCTATTTTTAACATAATAATCATATTTCTCAGATTTAAAAGGCCTGCTTAAATTAAGCAGCAAAACACTTTTCATACACCATCGCACCCATAAGAGAATGTAATTCATCTGGAATCAAACATGAAACGGTTAGAGTTGACTGCCATTACTCTAATACTCTTGAAATGCTTCAAAACTGACATTTAATGAGCACGTGTATCTTTATTGATCACCAATGTGCTCATTCAAATATTAAAACATTCCAATATTTACACAACATTAATAGAACAAATAAACTTACAAATTAAGGATATTTGGCTTTTGATGTCAGAATGTGTCTGTGTTACACTATAACCTTTATTAATAAACTTATGTATTTATTGCACAACAGCTCTTCATTAAGATTATTAACCACAAATAAACCAAAAGAAGTGTCTGAACCATGAATGGACCAGAAAATATTCTGGGTCAAGGACAGGTTATATGTAAACAGTTCTATTTAGACACCATCAGACCAGGTGACACCCAACCCATGACACTGTTTATGTTGCATATACCCACCACTGTTAACTGTTCTATCTATAAATTGTTTTGAAGGAATTACCATTTCGGGTTGCACTTAAATGTCTTACATTCATGATATATCATTGTTTTGTGAACTACAGACATTTTGTGTCAATTTCACCAGAAAGTTGAATATTCCTAACTTAGTAGTGAATAGTATGTATATATGCATATATACGAGACATGGTATCCAGGTAACCATTGCATTTTCATATTATTAGCATTTTATTCCTGTAATCCAGTTAAATTCAAGTTGACAGCATATCACTCCTTAGGGCTTTTATAAACTCACCTCCAAGCAAGTCAACAACTTTCAGGACTGATTACAGTTTGCCTGTCGTATGAGTAGGACTAAATGAGGACACCTGGTTTGTTTTTAATCTGGGGTGATTAGAATAGCATGCCAAGCTCTGAACTCAAAGCAAGGCAAGGCAAGGCAAGGCAGTTTATTTGTATAGCACATTTCATGTACAGGACAATTCAAAGTGCTTTATATAAAGCAAAGGCATTACAGATATTTAGAAATAGAAAAAGGCATCTATATAACAACAGTTAAAATATGACAGCAACAACAAGCAATAACAAATATACCAATTCAACATAACGGATACATGTAAAATGTAAAAGACCAGAAACAGATATTTCTTATCAACATACCCTGGTAATGTACTGCAGTTGCAGTGTGGTTCCTTAAGTGCCTCTTGATCACCCCATCAATTGAAGTCTTGAAAATAGGGCAGAGAGGACACCCAAACCCAGCAAAAGTTTTCGCTCCAGAGGGGGTCATCTAGACAAGAGAAGGTCAACAGAAGACATATTAGTAAACAGCTTGTAATACAAGCTGACAGGTTGAGAATCCTTTACCAATATAGAAAGCAAATGGAGGAGGAATTACAACTCTGTGTATCCACAAAATTATTAAAACTGCCATTAGCAGTGACTATTTGTTTACACCGATTAAGGTCAGGTACTGGAAGTGACTGGGCACAAATATGTTTTATACCACAACCCACCAAAAGGCAAATTAAATTCCCATACAACGTTGCCAAGCTTTTGATTAAAAGGACAGCTTCTTAGCAAAGCTAACGTTAGCCCGGTCCACCGAATCGGAAATTGCACAATCGCTTTAGCAAAGCTAATGTTTGCCCGCATTGTTGCATATATCTCAAAGGCGCACTTGGTGGAGAAACAGCAGCTAATGACCTCTAAAAATGTTTTATATTGTATTTATAGATAGCAAAAAAATACATACTAGAGACGATATCACTTGTTAGACAGATGATAATTAAAAACTCTTTTACGTACGTTCTTTCTCCGTCACGTCTTACTGCCAGTAGAAGAAGAACTTTGTCGGGTTCTGGACGCAAGCGCGTGTTGCTGCCCCACAAAGAAGAAACCTTTCCGGTGTTGAGGTCTCCTTGCATTCCGGAATAGAGTTGAGGTATGGCGGTGCTGTTGTCCCCCATCTTAACTGCAGTTGGGTGCCTCTCGTTCAAGTCGAACTGCGTGTTGCAGGAAGTTCACATTGGAAGAAGAGAAGAGAAAATGGGTAACGATTCACTTCGAGGCAAAAGAGAACCATTTGTTTGCACTGATGAAGAAGTCAAACTTCTTCGAGTCACGCTGGAGTCTTCACATTTACTTTTTGTTCCACAATAAAGTTTTCCACTGCTGTTCGAATAGCCAAGAAATGCCTAAGGCCTTCTAGATTTCCTTGACATCATTAAGAAAATAGATTCTTATCTGTTCTGCTATGACGTGCACAGAAATGCCACCTCAACAGTGGCAGAGCGTCTACTTCTGGTCTTTGTCCTGATTCATCTATAGTTTTCTATCTATTTTCCAATTTAATTATTTGTTTACAATTAATTTATTCATCCATTTCAATTATTATATTCGGTACTATAAAATTTCATGATTTAATAATGTTTATGATATGAATTATGTATAACTAATAGCTTTCTTTCTTTCTTTCTTTCTTTCTTTCTTTCTTTCTTTCTTTCTTTCTTTCTTTCTTTCTTTCTGTCCTTCTTTACCTCACCACTTAACAGCCACTTTAAACTTCTGCCTGTTACTGTTACTACTTTTAAATAGGGGTGTCAAATTATCGTGTTAATTGCAATTAATTAATTACAGTCGTATTTAGCTCGTTATGTTTTTTAATCGTGTTAATCTATTTTTGGTCTCTATTTTTGCTGTTACTGTATGTGAGTTTTTTTTTTTTTTTTTTTAATACTGCAACACAAGACCATGCAACACAGGACCATGAAATAATTCATTAAATAGTGAAATAATTAATTAAATAGCAAAATAATAAATTAAATTGTAAAATAATTAATTAAATAGTGAAATAATTATATATGTTTTTACATATATTCATTTGTATTTTAATGAATTAATGATACTTTTAATAACACATGAATGTATTTAATTTTCATTTTAATTATTAATGACACATTTAAGTAATTATTGAATGATATATTTAATTAATTCATTGTGTCACTTTACCTCCTCCATAGACGTCAGCTGGCAACCACAGCTATTTAGGGGGGAAACCGGACACTTATTGATGGTGAGTGGAACCTCAACTCATTTGCGCTTATCGTCATGAAAACAGAAACCAGGCACTTTGCTGATAAAAGCACCGAACAGTTTCTCAAGGTGGCAAATGACTGGGGAATTGAAAACAAGATATCCACCATCGGTACAATGTACTGGCCCTGTCCCCACTTGGCAAGTCAGACCACAACTTAACCCACCTCAAGACATCCTACAGACCTTGTGTAGTGACACTACCTTCCCCCATCAGCTTTCACAAGAAGTAGACTACAGAGACCAGCGAAGATCTGATGGACTGCTTGCAGTCCACTGACTGTAACATATTTCTGGACACTCACAGGTCTGACAACAACATTGATGGGGTGGTCAAATGTGTCACCAGGAGAAAGAGGCCATGAAAACAGGACAGAGACAGGATCAGGTCTGTCCAATGTGACTTGACAAAGGGCATGAGGTGAGACTCATGTAACCAGGTTATGGAATACCCTTGAAATGATAATTCTTTTATTAAAAGAAGTCGGAGCTCTAAAAGAAATATTTTACTTTGTTAATTGAAGTATAACACCTATGCATTAAAAAGGAAAAAAAAGTTAAGTGTTCACTATAAATAAGTAAATATGCACTGGTCAAAAAAAATAGCTGTCTACAATAAAGTGATCAAATGTACAAAAGATGAAAAAAGAAAGATTTTGCCCTCGAAAAACCATTAGCATTACATTTCCCATGCTCCTCTGTGAGGAGCCAGCCACAGTCTTAGGTGATTAAGCCCCACCTTCACTTCCGGTTAGCTACTTCCTAACAATGAAAACAACATGGCTGCATTGTCCATACCTGATTCCAAATCGATTACCATCCATAGGAGTAGCATGAACAGTTGCAAAGTGAAACCCACTCATTGTCTCAATGGTCAGGTTTTCTTTTTTTTTTTTTTTTTTTTACCAGTGATGTTGATGGATCAGAAGTCACAACCGACCCAAAACTGAGAGACTTTCGGCGGGATCTGCACTGGATGTTAGTGTTCTGGCTCTCAGAAGGATTCCCAGTGTGAAGTGGGTGGCGAGCCAACAGAACTACGAGCACAAGTGAGTATGTGCAGTTCGACTTCTCCTCCCTCACAGACAGTGTGGTAGGACCGACTTGCACTGGCATACTGACACTCAAACCGATACTCACACTGTTAAGATACTGATTTGAACATAAAGGGCCCCAACGAGCAATATAACTGATTTGAGAACCAGGTTTTATTTCTTTAATTTTTCTTAAGAAAACTTTCTGGCTTTATTATTTTGTTCCTTCTTGTACATTGTTAAAACCAAAATGTTCTATTGTTGTTACTGTGTTGTTATTTTTTTTTTTTTTTTAACAAGTGACTACAACAAAACCCAGTCATTGTTGTCTGTCATTATTGAGGTCAAACCACTGGCTCTGAAGGGCTTGGCATCTTCTGATACTGGTCCACTTATTATCACTGATCGATTGCCTGTTAGGGTTACACTCAGATTTTTTTCCAATTAACAAACAGGTATTTTAATACAGGACTTTTTTATTTATTTATTTATTTTTATTTTATATACAGGACTAATAGAAAACTGTTTAGATTAGGTGAAAGAAAGATTTTTTTTAAACTTTTAAAAGTAGTGCTGTCAATAGATTAAAAAAATTGAGAGATTAATTAATTATGATCTGTAATTAATTAATCTAATTAATCTCTTTTTTAATCTCACCTAAAAATTGCTGAGTAAAGCCCTCACCTTGAGATATTGTCATTAAATTAGTTATTTTGGCAGATCGAAAAATTGATATAACAAAAAAGTGGCTTAGGTGCACTGTCATGATCTGTGGTGTGGGGCTCAGTTTTTCCAGCTGCCCTGAACGCCTCATCTCCACCAGCTCTTGATTAGGGCTGATGCGCTACACCTGTACCAAGCCCTATATATACAGCTCTGTGACATCCCTCCAGTGCCAGATCGTCTTGGTTCTTCCCTGCACGTTTCCAGCCTGTATATTCCTGCCTTCCTACCCGCCTGACGTTGACCTGATTTTGGACCTGGATTTTGATTCTGCCTGCTCCCTGTCTGGTACTCTGCCCTGATTTATTATTTGGATATCTTGGCTTTCTGACCCCTGGATTGTCTTTAGGATTGGATTTTGGATTACGGACTGAACTATCTGCACCCCAAGACAGGACTAGCCATCCCGGCCTCTGTGTCCTCTTATTCAGGGCTCCTGCCAGAAACCTTTATCCCTCCTTTAACCTCTCCTCTGTTCAGCAGCTTTTCCTCCCGCAGTCAACCTCCCGGCGGCCCTTCTCTGTTCACTGGATGAAACATTCTGTGCCCTGTTGGATTTCACTGCTGGTACGTTAACTCATACTCCCTCTTTGAGTTCTCATCAGCTGCCTGCCTTCTAACTGCCGTCTTGTGTGTCCACAGACCCTGAGCGGAGAAAAGCCGGAGCGCACATTTTCAGTATTCAACTCTGTACAATAAATATCTTAAACCCATCCCTGGGAAACTGAGTATTTTTGAGTCCAACCATCCGAAGCATGACAGAACGATCTGGCCAAACGATGGACTCCTCAGATCCCAGGGATTGGAGAACTAGAGTGGAAAGCGCTATTTGTCAGCAGGAAGCGGGTTTGAATGAACTCATTACACAGGTTAAAACTTTGGCAAGTGGTATCTCCGCTCTGATGACGCCGGACGCCATGGAAACCCGCACTCCCGTTAGTTCCCCGACCGCAAACCCGGGCTACGAGCCTCGTATGGCGCCCCCTGAAAGGTACGCTGGAGACCCAGGTCAGTGCCGGGCCTTTCTGACACAATGTTCCATCCACTTTGAGTTACAACCCTCTTCTTTTCCCTCGGAGAGAGCCAAGGTGGCCTTCGTTTTGTCCCTGCTGTCAGGTCGGGCCAAATTATGGGGAACCGCTGAGTGGGAGAGAAAGTCATCTGTCACCAGTACTTTTCAGAGCTTCTCGGACGAATTACGCCGGGTGTTTGATCCTATATGTCCCGATCGAGAAGCATCACGAACACTCCTCTCCATCAGCCAGGCCAACAGAACGGTGACGGATTACGCAATCGATTTCCGGACTTTAGCAGCTGATAGTACCTGGAATTCTTCCGCTTTGTTTGACGCCTTCTACAGTGGTTTGTCTGATCAAATTAAGGATGAGCTAGCCGCCAGAGACCCACCGAAAGATTTAAATGCTCTCATAGACATCTCAGTTCGCATTGACCAGCGTCTCCGGGAGAGAAGGAGAGAGAGAGGGAGGACGCGGATCCCGATCGCCCACCGCACTCTTCCCGGGCCTGCCTCTCCACCCTCTGCCAACCCCGCCTCTGCGTCTTCGCCGGACTCTGAACCGATGCAAATCGGTCGGTCTAGATTATCCCAAGCTGAGCGAGACTGGCGTATCTCTAAAAGACTCTGTCTGTACTGCGGCCAGGCTGGTCATATCGTTCGCTCCTGTCCAGTAAAAGGAAGGGCTCAGCAGGGGTTGGGAGAACACTGCTGAGCCGAACTCTTGTAGATTCATCTGTCTCCCGTCCAGTCTTCCACATCCAAGTCACCGCAGCGGGTCAGGATCATGAACTCTCAGTATTTATCGACTCAGGTTCTGATTCTGAATTCATAGATAAAGAACTGGCTGAACAGCTGGGCCTCCTCTGCTCCCCGCTGTCAAAACCCGTGCAGGTCCGAGCTCTCGATAACCATCTGTTACATAATGTTACGTCAAGAACTGAGCCCGTCCCGGTGCATATTGACAATTGCCATCATGAGACCATCCAGTTCCTCGTCATCGACTCACCACAGGTCCCGGTCATTTTTGGCATTACCTGGTTGCAATTACATAACCCCCAGATTGACTGGCGGGAGGGCAGGATAATTAATTGGGGTACTAACTGTCTGACCACTTGTCTCCGTTCTCTTTCTCCTCCAGCCAACCTGCCAGCTGCATCCTCAGAGGCCAGTTACCCCTGTTTATCGCAGGTACCAGACCAGTATCATGACCTCAAGGAGGTCTTCAATAAGAGCAGAGCAACCTCCCTACCACCACACCGTCCCTATGACTGTGCCATAGACCTCCTGCCGGGCACCACACCTCCCCGAGGCCGTTTGTTCTCCCTGTCTGCACCAGAGAAGAAGGCCATGGACCAGTATATCACAGAATCACTCGCCGCTAAACTCATCCGGCCATCCTCTTCTCCAGCTGGGGCTGGATTTTTCTTTGTTGATAAGAAAGACGGCTCACTTAGGCCGTGTGTGGATTACAGAGGTCTCAATGACATAACCATCAAGAACCGTTATCCGCTACCCCTCATGTCAACAGCCCTGGATCTCTTGCAGCAGGCCACCATATTCACCAAGCTAGATCTCCGCAACGCATATCACCTGGTTCGCATCCGAGAGGGAGATGAATGGAAAACGGCCTTCAACACTCCTACTGGACACTACAAATATTTAGTGATGCCGTTCGGATTGACCAATGCCCCCGCCGTTTTCCAGGCTCTGGTTAATGATGTGTTACGTGATATGTTGAACAAATTTGGTTTTGTTTATCTAGATGACATCCTCATCTTTTCCCAGAACCCCGAAGAGCACCCCTTTCATGTCCGTGCTGTCCTGCAACGTCTCCTGCAGCACCACCTGTATGTTAAAGCTGAGAAATGTGAATTTCACTGCCCGTCCGTCTCATTCCTGGGGAGCATCATCTCGGCGGGCGGCGTGGAAATGGATCCAGCTAAGGTCTCTGCTGTGCGTGAGTGGCCCACACCTGTAAACCGTAAACAACTCCAGAGGTTTCTGGGGTTTGCTAACTTTTATCGCAAGTTTATTAAGAACTACAGTGCCATAACCACCCCTCTTCACCAGCTGACTTCAGTAAAGAAACCATACACCTGGACCGATGATGCTGACTCCGCCTTTCTCCAGCTGAAGCAGCAGTTCACCACAGCTCCTATACTGCGCACTCCTGATCCGGCCAGGCAGTTTATTGTGGAGGTTGACGCCTCCGATTCCGGGGTCGGAGCTGTTCTCTCCCAACGGAGTGTGGATGACTCAAAGGTTCACCCTTGTGCTTATTTTTCCAGGACTCTGATGCCGGCTGAACGGAACTATGACATCGGTAATCGGGAACTGCTGGCAGTCAAGTTGGCTCTGCAGGAGTGGCGTCACTGGCTGGAGGGCGCTGCAGAACCATTCCTCGTTTGGACAGACCATAAGAATCTTGAATACCTGCATACTGCTAAGAGACTGACGCCCCGTCAGGCCCGTTGGGCCTTGTTCTTTAACAGATTCAAATTCACTCTGTCTTACCGTCCTGGTCACAAGAATATTAAACCTGATGCTCTCTCCCGTCAGACCATCTCTCCTGAAGAGGAAGCTGAGGAGGTTGGGGACTTCATCCTTCCAGCCCGCATTCGTCTGGGTGTCAATCGTGTGCAGCTGGAGGAGGAGATCAGCCAGGTCCAAACTGGGACTGCTATACCCGCTGGGTGTCCCGCTGGACGCCTTTTTGTGCCTCCTCGTCTGCGTTCCAAGACCCTCATACTCTGTCATTCCTCTCGCCTGGCATGTCATCCGGGTACTACGCGTACTTATCACCTGCTCTCTCAGAGGTTTTGGTGGCCCTCCTGTCGACAGGATGTACGGGACTTCGTGGCTGGCTGTCCTGTTTGTGCCCGTTCTAAATCATCCCGAATGCGGCCTGCCGGTCTCCTGCACCCCCTAGCCATTCCACATCAACCCTGGTCCCACATCGCCATGGACTTCGTCACTGGTCTTCCGCCCTCCAATGGTATGACAGTCATTCTAACCATCATAGACCGTTTTTCCAAGATGGCCCATTTCATTGCTCTCCCCAAATTACCCACAGCCAAGCAGACTGCTGACCTTCTTACCACCCATGTGTTCCGCCTTCATGGCATCCCCGTGGACGTGGTCTCGGACCGGGGCCCGCAGTTCGTCTCCAAATTCTGGACCGAGTTTTGCCGCCTGCTGGGGATTCAGGTCAGCCTGTCTTCGGGATTCCATCCGCAGTCGGATGGTCAGTCTGAACGCTCTAACCAGACGCTGGAAACCTGCCTTAGGTGTTTGTGCTCCGAGAACCCCTCTGCCTGGTCCCACAACCTGGCCTGGGTGGAATATGCGCACAACTCCTTACCCTCCTCTGCTACGGGTCTTTCCCCTTTTCATGTGGTCACCGGGTTCCAGCCTCCTTTGTTCTCCCCACAAGAGGAGGAGGTCAGAGTTCCTTCTGCGCACGCGGCGGTCCGCCGCTGTCACCGGGTCTGGAGGTGTGCGCGCGCTGCGCTCCTGCGGGCCTCCCAGCGTTACCAGACGGCAGCCAATCGTCATCGCAGGGCGGCTCCTCCTTACCAGGTGGGACAACGGGTGTGGCTGGCCACAAAGGATCTGCCGCTGCGTCTGGAGTGTAGAAAGCTGGCGCCTAGATTCGTGGGGCCGTTTCCCATCACCAAGGTCATCAACCCTGCTGCTGTGCGCCTGCGTCTCCCTGGGGCCATGCGTGTCCATCCTACCTTCCACGTCTCGCGGGTTAAGCCCGTCTTCTCCTGTCCTTTGGTGCCCTCCTCCAGACCCCCTCCACCCGCCCGGTTCGTGAGGGGTGGGCCGGTGTACACTGTGCGTCGGATCCTGCGCTCCCGTCGCTCGGGTCGCTCCCTTCAATATCTGGTGGACTGGGCAGGCTATGGTGTCGAGGAGCGCTCCTGGATTCCTGCGCGTTTTGTGGTGGATCCTGCGCTTCGGGCTCGCTTCCATCGGCGGTTTCCTGCTCAGCCTGGTGGGTGGTCCTGAGTCGACCCTTGTGTGGGGGGTACTGTCATGATCTGTGGTGTGGGGCTCAGTTTTTCCAGCTGCCCTGAACTCCTCATCTCCACCAGCTCTTGATTAGGGCTGATGCGCTACACCTGTACCAAGCCCTATATATACAGCTCTGTGACATCCCTCCAGTGCCAGGTCGTCTTGGTTCTTCCCTGCACGTTTCCAGCCTGTATATTCCTGCCTTCCTACCCGCCTGACGTTGACCTGATTTTGGACCTGGATTTTGATTCTGCCTGCTCCCTGTCTGGTACTCTGCCCTGATTTATTATTTGGATATCTTGGCTTTCTGACCCCTGGATTGTCTTTAGGATTGGATTTTGGATTACGGACTGAACTATCTGCACCCCAAGACAGGACTAGCCATCCCGGCCTCTGTGTCCTCTTATTCAGGGCTCCTGCCAGAAACCTTTATCCCTCCTTTAACCTCTCCTCTGTTCAGCAGCTTTTCCTCCCGCAGTCAACCTCCCGGCGGCCCTTCTCTGTTCACTGGATGAAACATTCTGTGCCCTGTTGGATTTCACTGCTGGTACGTTAACTCATACTCCCTCTTTGAGTTCTCATCAGCTGCCTGCCTTCTAACTGCCGTCTTGTGTGTCCACAGACCCTGAGCGGAGAAAAGCCGGAGCGCACATTTTCAGTATTCAACTCTGTACAATAAATATCTTAAACCCATCCCTGGGAAACTGAGTATTTTTGAGTCCAACCATCCGAAGCATGACATGCAGTCCTAGCAATTTACATTTTGCTGTACTTAACACTAGTCCCAAGTGCTGCCTGCAACCTTTAGTTTCAACCATATTACTGTTTTGTCAATCTCCAAATAACTAGAAAATTAAAATAAAACATCAGGTCCATATGAAGTGCTGTAGTTAACACATCAAAAAACAAGAACACTTTCTGAGCTATAAAAGTACTGAACACTAACTTTTATCTGAAGCTGAAGGAAAGCAAAAAAATTCAAAGACCCATTAATCACAGTGCTGTAAGTTAGCACATCAAAAATAACATTGTTCATCATCCCAAATTAAAGTGCTGAAATAGAATAGAATAGAAATACTTTATAATCCCTTCGGAGAGCCCTCAGGGAAATTTGGGTATATATATAGTCTCCAGACTCTATTCCATCTTCTTCTGAATCAGAGTCAGACCCCAGCAGGAGAACGCTCCTCCTCTTCTTCTGAGCTGGTTCATCATCCTCTGTGTGGGGCTGGAGAGTCGCTGCTCTTCTGGGCTCTGCTGTTTGGAGCATGCTCTCCAGACTGGTCCACACCTGAATGGATGGATGAATGGATAAATGAATGAATACTAAGTGCAGCAGGCTGTTTTATTTTGTGAATGACTTTGTGTTGCATTTCTCATGTGTGAAAAGTGCTATGTAAATAAAGTTTGATTTGATAAATTGGGCTCATTAGTCCAGCTTATCCTTATGGTCTTTACCTGTTCCCTCTTTTCTCTTGGAAGACATTTCAAATCCTTAAAACGTGGATCCAGTGCTGTGGCCACCATGTACCATGTCTCGTTTGCATCAGTTCGCCGTACTGCCAGTTCCTTCTGGAAGGCATTCTTGAACTTTACCACGTAGGCTGGATCATCATCAGTGATGTCCATGACACGGTCCAAATGGCGAAAAGCAGGCAGCACTACAAAGCAAGAGACATAGGCCTCACCACCCAGCAGCTCAGTCACATACCTGCATAAGTGGATAATTTTGCAAAATAAACTTAGCTGGGTATTTAAAGTGTAACTGATTTCCAATTTAATTGTCCTTAAAAGTAACTACCTAATGTTCATTCATGTTTGTATTACAGATTTGATCATTGTTTACATAATTAAAATGGACAGGTGTTTATTTGGGCTTACCTGCATGGTTCAAGCAGGGCCACCAGCCTCTGCAGTTTCCCCCACTCAGCTTCGGTTGGCATGACCAATCTGTGATTGTTCTGTTGTTCCAACGTCGCCTGGACAGCCTCTCTGTTGCGTAGCAGACGTGAGACCATTGCCAGTGTCGAATTCCACCTGGTCGGTACATCTTGTATTGCTCCCTCTTTTTTCCAAGTGCAACTTGTTGCTGGTTAAGTTCTGTGGTACTCGCAGGGCTTTGTTTAAAATGGCCAACAATCTTGCGGCACTTTGTTAGTACACCAGCAAACCCACTGCTATCGAGGCAGACCATAATGGTCCTCTGGAGAATGTGAGCATGCAGGCGATGTGTTTACATGGAAGGTCTCTCACAGCAGCCAGCATGTTTGCTGCACTGTCTGTACCAATGGTGGATATCTTGTTTTCAATTCCCCAGTCATTTGCCACCTTGACAAACTGTTCGGCACATTTATCAGCAAAGTGCCTGGTTTCTGTTTTCATGACAGTAAGCGCTAATGAGTTGAGGTTCCACTCACCATCAATAAAGTGTCCGGTCACACCAAATTAGCTGTGGTTGCCAGCTGACGTCCAGAGATCTCAAGTTATAGCAACATAGTTGGGTGAATCTTTTGCTAAAATCTCAAGTTTGTTTTTCTTTTCACCATCGTACATCTTGATGATTTTGGTCATCACTGTAGTCCTGCAAGGTGGCTTTTAAGATGGGTCATTGG
Source organism: Melanotaenia boesemani (assembly GCF_017639745.1). Taxonomy (NCBI): domain Eukaryota; kingdom Metazoa; phylum Chordata; class Actinopteri; order Atheriniformes; family Melanotaeniidae; genus Melanotaenia; species Melanotaenia boesemani. The sequence goes on from NC_055696.1 coordinate 12,694,554, forward strand.
ACGCAGTTTGCAACACCTCTGTTAACCCCTCGTCTTCCACTATGTTTATCGGCCTGCAGTTCATCGCTATCCACTTGGCAATCACATTCGTCAGCTTGTCAGTCACAGACTTGCTCATACGCGGGGTGTTCTCCTCGAGTTTAGTTTGGCGAATAGCTTTGCTATGACTTACTAACTTGCTAACATTTTTGCTGCTAATGTTAGCTGTGGCTGCACTCGTGACAGGGTGCTTTGCGTTGATGTTGTAGGCTAAACTTGAGCTGCTTCAGTGGTAAGCAAACTCCTTCTTACAAAGAAGGCATATCACTCTACCTTTATCAATGGTGCAGTCAGAACATTTTTGAAAAGTAAATTTCCCATTCATCGGACCAACAACTCTTACATGCTCCTCCATTTTCACGTCTCCCACTAATGACTCCTGACCTATGCTCCTGACCTTGCCCTCCCAACTACGACGAGAGCCTATCAACATTTTGCTAGACAAGACTAAACACCATAACAGCCAATCAATGTCCACTTTAGGGTGTGACTGACCTTTGATTTTTATCCCCCTTATTATAAAAAACCCCCCCAAAAAACTCACATACAGTAACAGTAAAAATAGAGATCAAAAAATAGATTAACACGATTAAAAAACATAACACGCTAAATACGACTAATTAATTAATGGCAATTAACGTGATAATTTGACACCCCTATATATATATATATATATATATATATATATATATATATTAGGGCGTGTAGTGCGGTCACAAATATAGCAACACACAAAGCTCACAAATTAATGCTATTCTTTTCAAGAAACACCAGGAACCTTATTAAAAATTAAATGTAAACTTAGAGTGGACTATTTTTAGGGCTCCCCCTTAAAATATCAGCTGAACGTCTTTAGGGGAGCTCCTCTGCCCTTCAGAGGAGCCGAGCTCCCCTTAGCTCCCCCTTAATTTGAACCCTGATGATAAAGTATCTTATAAAGTTTATATAAAGTCCTACAACCTACTGAGACATCACTGTACTCTGGACTTGATCTGTAATAGGTCCTGCCTTTTAATACATTTCCACTGATATGACTGGCTCTGCTCTTTCATTTAAATGGACCACTGCCACACTTTCTCTTGAAAAGCCATAAGTACACCACGGTACTCCTGGGCAAAGAATGGGGCATCACGCCTATGTTGATGCATCATCAGGGCATCAACAATCAACAGGGCATCGACTGGAACACTGGGGAGATTTTGGGTTGGTCTCCTGGCTGTTTGACCACCTGTCTCCGCACCGCTACCACCCCACGGATGGGTTCCGGGACCGCTTCAACAGCTTATCCCAATCTGGCAGAGGTTCCTTGGGAGTATCATGACCCCAAGGAGGTTTTCAATAAGCATCGAGCCACCTCCCTTCCTCCGCATTGACTGTACGACTGCACCATTGACCTCCTGCCAGGAACGTTTCCTCCTAGGGGTCGTTTGTACTCTTTGTCCGGCCCTGAGAACCAAGCAATGAAAGACTACACTGATGACTCTCTCAAAGCCACTATTATTTGGCCTTCCTCGTCTCCTGCTGGAGCGGGCTTCTTCTTTGTGGAGAAGAAGGATGGGTCACTCAGACCTTGTATTGATTTCAGGGGACTTAATGACATAACGGTGAAGAACCGTTACCCTCGTCCCCTCATGAACACTGCTTTTGATCAGATCCAAGGATTCACATACTTCACAAAGCTGGACCTTCCGAATGCCTACCATCTTGTCCATATTAAGGAGGGTGATGAATGGAAGACGGCCTTCAATACGCTAACAGGACATCATCAGTATCGGGTTATGCTGTTCGGATTGTCAAATGCACCAGCTGTGTTCCAGGCACTGGTGAACGACGTGCTCAGAGACATGGTGGGTCAATTCATCTTTGTCTACTTGGACGACATCTTAATCTTTTCAAAAGACATGCCATCACATAAGGAACATGTTCGTGTGTTGCTTCTCTGCCTCCTGCAAAATAATCTGTATGTCAAGGCTGAAAAATGTGAGTTTCACAGAAGGACAACTGCTTTTCTTGGACACATTATCGCCCCTGAGGGCATCTCCATGGATCCTAACAAGGTCAAGGCAGTCACGGATTGGCCTGTTCCCCTGAACCGCAAGCACCTGCAACGGTTCTTGGGGTTCGCTAATTTCTACAGGCGTTTCATCCGGTCCTTCAGCTCCATCACATCACCTTTACACGCCCTCCCAAATGCAAGTTTGTCTGGTCGGACCAGGCAGACAGGGCTTTCACACATTTAAAACAGCTGTTTACCTCTGCACCTGTGCTCTTCTCACTAGATCCATCACGGCAATTCATCGTTGAGGTCGACGCCTCCAACTCAGGAGTGGGCGCGGTCCTTAGTCAGAGATATGCTGACAATAAGGTTCATCCGTGTGCCTTTTTCTCCAGGAGCCTGTCAGCGGCTGAACGGAACTATGATGTGGGCAACCGTGAATTGTTAGCTGTTAAATTGGCGCTCGAAGAGTGGTGGCACTGGTTGGAGGGGGCAACTGAACCCTTCATCGTCTGGACGGACCACAAAAACCTGGGGTATCTGAGAACCGCCAAGAGACTCAATCCCAGGCAAGCCCAGTGGGCCTTGTTTTTCTGCCGGTTTAACTTGCTTTATCTTACAGGCCTGGGTCTAAGAACCTCAAACCAGATGCCCTCTCTAGACTCCATGACTCCCCAGAATGTGAACAGTCGGTGGACCAGACGGACTTCATCCTCCCACCTTCCGTGCAGTTGGCAGCCACCAGGACTTTTTTTTTTTATTTAACCAGGTAAAACTGTTTGAGAACCAAGCACAAAGTAATTGATTCCTATCAGCAACACCCTGTGCCTGCTCTCTGTCCCAAGGGCCGACTCTTTGTTCCTGGTAATCTGGTTTCGGAAGTGCTGTCCTTCTGCCATAGTTCCCGTCTGTGTTGTCACTCAGGGGTGAGTAAAACCATATCCGTGGTCCAGAAATGTTTCTGGTGGAGTACCCTTGGCAAGGATGTTAAGGAGTTTGTTCGTGTCGACACTGCTGTCAGGCCAAGTCATCTCGTCGTCCTCCTATGGGGCTGTTACGACCCCTCCCTATTCCCAATCGACCCTGGTCTCATGTTTCAATGGACTTTGTTACTGGCCTTCCCCTGTCTAATAATCACTCTGTCCTACTCACCATTGTGGATCGTTTTTCTAAGATGACACACCTGGTTCCTCTTCCCAAGCTGCCCACGTCAAAGGAACTCGGTGTAATTCTGTCCAAAGAAATCTTCCGTCTCCATGGCCTACCTGTCAACATTGTTTCGGATCGGGGTCCCCAGTTCGTCTCCAGATTCTGGAAGGAATTATGCACCCTCCTGGGAATACAGGTGGACCTCTCCTCTCCTCATGTTTCCACCCCCAGACAGATGGACAGACTGAGAGGCTCAATCAAAAGGTGGAGACGAAGTTCCGCATACTCTGCGGGCGGGATCCGTTAATGTGGTCATAAAACCTGCCATTCTTGGAGTATGCCTTTAACTCCCTTCCTTCTAGTGCTACCGGGCTTTCCCCTTTCTATGTTGTTTACGGATACCAACCTCCAGTGTTTCAGATTCAGGAAAGGACTGCTGGGGTTCCCTCGGCCCATGCTGCTGCCCGTCGTTGCCAACAAGTATGGAGACAGGTCCGCTGGGTACTGCTTTCAACTTCTGCCGTGTATTCCAGGGCTGCTAATAGGTGCCCAATCCCCGCTCCCGATTACCGTGTTGGACAGGAGGTTTGGTTGTCCATGAAGGATCTCCCTCTTCGTTTGGAGAACCATAAGCTTGCTCCCTGCTTCATCGGTCCCTTTCCTATTACCAGAATTATTAATCCTGTAGCTGTGCATCTTAGTCTGCCCAGGACTCTCCGGATCCATCCCACGTTCCATGTCTCCCGGATCAAGCCCGTGAACTTTTCTCCTCCGGCACCTGCCTCCAGACCCCCTCCTCCCGCCCGGTTCGTTACTGGTGGTCTGGTCTACACTGTGCGGCGCATCCTCCGCTCCCGGGGCCGGGATGTACAATACCTCGTTGATTGGGAGGTTTACGGGCCGGAGGAGCGCTCTTGGATTCCCTCCCGGTTTGTGGTGGATCGCACCTTGGTCCGGGATTTCCATCTCTCTCATCCTGCCATGCCTGGTGGTCCGTCGGGTGCCAGCTGTTGGGATGCCCACTCTCTCCACCTGCTCCCCTCTCTACTTAAACACATTCCAGTCTCTGCTTCCCTGCCAGATGGTCAACATAGCTAACCCTGTTGATATCCAGCGTTTGTCTCTTGTTTCTAGACTCCTGTTGCTGACCTTGCCATGTCTCCTGGATTTCCGGGTCCCCCGTGACAACTCATTATAGTGTATTGTATTGTACAGTAAATATAATGGTAAATGTACAGCAAGGAGGAGTCACAATCTTACCTCTTTAGCAAAGGAGTAGGAGTCACAATCAGAGATGCCCTCCTTCACTGCCTTGGCCTCTCCGCCCATGCTTTCTGCCCTAGCTTCTCTCATTCACTCTGAACTCTTTTTCAGGAGTCTGCAATTCATAGAAAACACATGCAACTTACCAGTGCTAACTTAACTTTGTTTAAATCAAGCTCAACATTATTTAATATTAGCATGCAATGCAGGTAATTGATCTAAGCAAATTAGTTGTTACAACAGCAATGTTCCTTTTTCTTACATTTTCTAAATGAAATATAATAATTGTGATCATACTTAAAATAGATATATACAGCACACAAAGCTGAAGTATTAACCTGTAGTGCAGCCATCACTTCACCTGAGGCTACTGGGTCCACAAGTGAAAACATGTTTTAAATTTTCTGAAAGAATTTTCTTCTTCTGGTGTTTTATGCAAACAGCATTGTAGTGGCACATTACCGCCACAAACCAAAAATAATGTATCAGGACAGTTAGGTTTGGCCACTGATGGCCACCTTCCTTAATAACTGTGTGATGGAGGATGTTTGAAGTCATTGTTATGACCATTTTTAACCTCTAGATGTCACTGATTCTTACACACTAACTTTAAGTTGGTTCTTTCTGTTTTCTATAGAGCCAGTTCGCTCTGGGATTTTATAATTGTCATGCAGTCTTAAAATAAAAATTGCATTCAAAGACAGACATGTCTCTTTTGTTTTTTTTTTTTTAATTTTTTTTTTTATCCATGTTAAGTCTGGTAATCAAGGGCTTTTTAATATTTGCCAGGTCTCCAAAAGAACATGACTGCAAAGTAACTTTTTAGTTAAGCAAATAATTTCTTATTAACGTTCTATAAGCAAAGTGCAGCTGAATGAGGGGAAACACTGCTGGGCAATGATGGCTCCAGAAATGTACATGGTAAATCTCGCTGTGCAATCAAATGCAAAGTTTTAAGGTTAGAAGGTTACAGACTTTAAAAGAAAAAGAACCATACAAAAAATAAGATACAAGGACAAATAGAAAGTCAAACTTTATTAAATAAAAATAATTAAATGGATATGGTAAACAAATAAAATGAAAAAATAGAGTGAAAAGGAACAGAAGTTAGATTTTTTTTAAAAAAACGTGTCAACAGCTTTTGTCTGATGCTCAACACCTTGATGCTGCAGTATGGGCTGTCACACGACATCTTCGGTTATATCACTGTCCTGATATTATGACTGTAACAACAACTAATGTTGATGTTTACGGTACACAAGCATAGAAATTTGTAGCTGGTCAAAATTAAAATAAAAAAAAAGGCAATTTAGGTAAAAAACAAAAACAATTGTAGTTATTTCATTACTTTTTTGTTTTAGGATAATCTATAGGAAGACACATCCAATCGACATATTGACCTGAAAGATGAACAACTGAATAAGCATCGCTCTTTATTATTAATTTCTCAGAAGCAATCTGTCTCTGAGGAACAATCTAAACACCTGTAATGTACCCAGGGCACTAATTCTATTTATTTTGGCAACAACCTTAATACCGAATCCCTGGGATAATACTTAATGCAGCAGTTTTACTGTAGAGGCCCTGGAGCTTTAATAGCCTCTTGAGACACATTCTGATATTGTTTTAGGCACAAAACACTGAGCACCAAGCAATAAAAACTAATCATGAATGTATGTTTCATAGCTATTTAGACTGTGTTTCCTGAGGAGGTTTGGTTTAATCAGTTTCCCTCTTGGCTTGGGTTAGACTTACACAAAGTAAGTTGTATATAATCTTTCCATTTGAGGAAAAAGAGAATATAAAATTTTAAACAAATAGTTATATGTTTATAGCACATACATTTCTTTCTTTCGAACTGATCTGACAAAGCAACCATCGAGAAGTGGTAATGTCAGAGGTGGTGGTTTAAAAAATTATTCTTTAAAATTATTTATCATATAAGCCACAAAATTATATAAATTATGGGTTTGTGGACTTGTTAGTATATTTATATATATATATATATATATATATATATATATATATATATATATATACATATGTATATATAGTATATACTATATATGCTGTAAAAACTTGGCTTGTTTTACTATTTTATTGCTCGTCAGGTCAGTTTCACTGTTGTTCACTTTATCCATAGTCTCAAAAAAATGTATTGTAATGAGCTTTACAAATTTGATCCCTCTGTCCTTTTACTAAAGTTGTCTAAACAAATACTCATTTATTTCAAAGACAGTGAAAGAAATGATCCAGGTCTGTTTTTAACTTAAAAAGGAAATGTATTTCTTACTGTTTTAAAAAAACCTAAGATAGCTTCCTTTCTCCCTGGAGTGTCGCCGGCAGTTTGAGAGCAGGTGTCCCACATCACATACTAAGGATGTGTCATCACGCTGCAAGAGCAACAACAACAAACAACTCATTAACAGTCTCATTAGTCAGAGTTGTTTTTCCCGGTTGTCAGCCTGGGAGTGGAACATAGTTGAGTTGGGATGTAAAGATTTTTCCACCCTAACTTAACTTTGTTAACTTGTTAACTTTTTATGGAAATACATTATGTTTTATGTTAAAAATATATAAGAAAAAAAGAAAAAAGGAAGTAACATTTTGATATTTAGACAATTACTGAGGTTGAATTTAATGAATTTGTATGATCCATTTTAAAACATGCCATAGTGCGGCTAACATGATCATTTTGAAAATACAGTAAATTTGACTATTAAAGCAAGCTGTTGAACATTGTCTGAAATCCAGACTAACTTTATAACCCTTCAGATGAACACACCATGTAATAGTTCTTATCCCAGGATGATTCCATCCCTTTTCTTATTTTACTGCACATCACAAGTTCCCACAAAAGGCACATTTTAAAGCTCTAGCACATCCTCCACTTAATGATCTCTAGGAGACAAAAGAAAACAAAAAACAAAACTTGTACAAATAGAATGACATGATCAGAGAACATATCGGTCTATTTCTGAAGCTGCACTGCTACAGATTGATTAGAGTTCCCACGCTGACATGCTTACTGCCAAAAATGATTCACAATGCACATGTGACCATCTCAAATGGGTCACAGAGTAATGCAAGCTGGTCAAGTTAGATAAATTGTATTTTCTTTTAAATAATTTGGATGCTTAGTTTCGTCTGCGTTACTTACAGATGGAGGACATAGCAACAGGATGCGACATAAAAAAAAAAAAAAGAAGAAGCTGGCTGAGTCAGTGATGGTTTGAGCAACATTTTGCAATCATTATTGTTGTAGATGCTACATTAAAACATACCAGCTACTCAACCATCATTAGTCCACTTCTTCATGAAAACAGTGTTGCTTGATGGCTATAGTCTCTTTCAACCAAACTTAAAAAAATGAGTCAAGGGAATAACATACATGGATAACATACTTCAGGGGTTCGCTTCACCTCACAATTCTCCAGATCTCTCTCTAATTGAGCATCTTTGGGATGTGCTGGAAAAACAAGTGAAATCCATGGAGGACCCAACTCACAACTTAGTGTTTTAGTTTAGCTTTTATTCATTCATTCTTCAAATAAGACAACACATAAAAAAATAATCCAAAACACGAAAAGGAGCAGAAATGACTATAATCAACTTAGAGGCCTTAAGGAATCTGCCATTGACTATTTGGTGCGTATATTGACTATTAACTGACTTTGGGTTGTGGGTAGGACAAATAATTTGGGGACGACTTCTGGCTTGAACATATGGGGCTGGTTTTAGAGACAGGGCATAAGACTACTCCCAGACTAAAATGCCAGTTATAGCTGACTCAACTCAAAATTGTAAAGATTTACTCAGAAGACCCAATAATTCAGCCTCACACCAAAGTAAAGGTTTTAACAGAAACAGATTTATTTCACAGGGGAGGCAGAGCAGGAAACAAAGGAGTAATCCTATGGACTGTGGTGGAAAGGTCCAGGTAGACAGAGGCCTTCAGGAATCTGCAAAACTCCAAAACATCAAGGCTTACTTCCAAAAGCCAAGATCCGAGGTCAAGAGGGAAGGCAGAGGTCAAAAACAGAGAGGCAGTTACTTATCCAGGCAGGCAAGAATTTGTGGTCGTTACAGGCAGGGCCAGATACCCAGAGAGATTTGAAGCAAGACAGATCGTTGTGAGTCAGGCAAGGATAATCCATGGGCAAAACAGGTCGATGACAGGAGATCTGAAATATAAAGCAAGGCTGGATATCAATAGAGCAAGAGCAATTGACCATCTTGCAGGGAAGCAGAGACTGGAGGGAGTTTAAGTAGAGCAGAGCACAGGTGAGACAACGGAGCAATCAGGGAACTCCAGGTCGAGCCAATGAGCCTGATCAATGGACTGGAGGCCCTGCAACCGTGACAAAGTCACTTGCAAAGACTTGGCCTAAATAAGTCGCAATTTTAGTTTATTCTGGATTAAACTAAACCAGCTGCAAGAGGGAATATTAGACTTAAAAGTCCAATGTCCTGGTTTAACTATAGATTAAGGCCTGGTCCTAGTTTACTCTAAGCCCTGTCTTTGAAACTGGTCCATGATGCTGTTTTATTAGGAGAGGGGATCTTCCTACATCCCTGTTTCCTGTGTTGGGGCTGGAGGAGGTCAGAGGCTTGACTTGGCATGGGTGGTTGGGTGAAAAGGAGAAAGTAATCAAAAGAAAGTTAACGAAAGAGAAAAGGAGAGTGAAGAGAAGAGAAAAAAAGAGACAAGTATACACCAGATATAAAGAAGCAGCATCAGCCGTTCAATCTTAGAAGAAAAAACAAAAACAAAACACAAACAAAACAGGTGCTTCTTGCAAGTGCCCCTCATGATTGTCTGCTGTTTTTTTTTACAGAGCCTGTAGGATGTTTTTGGTTTCATGTGTGAACCCTGGGTCAGGTGTTCTGTAACATGTAAATTAATCATGCTTCTTTGCGGGAAAACAACAACAACAACAACAACAAAAAAAAAAAACATATAACCCTACCCACAGCTCAACTGCTCCAAGTGCTCTCCAAACAAAAATTAGGAAGATGGCCGCCTCAGGATCCTTCCATCCATTTTCTATACCGCTTAATCCAAATCAGGGTCAAGGGGAATATGGAGCCTAGCCCAGCAATTAACAGGCAAGAGGCAGGGTGCACCTTGGACAGGTCGCCAGTCTATTGCAGGGCCATCACAGAGAGACAACAATAACCATTCACTCACATTCACTCACAGGAATAGTTTAGAAATACCAATCAACCTAGCATGAAATACCAATCAACCTAGCATGCATATCTTTGGATGGTGGGAGGAAGTTGGAGTACCCGGAGAGAAACCACGCATACATGGGGAGAACATTCAAACTCAGTAATCTGAATTCTAAAAGAATTTTTTTTTATATGAAAAAATGAATGTTCTGCTTTATTATTATTGTTTATATTAAAATACTTTTCCATTGCAAGAACAACTTTGTGAAACAGTTTGAGATAATCTGTTTCCAGTAGAGTACACTCAAGGGATCTGACGCATTACAATGACTAAGGCATAAAAAATGCTGAAGCCTATCAGAGCTTCATTATTTGAGAGAGACTGACAGAGATAAACGCTGACAACATATATATTTCAGATCTGATGTGCAATATTGTTATTTGTACCAGCAGTGCATGGACAGCATAGGCTTGATCATCAATACACAATGGACTTTTTCAACTCTGCTTCTGGAAGAAATATCACCTTTGTGCATCCTGAATATTTTATTATAAGTGGATTTATTGGTATACCCAACATGAAGTATTACTATGTCTTTCTCTTTTTTCTTTATGTAATTTCAGTACTTGGAAACACAGCTGTAATGGTTGTAATTTACCTGGATCATAACCTAAAAACTCCTAAATATGTTGCTGTCTTTAACCTTGCATTTGTGGACTTGTTAGGTAGCTCTGCTCTAGTTCCAAAGGTAACAGACATCTTTCTGTTTAATCATTACAACATCTCTTACAATGACTGTTTGACGTTCCTGTTTTTCTGTTACACCTGCCTTTCAATGCAAGCTCTTAATCTGGTTGCTCTCTCCTACGATCGACTGGTAGCCATCATCTATCCTCTGCACTATCAAGTGATGGTGACCCACAGATTTATGTTCTCTTTGATTGCCTCTTTCTGGATTATTGCTATTATTGCTATACTAACTGTAGTAGGTCTTCTTACCAGACTTTCCTTTTGTAAATCTGTGGTTATTAACAGCTACTTCTGTGATCATGGCCAGATATACAGACTTGCATGCAATGATTATACTCCTAATGATGTCATTGGCAGATTGTTGACCTTTCTTTTTCTTTATCTTCCCCTTATAATTATCTTGTGTAGTTACATTTGCATTGGCAAAGCTTTAGCTAAAGTAGCCACAGTTCAAGAAAGAGTGAAGGCCCTCAAAACTTGTGCAGGTCATCTTTCCTTGGTGGCAATCTATTTTATTCCAATAATGATCACATTTGCCATGGGTGCAAAAATAGATCCAAATTTCAGGATTATAAATTTGTCTTTGACCTCAGTCTTACCTCCTATGTTAAATCCAATTATTTATGTTCTGCAGACACATGAAATCAAAGTATCAATGAAGAGAATATTAAAATTTAGGAAGCAATCCAAAATTCTGGTAAAGTGAGATCGGATGAAGCCCATCTTATAGAGTAATCATCTGTTGTTATGTTGGTATTTGTTATGCTTTAACTGAAGATCCCACATATTCAGAGTCGATGCTTTTGTTTGGGGGGGGGGGGGGGGGGGGGGTTGCAAAGTTTATCAGGAAGGCACCCTCCTGGCATGATCAGGGTGTACTTATTGTTAGTGATATGGAGCAGATAACAGAGAAAACATACGCAAAACACTTTTGCTATTGATGAAGTACTTTATCAGGTTTTTTCTGATTTTTGTTAAATATGCAAAAGAGATAAGTAACTTTACCTTTATCCTTAACCACTTTCAAGTGACAGCCTTTTGAATTCTTGATAAGTTGAACAACTTACTTGTAAAATCCTGGCACCTAAAGAGTTAATTGCCACAAGAGGCTGAAGTAATTGTCATGTTATTTAGAATCCAGATGTAGGATTGTAAATTCTTTGTATTGTGTTGAATCATTTTAAATCACATCATAAACTGCATCAAACCAAATCACATTGTATAAAGTCAAATTGTTGTCAAATCATTAATGAATCTCACTGCATCTTAGACATTATTGCATTGTATCAGCAGGGGCTTCATTTATTGTTAATTTATCGTTTCACTGGCAGCTTATTGAGATGTGTTTTGAATCAGCCTCATTGGTGGAGATTCACATCCCTACACTGTATGTGATTGATTGATTTTTATTTTTTGGTCACCACCTTGCCCTGATGTAAGCAAATAACATTAGATTTCACAATAACTCCCAAATTACCCTGTCTATCTGCCACCTCATCACACCCCATTGCTTCCCACCACTCAACTGTATTTAAATAACAATTTTATTTTAACTTCTTAAAATAATTTCTCTGTAAAATATGTATATAGCTGCTATTATTGTTATTATAATATTTCAGGGTTTAATAATGTTTACGATACAGTTATGTATAACTTTCGTTCGTTCGTTGTTTCTTTCATTCTTTCTTTCTTTCGTTCGTTCCTTCTTTGAGAACCTAACCACTTATCAACTTTAAACTTCTGTCTGTTAGCGTATCTACCTTCCTAAGCAAAAGTGTAAGTTGAAAACATCTTTCTTTTATTTAATCTTGAAAGTTTTTTCTAGTAGTCCTGTATTAAAATTGTTAGAAGAAAATAAAGTTCAATAAAATGAATAGTTTCATAGTTGTAATTTTTTTCAGTAAAGTTTGTAGTTTATAGTTATAACTGTTCTCTTCTTAAGACTATTGCAAGCATATTCTGTGAATCGTAATCTGTGAATCTTACACTGTAGCCGTGACTGTGTGCATATATTGTCAGTAGATACATAACTCATTTTTCTCATGTGAAAAACTAGACATGACCTTACTAAGAAGATAATGCAATCTTCAGTTCACATTTGGCTCTCTTTCGGTTCACACTTGGCTGTGCACTGTTCACAGCTTGCTTGTGCCGGTTTTTGTGCAAAACTGAACTCCTTGCAAGTAAATGACTCTACCACGATTCAGTTGGTCTGTTGTTCCTGTTTGAAAGTCTGGGATTATTTTTTTCCAACAAAAATACCTGTTGTTGAATAGAAAAAAATGCGCCTTTTCAAGTCACTTTTGGCAGACCTGATCCTGATCCTGTCTCTGTCCCATCCCACGTTTTTACACAATTTGTCTTCTTGCAGGTGTTCCTGATGATTATCTGCTGTTTTCATACAGAGGCCGTAGGTTGTTTTTGGTTTCATGGGTGAGCCCTGGATCAGGTGTCGTGTAACATGTAAATTAATCACGCTTTTAGGTAATTGCAACATTTTAAATTGTGATTTTGATTAAAAAAACAAACAAACAAATAATATAAAAAAAAAAAACAGCCCTACCCACAGCTCAACTTCTCCAACTGCTCTCCAAACAAAAATGTGGAAGATGGCCGACTCAGGATCCATCCATCCATTTTCTAAATCGCTTAATCCAGTTCAGGGTCAAGGGGAAACTGGAGCCTATCCCAGCAATTAACAGGCGAGAGGCATGGTACACCTTGGACAGGTCACCAGTCTATTGCAGGGCCAACACAGAGAGACAACAATAACCATTCGCTCACGTTCACTCACAGGAATAGTTTAGTGACCAATCAACCTAGCATGCATATCTTTGGATGGTGGGAGGAAGTTGGAGTACCCGGAGAGAACCCCACACATACATGGGGAGAACATTCAAACTCAGTAATCTGAATTCTAAAAGAATTTTCTTTATATGATAAAATAAATATTCTGCTTTATTATTATTGTTTATATTAAAATACTTTTCCATTGCAAGAACAACTTTGTGAAACAGTTTGAGATAATCTGTTTCCAGTAGAGTACACTCAAGGGATCTGACACATTACAATGACTAAGGCATAAAAAATGCTGAAGCCTATCAGAGCTTCATTATTTGAGAGAGACTGACAGAGATAAACGCTGACAACAGATATATTTCAGATCTGATGTGCAATATTGCTATTTGTACCAGCAGTGCATGGACAGCATAGGCTTGACCATCAATACACAATGGACTTTTTCAACTCTGCTTCTGGAAGAAATATCACATTTGTGCGTCCTGAATATTTTATTATAAGTGGATTTATTGGTATACCTAACATGAAGTATTACTATGTCTTTCTCTTTTTTCTTTATGTAATTTCAGTACTTGGAAACACAGCAGTAATGGTTGTAATTTACCTGGATCATAACCTAAAAACTCCTAAATATGTTGCTGTCTTTAACCTTGCATTTGTGGACTTGTTAGGTAGCTCTGCTCTAGTTCCAAAGGTGATAGATATCTTTCTGTTTAATCACTACAACATCTCTTACAATGACTGTTTGACGTTCCTGTTTTTCTGTTACACCTGCCTTTCAATGCAGGCTCTTAATCTGGTTGCTCTCTCCTACGATCGACTGGTAGCCATCATCTATCCTCTGCACTATCAAGTGAAGGTGACCCACAGATTTATGTTCTCTTTGATTGCCTCTTTCTGGATTATTGCTATTATTGCTCTACTAACTGTAGTAGGTCTTCTTACCAGACTTTCCTTTTGTAAATCTGTGGTTATTAACAGCTACTTCTGTGATAATGGCCAGATATACAGACTTGCATGCAATGATTATACTCCTAATGATGTCATTGGCAGAATGTTGACCTTTCTTATTCTTTATCTTCCCCTTATAATTATCGTGTGTAGTTACATTTGCATTGGCAAAGCTTTAGCTAAAGTAGCCACAGTTCAAGAAAGAGTGAAGGCCCTTAAAACTTGTACAGCTCATCTTTCGTTAGTGGCAATCTATTTCATCCCAGTATTAGTTACATTTACAATGAGCGCAAATATACATCCAAATGCCAGGATTATAAATCTGTCTTTGACCTCAGTCTTACCTCCTATGTTAAATCCAATTATTTATGTTCTGCAGACACATGAAATCAAAGTATCAATGAAGAGACTATTAAAATTTAGGAGGCAATCAAAGATTCTGGTAAAGTGAGATCAGTGGAATCACATCGTTTTTCTCTAGAGTAATCATCTGTAGTTATGTTGGTATTTGTTATGCTTTAAGTGAAGACCCCACATTTTCAGAATTGATGCTTTTAAGTTGAGGCAGAACTTCCCTGGATAATCCTGGCGCCTAAAGATTTAATTGCCACAAGAGGCTAAAGTAATTGTAATGTTATGTATAAACTAGATGTAGGATTGTAAATTCTTTGTATTGTGCTGAAAATTTCAAATTACATTATGAATTGCATCAAACCAAATCACATTGTATGAATTCAGATCATTAATAAATCTCATTGTTTGGTGAACATGGTTGAATTGTATTGTATCGTATCAGCAGGGGGCTTTACTGTATTGTTAATTTATCATATCTGTAATGATTAGCTCCTGAAGACTCAGGAATCCAGCCACACACAGAGGGTAAAGGTTTGAACAGAGTAAGGTTTATTGAAACTAGGAGAATGGTGGGGAGAGGCCAGATGTAGTCCGTTAAGGAGTGGCTGGGAAATCCTGAGAAGCTGGTTTAAGTAGGGTGGGGAGCAGGTGAGGAGAGGGAGCAATCAGGGCAGGTGGAGCAGATGGACTTGATTGCAGAGCTGCACAGCAGAGCAGCAACCATGACAGTATCACTGGCAGCTTATTGAGATGTGTTTTGAATCAGCTTCAGTGGTGGGAATTGACATCCCTACACTGTATGTGAAAACACTTTTGCTATTGATGAAGTACTTTATCAGCTATTTGCTGATTCTTGTTCAATATACAAAAGAGATGAGTAACTTTATCTTTATCCTCAACCACTTTCAAGCGACAGCCTTTTGAATTCTTGATAAGTTGAACAACTTACTTGTAAAATCCTGGCACCTAAAGAGTTAATTGCCACAAGAGGCTGAAGTAATTGTGATGTTATTTAGAAACCAGATGTAGGATTGTAAATTCTTTGTGTTGAATCATTTTAAATCACATCATAAATTGCATCAAACCAAATCACATTGTATAAAGTCAAATTGTTGTCAAATCATTAATGAATCTCACTGCATCTTGGACATTATTGCATTGTATCAGCAGGGGCTTCATTTATCGTTAATTTATCGTTTCACTGGCAGCTTATTGAGATGTGTTTTGAATCAGCCTCATTGGTGGAGATTCACATCCCTACACTGTATGTGATTGATTGATTTTTATTTTTTGGTCACCACCTTGCCCTGATGTAAGCAAATAACATTAGATTTCACAATATCTCCCAAATTACCCTGTCTATCTGCCACCTCATCACACCCCATTGCTTCCCACCACTCAACTGTATTTAAATAACAATTTTATTTTAACTTCTTAAAATAATTTCTCTGTAAAATATGTGTATAGCTGCTATTATTGTTATTATAATATTTCAGGGTTTAATAATGTTTACGATACAGTTATGTATAACTTTCATTCGTTCGTTCGTTGTTTCTTTCATTCTTTCATTCTTTCTTTCTTTCGTTCGTTCCTTCTTTGAGAACCTAACCACTTATCAACTTTAAACTTCTGTCTGTTAGCGTATCTACCTTCCTAAGCAAAAGTGTAAGTTGAAAACATCTTTCTTTTATTTAATCTTGACAGTTTTTTCTAGTAGTCCTGTATTAAAATTGTTAGAAGAAAATAAAGTTCAATAAAATTAATAGTTTCATAGTTGTAATTTTTTTCAGTAAAGTTTGTAGTTTATAGTTATAATTGTTCTCTCCTTAAGACTATTGCAAGCATATTCTGTGAATCTTAATCTTTGAATCTTACACTGTAGCCGTGACTGTGTGCATATATTGTCAGTAGATACATAACTCATTTTTCTCATGTGAAAAACTAGACATGACCTTACTAAGAAGATAATGCAATCTTCAGTTCACATTTGGCTCTCTTTCGGTTCACACTTGGCTGTGCACTGTTCACAGCTTGCTTGTGCCGGTTTTTGTGCTAAACTGAACTCCTTGCAAGTAAATGACTCTACCATGATTCAGTTGGTCTGTTGTTCCTGTTTGAAAGTCTGGGATTATTTTTTTCCAACAAAAATACCTGTTGTTGAACAGAAAAAAATGCGCCTTTTCAAGTCACTTTGGGCAGACCTGATCCTGATCCTGTCTCTGTCCCGTCCCACGTTTTTACACAATTTGTCTTCTTGCAGGTGTTCCTGATGATTATCTGCTGTTTTCATACAGAGGCCGTAGGATGTTTTTGGTTTCATGCGTGAGCCCTGGATCAGGTGTCGTGTAACATGTAAATTAATCACGCTTCTTTGCGGGAAAGAAACAACAACAACAAAAAAAAAAAAATAAAAACATGTAGCCCTACCCACAGCTTACCTGCTCCAACTGCTCTCCAAACAAAAATTAGGAAGATGGCCGCCTCAGGATCCTTCCATCCATTTTCTAAATCGCTTAATCCAGTTCAGGGTCAAGGGGCAACTGGAGCCTAGCCCAGCAATTAACAGGCGAGAGGCATGGTACACCTTGGACAGGTTGCCAGTCTATCGCAGGGCCAACACAGAGAGACAACAATAACCATTCACTCACAGGAATAGTTTAGAAATACCAATAAACCTAGCATGCATATCTTTGGATGGTGGGAGGAAGTTGGAGTACCCGGAGAGAACCCCACACATACATGGGGAGAACATTCAAACTCAGTAATCTGAATTCTAAAAGATTTTTTTTTTATAAGAAAAAAATAAATGTTCTGCTTTATTATTATTATTTATATTAAAATACTTTTCCATTGCAAGAACAACTTTGTGAAACTGTTTGAGATAATCTGTTTCCAATACAGTACACTCAAGGGATCTGACACATTACAATGACTAAGACATAAAAAATGCTGAAGCCTATCAGAGCTTCATTATTTAAGAGAGACTGACAGAGATAAACGCTGACAACAGATATATTTCAGATCTGATGTGCAATATTGCTATTTGTACCAGCAGTGCATGGACAGCATAGGCTTGACCATCAATACACAATGGACTTTTTCAGCTCTGCTTCTGGAAGAAATATCACATTTGTGCGTCCTGAATATTTTATCATAAGTGGATTTATTGGTATACCTAACATGAAGTATTACTATGTCTTTCTCTTTTTTCTTTATGTAATTTCAGTACTTGGAAACACAGCTGTAATGGTTGTAATTTACCTGGATCATAACCTAAAAACTCCTAAATATGTTGCTGTCTTTAACCTTGCTTTTGTGGACTTGTTAGGTAGCTCTGCTCTAGTTCCAAAGGTGATAGACATCTTTCTGTTTAATCATTACAACATCTCTTACAATGACTGTTTGACGTTCCTGTTTTTCTGTTACACCTGCCTTTCAATGCAGGCTCTTAATCTGGTTGCTCTCTCCTACGATCGACTGGTAGCCATCATCTATCCTCTGCACTATCAAGTGAAGGTGACCCACAAATTTATGTTCTCTTTGATTGCCTCTTTCTGGATTATTGCTATTATTGCTCTACTAACTGTAGTAGGTCTTCTTACCAGACTTTCCTTTTGTAAATCTGTGGTTATTAACAGCTACTTCTGTGATCATGGCCAGATATACAGACTTGCATGCAATGATTATACTCCTAATGATGTCATTGGCAGATTGTTGACCTTTCTTATTCTTTATCTTCCCCTTATAATTATCTTGTGTAGTTACATTTGCATTGGCAAAGCTTTAGCTAAAGTAGCCACAGTTCAAGAAAGAGTGAAGGCCCTTAAAACTTGTTCAGCTCATCTTTCCTTGGTGGCAATCACTTTTATTCCAATAATGATCACATTTGCCATGGGTGCAGGAATAGATCCAAATGCCAGGATTATAAATTTGTCTTTGACCTCAGTCTTACCTCCTATGTTAAATCCAATTATTTATGTTCTGCAGACACATGAAATCAAAGTATCAATGAAGAGAATATTAAAATTTAGGAGGCAATCCAAAATTCTGGTAAAGTGAGATCGGATGAAGCCCATCTTATAGAGTAATCATCTGTTGTTATGTTGGTATTTGTTATGCTTTAACTGAAGATCCCACATTTTCAGAGTTGATGCTTTTGTTTGGGGGGGGGGGTGCAAAGTTTATCAGGAAGGCACCCTCCTGGCATGATCAGGGTGTACTTATTGTTAGTGATATGGAGCAGATAACAGAGAAAACACATGCAAAACACTTTTGCTATTGATGAAGTACTTTATCAGCTATTTGCTGATTTTTGTTAAATATGCAAAAGAGATAAGTAACTTTACCTTTATCCTTAACCACTTTCAAGTGACAGCCTTTTGAATTCTTGATAAGTTGAACAACTTACTTGTAAAATCCTGGCACCTAAAGAGTTAATTGCCACAAGAGGCTGAAGTAATTGTGATGTTATTTAGAAACCAGATGTAGGATTGTAAATTCTTTGTATTGTGTTGAATCATTTTAAATCACATCATAAATTGCATCAAACCAAATCACATTGTATAAAGTCAAATTGTTGTCAAATCATTAATGAATCTCACTGCATCTTAGACATTATTGCATTGTATCAGCAGGGGCTTCATTTATCGTTAATTTATCGTTTCACTGGCAGCTTATTGAGATGTGTTTTGAATCAGCCTCATTGGTGGAGATTCACATCCCTACACTGTATGTGATTGATTTTTATTTTTTGGTCACCACCTTGCCCTGATGTAAGCAAATAACATTAGATTTCACAATATCTCCCAAATTACCCTGTCTATCTGCCACCTCATCACACCCCATTGCTTCCCACCACTCAACTGTATTTAAATAACAATTTTATTTTAACTTCTTAAAATAATTTCTCTGTAAAATATGTGTATAGCTGCTATTATTGTTATTATAATATTTCAGGGTTTAATAATGTTTACGATACAGTTATGTATAACTTTCGTTCGTTCGTTGTTTCTTTCATTCTTTCTTTCTTTCGTTCGTTCCTTCTTTGAGAACCTAACCACTTATCAACTTTAAACTTCTGTCTGTTAGCGTATCTACCTTCCTAAGCAAAAGTGTAAGTTTAAAACATCTTTCTTTTATTTAATCTTGACAGTTTTTTCTAGTAGTCCTGTATTAAAATTGTTAGAAGAAAATAAAGTTCAATAAAATTAATAGTTTCATAGTTGTAATTTTTTTCAGTAGAGTTTGTAGTTTATAGTTATAATTGTTCTCTCCTTAAGACTATTGCAAGCATATTCTGTGAATCGTAATCTGTGAATCTTACACTGTAGCCGTGACTGTGTGCATATATTGTCAGTAGATACATAACTCATTTTTCTCATGTGAAAAACTAGACATGACCTTACTAAGAAGATAATGCAATCTTCAGTTCACATTTGGCTCTCTTTCGGTTCACACTTGGCTGTGCACTGTTCACAGCTTGCTTGTGCCGGTTTTTGTGCAAAACTGAACTCCTTGCAAGTAAATGACTCTACCACGATTCAGTTGGTCTGTTGTTCCTGTTTTAAAGTCTGGGATTATTTTTTTCCAACAAAAATACCTGTTGTTGAACAGAAAAAAATGCGCCTTTTCAAGTCACTTTGGGCAGACCTGATCCTGATCCTGTCTCTGTCCCGTCCCACGTTTTTACACAATTTGTCTTCTTGCAGGTGTTCCAGATGATTATCTGCTGTTTTCTTACAGAGGCTGTAGGATGTTTTTGGTTTCATGGGTGAGCAATTAGGTAATTGCAACATTTAATATTGTGATTTTGATTAAAAAAAAACAAACAAACAAACAAACAAAAAAACAATTAATCATTCCGCCCTACCCACAGCTCAACTGCTCCAACTGCTCTCCAAACAAAAATGAGGAAGATGGCCGCCTCAGGATCCATCCATCCATTTTCTAAATCGTTTAATCAAGCCTATCTGGAGCCTATCCCAGCAATTAACAGGCGAGAGGCATGGTGCACCTTGGACAGGTCACCAGTCTATTGCAGGGCCAACACAGAGAGACAACAATAACCATTCGCTCACGTTCACTCACAGGAATAGTTTAGAGTGACCAATTAACCTAGCCTGCATATCTTTGGATGGTGGGAGGAAGTTGGAGTTCCTGGAGAGAATCCACGCATACGTGGGGAGAACATTCAAACTCAGTAATCTGAATCAGTAATCTGATTTCTAAAAGAATTTTTATTTTTTAATGTGAAAAATGAAATGTTCTGCTCATCAACAGGTTTTTAAAGTACTTTTCCATTGCAAGAACAACTTTGTGAAACTGAGATAATCTGTTTCCAATACAGTACACTCAAGGGGTCTGACGCATTACAATGACTAAGGCATAAAAACATGCTGAAGCCTATCAGAGCTTCATTATTTGAGAGAGACTGACAGAGATAAGAGCTGACAACATATATATTTTAGCTTAGATGTGCAATATTGCTATTTGTACCAGCAGTGCATGGACAGCATAGGCTTGGCCATCAATTCATGATGGATTTTATCAACTCTGCTTCTGGAAAATATATTGCAGACTTTCATGCAATGATTATACTCCAAGCCGAGTCCTTGGCAATCTGTTGCCACTTATTATTCTCTATCTTCCCTTTGCAATTATTTTATTAAGTTTTCTTTTTATCCGCAAGGCTTTAGCTAAAGTAGCCACATTTCAAGAGAGAGCAAAGGCCTTTAAAAGTTGTACAGCTCATCTTTCGTTAGTGGCAATCTATTTCATACTAGAATTAATTATATTCACAATGAGTGCAAATATACATCCAAATGCTAGGATTATAAATCTGTCTTTGACCTCAGGCTTTCCTCCAATGTTAAATCCAATTATTTATGTTCTGCAGACACATGAAATCAAAGTATCAATTAAGTGAATAATAAAAATTAGGAGGCAACCCAAAACTATGGTAAGGTGAAATATGATATAACCCAAATTATTCCTTAAATTATCTGTTATGCTTTGACTGAATGTGCCATAGCTTTACAAATAGTTGAGCCTTTTAATGGCTGTGGAAGAAATTTTACTTATTATGTTTTATATACACTGCTCAAAAAATAAAGGGAACACTAAAATGATACACCCTAGATCTGAATGAATGAAATATTCTTATTAAACACTTTGTTCTTTACATAGTTGAATGTGCTGACAACAAAATCACACAAAAATTATTAATGGAAATCACATTTATCAACCCATGGAGGTCTGGATTTGGAGACACACTCAAAATTAAAGTGGAAAAACACACCACAGGCTGATCCAGCTTTGATGTAATGTCCTTTAAACAAGTCAAAATGAGGCTCAGTAGTGTGTGTGGCCTCCATGTGCCCATATGACCTCCCTACAATGCCTGGGCATGCTCCTGATGAGGTGGCAGATGGTCTCCTGAGTGATCTCCTCCCAGACCTAGACTAAAGCTTCCGCCAACTCCTGGACAGTCAGTGGTGCAACATGGCATTGGTGGATGGAGCAAGACATGATGTCCCAGATGTGCTCAGTTGGATTCAGGTCTGGGGAATGGGCGGGCCAGTCCATAGCATTAATGCCTTCGTCTTGCAGGATCTGCTGACACACTCCAGCCACATGAGATCTAGCATTGTCTTGCATTAGGAGGAACCCAGGGCCAACCGCATCAGCATATGGTCTCACAAGCAGTCTGAGGATCTCATCTCGGTACCTAATGACAGTCAGGCTACCTCTGGTGAGCACATGGAGGTCTGTGTCCCCCCCCAAAGAAATGTCACCCCACACCATTACTGACCCACTGCCAAACCAGTCATGCTGGAGGATGTTGCAGGCAGCAGAACGTTCTCCACGGCATCTCCAGACTCTTTCACATCTGTCACATGTGCTCAGTGTGAACCTGCTTTCATCTGTGAAGAGCACAGGGCGCCGGTGGCGAATTTGCCAATCTTGGTGTTCTCTGGCAAATGCCAAATGTCCTGCACAGTGTTGGGCTGTAAGCACAACCCCCCACCTGTGGACATTGGGCACTCATACCACCATCATGGAGTCTGTTTCTGACCGTTTGAGCAGACACATGCACATTTATGGCCTGCTGGATGTCATTTTGCAGGGCTCTGGCAGTGCTTCTCCTGTTCCTCCTTGCACAAAGGCAGAGGTAGCGGTCCTGCTGCTGGGTTGTTGCCCTCCTACGGCCTCCTCCACATCTCCTGATGTACAGGCCTGTCTCCTGGTAGCGCCTCCATGCTCTGGACACTACATTGACAGACACAGCAAACCTTCTTGCCACAGCTCACATTGATGTGCCATCCTGGATGAGCTGCACTACCTAAGCCACTTGTGTGGGTTGTAGACTCCATCTCATGCTACCACTAGAGTGAAAGCACCGCCAGCATTCAAAAGTGACCAAAACATCAGCCAGAAAGCAGGAACTTAGAAGTGGTCTGTGGTCACCACCTGCAGAACCACTCCTTTATTGGGGGTGTCTTGCTGATTGCCTATAATTTCCACCTGTTATCTATTCCATTTGCATGTGAAATTGATTGTCAATTAGTATTGCTTCCTAAGTGGACAGTTTGATTTCCCAGATGTGTGATTGACTTGGAGTTACATTGTGTTATTTAAGTATTGCCTTTATTTTTTTAACAGTGTATTATAATCACACCTGTAATAATTTCCTTTCATTATTCATTCCTTTATTCATTCATTTATTAAATATATTCACACTGATTATTTCCCTTTATTAAATTTTGTTATACTTTACTCATTCCTGACTCTTGGTAATTAATTTTTCTACAACACGGCCCCTTTATGTTACCTTACGTTGGTTAATAGTTTTGCCCGTTTTAAACATTGCCATGTGTCATCATCCACATACTTCCATGCAGGTTTTGCATTGCCATGGGTGTTAGGCCAGTTCCTCCACTAGTGGCATTGCTAAGTTCAGAGTTCACTCCCGCAATCCATCATCAGTTTCAGATACCTTAAGGCAGCAGTAATGCATCACTATAAAGTTGTTCCCAACATGCCCTAACCATTTGCACATTTCTTCAAAAGTTCACAAAATATCTACAGCTCCTATCTGTGTGGCCTCCCGGCCGACCCTCCAGAGATCCAACTCCTTTCTGTGTGGCCTTCTGGCCACCTTCTAGAGATCCAGCTCCTGTCTGCACAAATTCCCAGCCACCCTCCAGGGCCAAACCTGCTGTCTGCGTGGCCTCTGAGCCACCCTCCTGAACTTTGTTGCCTGGAGTGTTTGCTTGGGCCTGGTTTCTGTTCTGGCTTCTTGTGTTTGGTCTTTGTCATGGTTTTGGTTTGATCTTGGTTTCTTGTATTTTCTTGTATTTAGGGTCATGTTCTGTGTTTTTTGGTTTCTGCTCATTAATTCACCTGGTCTAATTTGCTCATTCACCTCACCTCTATCTTGTTCCTCAGTGTATTTAAGGCATGGGTTTCAGTTCCTCCCTTGACCTCTGGTTTCTGTTTCTGCTGTTAGTTTAGTATGTCCATGCCATGTCCATGTTTTTGCTACCCAAGTCTTATTTTCTGTAAGTTAAGTTCTACTTTATTAAAACCTTTAACTTCATCGGTCTGCCTCCCGCCTCATCAGCCCGCACTTGGGTCCTCATGTCCACGACTCTTCTGACAATGTGATGGTTTCATATGAATATGAACAAGTATGAAAATGTTATCAGTGTTTTGATTAAAATTAATTCCACAGAGCTTTGATCTGTAGAAACGTTCAAATCAAATTAAATGTGTATATTTATTTTCGTACAAGTAGCACAAAGTGCTTTACATGAAAATGATTTTTGAGAGTTAAAAACACAAGCCATCACACACAAGTTTGAACAATTTATAAAAAAAAAAAAAAAAAAACACACACACACACTAAGCACACATAGAGTCCATCCATATCTCTCATGTTCTTAAATAACTGCATGTACTAAATATACTGGAAATGCTGTTAGTAGATTTTAGAGATTACATAAATATTTAAGAAACAATTTAATGAATTAATTAAAAGAGAGACTTGTATATGTTAAGTTATAAACAAATGTAAGATTTGCAGTCAATGAATTTGGAAATATACATCCGTCCATTTTCTATACTGCTTAGTTTCAGCAGTAATTCAGGGTTGCAAACAAGAAGCAGGGTAAACCCTGGGCAGTTTGCAAGGCTATCACAGGGCCAATACAGAGAGAGACAAACAACCATATACACTCACATTCACTCTAAGGAAGAATTTTGAGTGACCAGATAACCTAGCATGCATTTCTTTGGACAGAAGAGGAAACTGGAGACATGGGGAGAGCATGCAAACTCAACATAAACCTTCCTGCTGAGGCTGGATCCCAGCAGCTTTCTTGCTGTGAGGCCGCAGTCCTTACCACCACACCGCTGTGCAGCCATCCACCTCAGATTGAAGAGAGAGTGAATAAGCTATGTTGCAATGCGATGACATTGAGCGGTGAAAAGATGAACTGCTCTCCCTCATTTCACAAGTCAGAAACCAAAGGGTCTTGATAGGGATGGGTGACAGTAACATCCATGTAATCACTGAATAGTGAAAGTATGTTTAATAACAGCAGTGGCTCCTCTGTCGCTCATAGCTTTTTGTATCATGGGAGTCCCAGAGAGTATGCCAGTAGATGATCACAGGATGGAAATACTCAGGTCAAATTAAACGTAATAGCTTCTCCCTTTCAATATCAGTTGAATATTATATCATTTCTGTTTTAGAATAGCAAAAACAATATTAAAATGTACCAAATCAATAAACATAGCGAGGGAAACACATTTTTATTTCATGTAAAGAAGAAATAAGCAACACATTTAGGCAATAATTAAATTACAAAATTGCAACATGAAAATCAGTAATCTGAATTCTAAAAGAATGTTTTGATGTGAAAAACTAAATGTTCTGCTTGTCAACAGGTTTTTGACATACTTTTCCATTGCACGTTAGAGATCTGTTTCCAATACAGTACACTCAAGGGATCTGACATATTACAATGACTAAGACATAAAAAATACTGAAGCCTATCAGAGCGTCATTATTTGAGAGAGACTGAGAGAGATAAGAGCTGACAACAAATATATTTCAGCTTAGATGTGCAATATTGCTATTTGTACCAGCAGTGCATGGACAGCATCGGCTTGACCATCAATACACAATGGACTTTTTCAACTCTGCTTCTGGAAGAAATATCACCTTTGTGCGTCCTGCATATTTTATTATAAGTGGATTTATTGGTATACCCAACATGAAGTATTACTATGTCTTTCTCTTTTTTCTTTATGTAATTTCAGTACTTGGAAACACAGCTGTAATGGCTTTAATTTGTCTGGATCATAACCTACAAACTCCTAAATATGTTGCTGTCTTTAACCTTGCATTTGTGGACTTGTTAGGTAGCTCTGCTCTAGTTCCAAAAGTGATAGATATCTTTTTGTTTAATCATTACAACATCTCTTACAATGACTGTTTGACGTTCCTGTTTTTCTGTTACACTTGCCTTTCAATGCAGTCTCTTAATCTGGTTGCTCTCTCCTATGATCGACTGGTAGCCATCATCTATCCTCTGCACTATCAAGTGAAGGTGACCCACAAATTTATGTTCTCTTTGATTGCCTCTTTCTGGATTATTGGGATAATCTCTACACTTGCTGCAGTTGGTCTTCTCACAAGACTTTCCTTTTGTAAATCTTCTGTGGTTATTAACAGCTACTTCTGTGATCATGGCCAGATATACAGACTTGCATGCAATGACTATACACCTAATGATATCATTGGTGAAGTGTTGCCCATTCTTATTCTTTATCTTCCCCCTATAATTATCGTGTGTAGTTACATTTGCATTGGCAAAGCTTTAGCTAAAGTAGCCACAGTTCAAGAAAGAGTGAAGGCCCTTAAAACTTGTACAGCTCATCTTTCATTGGTGGCAATCTATTTTATTCCAATAATGACCACATTTGTCATGGGTGCAGGAATAGATCCAAATGCCAGGATTATAAATTTGTCTTTGACCTCAGTCATACCTCCTATGTTAAATCCAATTATTTATGTTCTGCAGACACATGAAATCAAAGTATCAATGAAGAGAATATTAAAATTTAGGAGGCAATCCAAAATTCTGGTAAAGTGAGATCAGAGGAAGCCCATCTTATTTTCTCTAGAGTAATAATCTGTCATGCTGGTATTTGTTATGCTTTAACTGAAGATCTCACATTTTTGTTGATGCTTTTAATATGTGAACAGCTCTTAAGTTGTGGCAGTCCATTTTATCCAAAACATCCAAGCAGATTATTCACTAGTCTCAAACTCCGGTTAAAAAACGTATGTGTTTTAGCAGCTTTTGTGTCATGCTCAACACCTGATGCTGCAGGATAAAATAAGTTGTCACACTGCATCTTCACTTTATGCCATTGCACTGATTTATTGTTAACATTTACTGTATGAAGACATAATTTTCTTTGTCTGGGCAATTGTTAAAATAAAATAAATATTTTTAATATTTTACAAGCGCTTCTAATTGAAGCTCGAGGAGCTTGAACCTGTGGCCTTAATTTATAATTAGTTATTTATAATTGCAGCCTTTTTGGAAATAATTCAAAATTTCATCTTTTCACAAAGTTTATCAGGAAGATTAAGTTTGAAAGCCACCCTCCTGTCATGATGAGGGTGCGCTTATTGTCAGTGATATGGAGCAGATTACAGAGAAAATCACACGCACAACATTTTTGCACTGTTGATGAAGTCATTTCTCAGCTATTTGCCAATTCTCATTCAATATGTGAAAGAGATTAATAAACCTACTCCCATCATAAACTAAAATACCTTCATCCTTAACCACTTCCAAGGAACATTGTTTTGACTTTTTTACATAAAAATAAACTTCCTTGGAAAATCCTGGAGCCTAAAGGGTTGATTGCCACAAGAGGTTACAGGATATGGAATAGCTACCTGTAGGAAGGGGAGAGATGAAAGGGAGAAGTGATCCTCATTAACAGACATTCCAAGCACCTAACGTACCCTCTAAAATAATGTTTTATTTTAGAGTCCCTGAAGTTTGTCTCTTGAGATACATTCTGAACACCAGAGATTTCAAAAGAATTGTAAATGTAGGTAACACAGCTACTTAAACAGTTTCAGGAGTCACAATAACTGTTTATTTGTTTGTTTATTACTATTCTGTTGTTTGATTAAATTTTCTTTGTTTGAATTAAATTTTGTATATATATATATATATATATATATATATATATATATATATATATATATATATATATATATATATATATATATAAATACACACACACACACACCACACACACATGCAGAGATGCTCATCATAAAATTAGAATATCATGAAAAAGTTGATTTATTTCAGTAAATCCCTTCAAAAAGCAAAACTTGTATAATGTAGACATTCATTCCTCAAAGACTGACATATATCAAATGTTTATTTTTTTTTATTTTAATAATTATAACTGACAACTAATTAAAATCCCAAATTCAATATCCCAGAAAATTAGGATTTTAAGACCACTACAAAAAAAGGATTTCTAGAAATACTGGCCAACTGAAAAGTATTAACATGAAAAGTATGAGCATGTACAGCACTCAATATTCAGTTGGGGCCTTTTGCCTGAATTACTGCAGCAATGTGGCGTGGCATGGAGTCGATCAGTCTGTGGCACTGCTCAGGTGTTATAAGAGCCCACGTTGCTCTGATAGTGGCCTTCAGTTCTTCTGTATTGTTGGGTCTGGTGTATCACATCTTCCTCTTCACAATATCCCATAAAGTAGAGTGTGGCATCAGGTGTTTTTAATTATTAACCTTTCCACAATATTCACATTTTCTGAGATACCCAATTTGTTTTTGTTTTTTTATAGATGTCAGTTATAATCATCAATATTAAAAGAAATAAACATTTCAAATATGTCAGTCTGTGACGAATGAATGTCTACATTATACAAGTTTCTCTTCTGATAAAGATTTATTTTGTGTGTGGTGCTATATTGCGGTGCCACCATTAATGAGGTGCCAAGTCCTAATTACCTCAAATCTGCCAACATGGACATCAGCATGGAAATCTGGACTGACATATAGAGCTGGCTAAATGCACCATGTATCTTTCTCAGCATGTTCGCATCAGTAAAACCCATTGTTACATCGATTATTACATAGTTTATCTCTTCTTTACCTGTGTTTTCAAGGTACCTTGAACACACCCTCACTATCATGGCATTTTCTTATTAAAACTAAAACAGGTAAAGAGGAAATATTTTCTTATATAAGTTTTATAAGTGTTTTGTGAAACATTGTAAAACCAGAAGCACTCAAAGAGCACAAACCTCTGCCAAACTATCGTAAATGTTTTTTTTTTCTTTGTTTTTTGCCAATGATTGTTGGCATTAATTTTAGAGTTATAGGCTCTAATGGTAAAATGATCCCTATCTCCCCATAGCAAAGAATCCAGACAGAGAACACTAGGCTCATTAATGCTTGACACAGAAGACGGATATACAGACAGACGGACACCTTTGTCTGTTTCCTGTGTCGTTAACATGCATTTTGGTGCATTCGTCAATTGATGCAACAAAAAGAAAAATACCATCTGAAACCACGGGGTCAGTGTTGAGCAGTATAACAAACCTGTGACCAGCAAAAGGAAGAAACTACAGAAGAGGAGGAACAAGAGAAGGAAGAGAAAGATGACGACATGGACAACAATTGTGGAGATGGAGAGAACTTTTGAAGAAAGACTGTGTGAGTGTGTTCGGCAGTTGCAAATAATTTTGTAGCATTGCATTACTGCCACCAACTGGTGTCCAAATGTGACATGAGAACGCAGGAGTGACCTCTGAAGATGAGAATGAGATTAAAAACAAATGTAATGACAAAAACATTTTGTTCATGATTTTGTGTTTATTATGGATTAAACAATCCTCTGTTCTATACTGAATTCTTTTAAAGCTGGATTTATTGGTTTGCTTTAAAGAAAACAATCAACTATCAAATACATCCTTCACAGAGAAAGATGTCACGGCTGGGTTCAGCCGTCGGAGTGAGGTGAAGCAGGACCCAAATAGCAGACTTAATAACTGTCGAAAATAGAACAAGTTTATTGAATACAGGGGTTCTGGGTTGTCCGAGCTGGAGAGGTTCTGGATCTCTGGGAGGAGAGGAGAATGGTGAGTGGCAGTCCTAAACAACAATATCCTGTTTTTCCAAGCTTGGTGAGCGGCTTACTATATCCAAATGAAAATCCAGACTGGAGGAGGAGGTTGCTGCTGCTGATCCCGAGCTGAAGGGTGGTAGGGCAAGCAAGCAGGTAGGCAAGGTAACGAGCTGGTGATCGGAGGAGGAAGACTGGAGGTCAGATGTACTGGAATGCTGGAGCTGCGACAATGCTGGAGAGGAGGGGAAAAGGCAAGGCAAAGATGAGTGTACTAGACTGGAACAATGGCAATACTAGTAGCGGCCTGATTTACCACGGTAACAGTGAGAATAATCTGGAGAGGTCTAGTTGCTCCTGCAGTCCTTATAAAGGGAGGCTTGATGAAGGTTGATGGAATACAGCTGGGACGTGGCGTCAATCGGCCAGACGGCGGTTGTGTTCAGCTGTGCGTTGCAGAGCCGCGCGAGTCCGAACCCAAACACGCCGGACCCGCTGGAGATGGTGCTGAACCGAGGGAACAGCGAGCTCCCTCTCCTCCTCGGGAAACAGGGGAGGCTGATAACCCAGGGAAGCCTCGAACAGTGAACGGCCAGTGGCTGAGGTGGTAAGGGTGTTGTGAGCGTACTCTATCCATGCCAGATGCCGACTCCAGGCAGCGACTGTCTGACGCCACACAACGGAGGGCAGCTTCCAGCTCTTGATTCAGACGCTCCGTCTGTCCATTGGACTGGGGATGATAACCAGGGGACAGCGAGACCTTGGCGCCCAAGGCAGAACAGAAAGACTTCCATACCTGCGAGACGAACTGTGGTCCTCGATCCGATACTATTTCTGAATGTATACCATGTAGGCGGAAGACATGGTCAACCAAGAGGTCTGTAGTCTCTGTAGATGATGGAAGCTTACTGAGGGGAATAAAATGAGCTGCTTTAGAAAAGCGATCCACTACAGTGAGAATAACAGTATTACCTTGCGATGGAGGCAGGCCCGTAATAAAGTCCAGAGCTATGTGGGACCACGGCCTGGGAGGCACCTCCAGGGGCTGCAGAAGACCTGATTGTGGTCGGTTGCCACTCTTATGCCGAGAACAGGTGGCGCAGGCTGACACATACTCCCTGACGTCAGACACCAGGGAGGGCCACCAAAAATGGCGCTGCAGCAGAGCGCAGGTCCGATGAATCCCTGGATGACAGGAAAAACTGCTTTGACATCACTGATTGGGATGTACTGCTGAGACAACATGGTGAGGAAATAGAGGAGCAGACTCACTGTCTGACTGACTACATCAACTTCTCGCTGGACGTAGTCTCCCCCAATAAGACTGTCCGTTGTTATCCAAATAACAAACCTTGGATAACACAAGATGTCAAAGCTGCCCTCAACAGGAAGAAGGTGGCTTTCATGAACCATGACAGGGAGGCAATGCAATTAGCACAGCAGGAGGTGAAACAATGCCTGAAGGTGGCAAGGGACACCTACAGAAGGAAGGTAGAGGATAAACTGAGTGAGAGCCATATGAAGGAGGTCTGGGATGGAGTCAACACCATCACAGGCTTCAGATCAAAGGCCATAACAGCGGGGGGGGACAGTGGAAGAAGCAAACAGGCTGAACATCTTCTTTAAACGCTTTGACCAGCCCACGGTCCCCCCTCCCCCACTGCAGTACACAACATCCCTGACTTCATCCCCTGTGCAGCCCCCCTGCCAACCTTTACCCCTCCCCCCATCTCAACACCCTCCACACATAACAGCAGAACAGATGAGGGGAGAACTGAGGAAGCTCCACCCATGGAAAGCAGCAGGCCCTGACGGAGTGCCTCCTGGTCTGCTTAGGACCTGTGCTGCTGAACTGGGGGAACCACTCCAGCTTGTCTTCAACCACACTCTACAGCTGGGGAAAATGCCTACCCTGTGGAAAACATCCTGTATTGTTCCAGTTCCAAAGAAAAACCGTCCTGGTGAGCTGAACGATTACAGACTGGTGGCACTTACATCCCAGCTGATGAAGACGATGGAGCAGCTCATCCTCAATCTCCTCAAGCCAAGTGCAACAGGCCCAGGACCCCCTACAGTTTGCCTATCATGCAGGAGTGGGTGTGGAGGATGCTATTCTCTACCTCCTACACCGTGTCCAAGTTCATCTGGATAAGGGGAGGGGCGCAGTGAGGATCCTCTTCTTGGATTTTTCAAGTGCCTTCAACATATTCCAGCCCCTGATGCTTCTGGACAAACTGAGGGAGATGCAGGTGGACCCCTGCTTGGTGTCCTGGATTGGTAACTACCTCACAGAGAGACCGTAGTAAGTCAGGCTAAAGGACATCATTTCTGACACTGTTATTAGCAGCACAGGAGCACCCCAGGGGACCGTGCTGGCCCCCCTCCTCTTCACACTCTACACCTCAGACTTCTGTTACAACTCAGAGCTGTGTCACATCCAGAAGTTTGCAGATGACACAGCCATCGTGGGGTGGGTGCAGTCCGCCTGATACAACACATGCACAATAACCCATACAAACAGTTGCAATAAATTATACGTGCAATAGTGAACTGGGAATCTGTAACACCTCTACTGTGTGCAATGCTTGTTTATATTGTTTTATTTAACTTATCTTATTGTTATTATTGTTATATTTATTGCATTCTATTTGCCTCTATTTGCTTTGTACCTGTATATATTGTGTCTTGTGCTTGTCCTGCTTTACTGTTGGTGTTGTATTGCTGCTGGCACCCAAATTTCCCTGAGGGCTCTCCGAAGGGATTAATAAAGTATTTCTATTCTATTCTATTCTAAAAGCGTGCTGTATGGGCCCAATGGAGTACTGCTGAACGGGCTGCAGTAGGCACATATTGGCGGCCCGAGGGCCCGTCGCCAGGATCGGGGTCAGTGATCAGCAACTGAATGATGAGCTCCTCGATCTGCCAGGAAACCCCACCTGGCTGAAGGAAGGATCCAACTAGGAGTCTCTGATTTCTCATCAGAAGTGTAGAGACGGGAAAGGGCATCAGGCTTGGTATTGCGAGAACCTGGGCGGTAGGTGACAGAGAAGTTAAACCGTTCAAAAAACAAGGACCAACGAGCCTGACGTGAGTTTAATCTTTTAGCATGCTGGAGATAGGTGAGGTTCTTGTGGTCGGTCCAAACAATGAATGCGTGATTGGCTCCCTCCAACCAGTGTCTCCATTCCTCCAGTGCTAATTTTATAGCCAATAATTCCCGATTACCCACATCGTAATTCTGCTCAGCTGCTGACAAACGTCTGGGGAAAAAGGCGCATGGATGCAGCTTACCTTCACCCTCTGATCTCTGAGACAGTACTGCCCCTACCCCTGAGTCGGAGGCATCCGCCTCCAGAATGAATTGCCGATCAGGGTCTGGCTGAATAAGGACAGGTGCCATGGTGAATCTTTCCTTCAGTCGCTGGAAAGCTTGGTCGGTGTCGGGGTTCCAGCTAAAGGGAATTTTCACAGAAGTTAGTTTTGTCAGGGGTGAAGCAATCACGCTGTAGTTGCGAATAAATCTACGGTAGAAATTGGCAAATCCTAAGAATCTCTGGAGCTGCTTGCGTGGGGAGCTGTTGGTGGGGACCGGCCAATCCACCACTGCCCTTATCTTGGCTGGATCCGTCTTCACCTGCCCGCCCTGGAAAACATGACAGAGAAAGGTTACTGAGGCAGCGTGGAACCCACACTTTTCTGCCTTAACATACAGCCGGTTCTCAAGCAGTCTCTGTAAAACCATCTGAACGTGCTGACTGTGTTCCTCAGGTGTCTTGGAGTAGATCAGGATATCATGTAAATACACAAAAACAAACTGGTTCAAATAATCTCTCAGTACATCATTAATGAGGGCCTGGAACACTGCCGGAGAGTTAGTGAGACTGAAAGGCATAACCAAGTATTCAAAATGACCAAGAGGTGTGTTAAATGCCGTCTTCCATTCGTCACCCTCACAGATCCTCACTAAATGATAGGCGTTGCGGAGATCTAGCTTGTTGAAAATGGTCGCCCCCTGAATGGGCTCGAATGCAGAGGTGAGGAGTGGCAGTGGATACTTATTCTTAAGATTGATTTTGTTAAGGCCCCGATAGTCAATGCATGGTCTGAGGCCTTTATCCTTCTTCTGTACAAGAAAGAACCCCGCACCCACCGGTGACGACGAGGATTATGAAGGTTGATGGAATACAGCTGCGGAGGAAGGAGCAGACCGGACTCCGCCCCAGACTCACAGAAACCTTGACAGCCCCACCTAAAGCTCAGATAGAGAAGGATAAGCAGCAGAACCGTGACAAATGAGAGGTCAAAATAATTGCCATGTTATTTAGAAATCAGATGTGGTATTGTAAATTCTTTGTATTGTGTTGACCTGGACAACCTTGTCCTGATGTAAGCAAATAACATTACATTTCACAATATCTCCCAAATTAGACTATGTCCACATGGCACCGAAGCCGGTTCAGGTGTGAAAACGGTGGCATCAACTAGAGAAAACCTTCAACAACCACATGAAACCACTGTAGTACATACTACAGGGCTGTGGGGGGCGCTACGATGATTAAAGAGTAACACTCCAGAGCTAGAACAAGACGTAGCGCGTGCGCAGATAATGACATCTGTTTGCTTCCGCTGTTGATGGTACAGTAGCGCATAAAGCTATACACAAGCCAGGACTGTCTGGAGCAGCACCGTTGGTCACGGACACCATTATTGATGTTGTGTTTGGCGCGTGTTCGTCACATTGACGTCATATCCTCTAGTGGTGCGGTAGCAGTTATCCTCACTGTACCGCAGACGGTGGAGTTTTCAAACTTATCCATCTTGGTACCTGGTTTCAGACATGATCGGTTTCATGGAGGTTAATCCCTTGCTTTGTGGGGATAAAAGGGTGGATTGCTAAAATACTTTTGCAGTTTCACTGAAAATTGGCGTCGTGTGGACGACACCTTAGTCATTTATTATCAGCAACACAACAGCCACTTGTCTCTTAGCCTAATAGCAGCATTAATTAGCATAACTAATATTACCTGTTGTGTCACGTTAAGCTGGACGTCAACATGAATACGTTTAATGACAGACTGACAACTTTTCCCCTAAAGTTACTGTGTTGTTGTTGTTGGAAGTGAAATCCAGTGTTTACTCTACCATAACAGCGTGTCATTTCTCCTCTGCTCTCTTTATGTCTGATGTTTCCACTCCGATGTGAACACAGCAGCAATCTTCATCAATTAAAGGTCCATGTGTCGTGGGTGGAGATGCGCTCTTTGCATTTACTTTCTGTTGCACAATTAAAGTTTCCCACTGCTGTTTGAACAGCCAAGAAAAGTCCTTCTAGATTTCCTTGACATCATTAAGAAAATAGTCAGATTCTTATCTGTTCTGCTGTGACATGCACAGAAATGCCACCTCAGCAGTGGCAGAGGGTCTACTTCTGGTGTTTATGCCCCACCTCATGCCCTTTGTCAAGTCATGTTGGGCAGACCCGATCCTGGAGATGCTGCTTGTGATCCAGGGCTTATTATTTGAAAAGCATTTAACTGTTTTGACAGGGGCCACCACATCCTTGCAAAAATTTATATACTGTAAGGCAGATCACAGTAACTAAGTCTGGCCCTCCTCCATTCCCTACATTTTACCAAATATAGCATTTTGATTGTGTAGTGACCTCGCTAACATCTCATGTTAGAGAGGTCTCCTCACTGAAGATCAGCAGTTTTTAGTTGGATGTTGAAAGGTACTCACGGCTCATTACATTGACAGGCTAGCTTGCTGTTCTGTGTGGAGCCAGAGCCCACAACCCAACACAACAGCAATTATAGATGTTAAAGTAGATGGCTGTATGTTCTATAGTTACCATCCAGAGTTCTGTAGGTTCCTTGTTGTGTGAAATATTTTCCACACACAGAGTATAACTCACATCAGAGGTCCAAGCACAACAATATGACAGTCCACCA
The DNA here is from genome assembly GCF_017639745.1 of Melanotaenia boesemani. Lineage (NCBI taxonomy): Eukaryota > Metazoa > Chordata > Actinopteri > Atheriniformes > Melanotaeniidae > Melanotaenia > Melanotaenia boesemani. The sequence goes on from NC_055696.1 coordinate 12,730,180, forward strand.
CCCCATCAGTGTTGTCAGACCTGTGAGTGTCCAGTTGCATGTTCCAGTCAGTGAACTGTAAGCAGTCCCTCAGAGCTTTGCTGATTTCTGGGGTCCACTTCTTGTGAGACCTCATGGAGGAAGGCAGTCTCACTACACAAGGTCTGTAGGATGTCTTGAGGTGGATTAAGTTGTGGTCTTACTTGCCAAGTGGGGACAGGGCCAATACATTGTAAGCATGTTTTATATTGATGTAACAAAGATCCAAAGTATTGTTGTGCCTCGTGGGACAGTTGACTTACTGTGTAAAGCCTCCTAAATGAGACCTAATGTCCACATGATTGAAATCTCCCGAAATTACAATCAGTGCATCTGAGCGTTGGGACTGGATTCTTCCTACTGTGTCCTAAATGACTTCACATGCTGTGGAGGGAATGTAAACAATAACGGTGACGATAGTAAGCACATAGTAAGATTGCAACTTCTCATCCTGACAGCAAATCCTCTCCTTCACAGGAATGTGACCGGAATGACACCTGTTATTGTTCACGAACAGCACCAGTCCTTCACTTTTCCCTTTGGACATTTTTCTGGCTCCCTGACTTCCTGCACCAGAGTGAAACCAGGTATATTGACAGCTGGATCAGGAAAAGTATCAATGAGCCATGTCTTCGTGAGGTAATATAATCTGCCCTCTCGCTGTTTCTGATCAGTTTTCACCAAAGCCTACAAGCCTACAACAAACAAAGCCTACAAAGCCTAGTTGTATCATTTCAACAGTTTTTAGTCCAGCATGACTAAAAGCTAATACAACTGTTCTGTAAATACATAGCAATGTAGCAAGAGTCGAAAAAATTAACTCACATTGAACTGTATGATTAGGTAACATGCATGATGACATCTGATTTATTGACGAAAAGACTAACAAAAAAAACAAAAAAAAAAACAATTACCATTAAATTGCAATATTGTAATATATTTTGAAAATGTTAAATAAAATAAATGTAAGGAAACCAAATGTTCTGCATGTATACAGATTTTTGAAATACTTTTCTACCTAAAAAAGACAACTTCTTAAAACTGTGATTGAGACACTATGTTTCCAAGAGAATGTACCATACAAATGCTATGCTTAGACACCTCAAATGAACTCAAGGGATTTCACACATCACCATTAATGTGGTATGAAAATAGTTAAAGCACATCTGAGCTTCAGGATCTGAGACAGAATGAGAGTGAGAAGAGCTGACAACACATGAAATCATATCCTTGATGTGCAATACTGCAGCGTGAAGCAGCAGTGCATGGACAGCATAGGCTTGACCATCAATACACAATGGAATTTTTCAACTCTGCTTCTGGAAGAAATATCACCTTTGTGCGTCCTGAATATTTTATTATAAGTGGATTTATTGGTATACCCAACATGAAGTATTACTATGTCTTTCTCTTTCTTCTTTATGTAATTTCAGTACTTGGAAACACAGCTGTAATGGTTGTAATTTACCTGGATCGTAACCTACAAACTCCTAAATATGTTGCTGTCTTTAACCTTGCTTTTGTGGACTTGTTAGGTAGCTCTGCTCTAGTTCCAAAGGTGATAGACATCTTTCTGTTTAATCACTACAACATCTCTTACAATGACTGTTTGACGTTCCTGTTTTTCTGTTACACCTGCCTTTCAATGCAGGCTCTTAATCTGGTTGCTCTCTCCTACGATCGACTGGTAGCCATCATCTATCCTCTGCACTATCAAGTGAAGGTGACCCACAGATTTATGTTCTCTTTGATTGCCTCTTTCTGGATTATTGCTATTATTGCCCTACTAACTGCAGTAGGTCTTCTTACCAGACTTTCCTTTTGTAAATCTGTGGTTATTAACAGCTACTTCTGTGATCATGGCCAGATATACAGACTTGCATGTAATGATTATACTCCTAATGAAGTCATTCGCCAATTGTTGCCCCTTCTTTTTCTTTATCTTCCCCTTATAATTATCGTGTGTAGTTACATTTGCATTGGCAAAGCTTTAGCTAAAGTAGCCACAGTTCAAGAAAGAGTGAAGGCCCTTAAAACTTGTGCAGCTCATCTTTCATTGGTGGCAATCTATTTTATTCCAATAATGACCACTTTTGCCATGGGTGCAAAAATAGATCCAAATGCCAGGATTATAAATTTGTCTTTGTCCTCAGTCTTACCTCCTATGTTAAATCCAATTATTTATGTTCTGCAGACACATGAAATCAAAGTATCAATGAAGAGAATATTAAAAGTGAGGAGGCAATCCAAAATTCTGGTAAAGTGAAATCTTATTTTCTCTAGAGTAATCATCTGTTATGTTGGTATTTGTTATGCTTTAACTGAAGATCCCACATTTTCAGAGTTGATGCTTTTAATATCTGAACAGCTCTTTAAGTTGTGGCAGTCCATTTTATCCAAACATCCAAGCAGATTATTAACTAGTCTCAAACTCCAGTTAAAAAACGTATGTGTTTTAGCAGCTTTTGTGTCATGCTAAACACCTGATGCTGCAGGATAAAATGAGTTGTCACACTGCATCTTCACTTTATGCCATTGCACTGATTGTGATTGTGACAGCATTTAATGTTAACATTTACTGTATGAAGACATAATTTTCTTTGGGCAATTGTTAAAATAAAATAAATATTTTTATTATTTTACAGCTCAAGGAGCTTGAACCTGTGGCCTTATAATTAGTTATTTATAATTGCAGCTTTTTTGGAAATAATTCTTCCTTGGAAAATCCTGGAGCCTAAAGGGTTGATTGCCACAAGAGGTTACAGGATATGGAATAGCTACCTGTAGGACCAAGGAAGGGGAATGATGAAAGGGAGAAGTGATCCTCACTAACAGACATTCCAAGCACCTGTAACGTACCCTCTAAAATAATGTTTTATTTTAGAGTCCCTGAAGTTTGTCTCTTGAGCTACATTCTGATATTGTTTTAGGGGAAAAAAGAAAGAAAAAGAAAAAAGAACCCAAAAACAAATGAACACCAGAGATTTCAAAAGAATTGTAAATGTAGGTAACACAGCTACTTAAACAGTTTCAGGAGTCACAATAACTGTTTATTTGTTTGTTTATTACTATTCTGTTGTTTGATTAAATTTCCTTTGAATTAAATTTTGTATATATACATATATATATATATATATATATATATATATATATATATATGTATATATATATACACACACACACACCACACACATACACAGATGCTCATCATAAAATTAGAATATCATGAATAAGTTGATTTATTTCAGTAATTCCCTTCAAAAAGCGAAACTTGTATAATGTAGACATTCATTCCTCAAAGACTGATATATATCAAATGTTTATTTCTTTTAATTTTTATAATTATAACTGACAACTAATGAAAATCCCAAATTCAATATCCCAGAAAATTAGGATTTTAAGACCAATACAAAAAAAGGATTTCTAGAAATGCTGGCCAACTGAAAAGTATTAACATGAAAAGTATGAGCATGTACAGCACTCAATATTCAGTTGGGGCCTTTTGCCTGAATTACTGCAGCAATGTGGCATGGCATGGAGTCGATCAGTCTGCGGCACTGCTCAGGTGTTATAAGAGCCCACGTTGCTCTGATAGTGGCCTTCAGTTCTTCTGTATTGTTGGGTCTGGTGTATCACATCTTCCTCTTCACAATACCCCATAAATTTTCTATGGGGTTAAGGTCAGGTGAGTTTGCTAGCCAGTTGAGAACAGGGACACCATGGCCCTTAAACCAGGTACTGGTAGCTTTGGCACTGTGTGCAGGTGCCAAGTCCTGTTGGAAAATTAAATCTGCATCTCTATAATGTTGGTCAGTGGCAGGAAGCATGAAGTGCTCTAAAACTTCCTGGTAGACAGCTGCATTGACCGTGGACCTTAAAAAAACACAGTGGACCAACACCAGCAGATGACATGGCACCCCAAACCATCACTGACTGTGGAAACTTCACACTCAGCCTCAAGCAATGTGGATTCTGTGCCTCTCCCTTCTTCCTCCAGACCATAGAACCTTGATTTCAAAAGATCATGCAAAATTTACTTTCATCAGAGAACATAACTTTGGACCACTCAGCGAGACGCCTCTGACGCTGTCTCTTGTTCAAGAGTGGCTTGACTCAGGAATGCAACAGCTGAAACCCATGTCTTGCATATGTCTGTGCGTGGTGGTTCCTGAAGCACTGACTCCAGCTGCAGTCCTCTCTTTGTGAATCTTCCCCACATTTTTGAAAGAGTTTCATTTTACAATCCTCTCCAGGGTGTGGTTATCCCTATTGCCTGTACACTTTTTTCTACCACATCTTTTCCTTCCCTTCACCTCTCTATTAATGTGCTTGGACACAGGGCTCTGTGAACAGCCAGCCTCTTTAGCAATGATCTTTTGTGTCTTGCCCTCCTTGTGCAAGGTGTCAGTGGTCTTCTTTTGGACAACTGTCAGGTCAGCAGTCTTTCCCGTGAGTGTGTAGCCAACAGAACTAGACTGAGAGACCATTTAAAGGCCTTTGCAGGTGTTTTGAGATAATTATCTGATTAGAGTGTGGCATCAGGTGTCTTTAATTATGAACCTTTCCACAATATTCACATTTTCTGAGATACTCAATTTGGGGTTTTTTATAGATGTCAGTTATAATTATCAATATTAAAAGAAATAAACACTTCAAATATGTCAGTCTGTGACGAATGAATGTCTACATTATACAAGTTTCCCTAATATATATATATACCTGGTATGTTGACAGCTGGATCATATATAAAAATATTGACAGAAAAATGCAAGCAAAGGGGAGAGTGAAGCTGCAAAGTGTCAGCATAGAACAGATGCAGGAAGCAATTAGGAGTACTTAATGTTTCAAATCACAACAGTTTTTAGTCCAGCATAACTAAAAGCTAATACAACTGTTCTGTAAATACATAGCAAGAGTCGAAAAAATTAACTCACATTGAACTGTATGATTAGGTAGCATGCATGATGACATCTGATAGATTTTTACCTTTTATTGTCTATCTGTGTTTATCTTAGATTACCATAGATTCTCTTCATATTAATATTACATTGTCTCTGTTACAACATATGAAAGCTATAAAAAAAATATTCATTCTATGATAATACTGAGGCAGGTTGTTAAGATGGAGGAAAACACATGGGCAAACTTGGAAGGAGAAACCATCAATGTTTTACTCCCTGTTAATAATAATCAGATATAAGGAAGAACATTTTAAGTTTGGATGGAGAGTCAAAAAAAAAACCAAAACACACACACACACACACACACACACACACACACACACACACACACACACACACACACACACACACGCACACACAAACAAAACCAAAAAAAAACAAACCAAAAAAAAAAAAAAAAAACATACTTTAAACAAAAATGAAAATTTTAAATAAAATAAATGTAAGGAAACCAAATGTTCTGCATGTATACAGATTTTTAAAATACTTTTCTACCTAAAAAAGACAACCTCTTAAACTGTGATTGAGACACTATGTTTCCAAGTGACTGAACTCAAGGGATTTCACACATCACCATTAATGTGGTATGAAAATAGTTAAAGCACATCTGAGCTTCAGGAGCTGACACAGAATGAGAGCGAGAAGAGCTGACAACACATGAAATCATATCCTTGATGTGCAATACTGCAGTCTGAAGCAGCAGTGCATGGACAGCATAGGCTTGACCATCAATACACAATGGAATTTTTTAACTCTGCTTCTGGAAAAAATATCACCTTTGTGCGTCCTGCATATTTTATTATAAGTGGATTTATTGGTATACCCAACATGAAGTATTACTATGTCTTTCTCTTTTTTCTGTATATCACCTCAGTGCTTGGAAACACAGCTGTAATGGTTGTAATATACCTGGATCGTAACCTACAAACTCCTAAATATGTTGCTGTCTTTAACCTTGCATTTGTGGACTTAATAGGTAGCTCTGCTCTAGTTCCAAAGGTGATAGATATCTTTTTGTTTAATCACTACAACATCTCTTACAGTGACTGCTTGACGTTCCTCTTTTTCTGTTACACCTGCCTTTCAATGCAGGCTCTTAATCTGGTTGCTCTTGCCTATGACCGACTTGTGGCCATCATCTATCCTCTGCACTATCAAATGAAGGTGACCCACAAATTTATGTTCTCTTTGATTGCCTCTTTCTGGATTATTGGGATAATCTCTACACTAACTGCAGTAGGTCTTCTCACAAGACTTTCCTTTTGTAAATCTTCTGTGATTATTGACAGCTTCTTCTGTGATCATGGTCAGATATTCCGACTTGCATGCAATGATTATACCCCAAGCCGAGTCATTGGCAATTTGTTGCCAATTACTATTCTCTATCTTCCCTTTGCAATTATTTTGTTAAGTTATATTTTTATCAGCAGGGCTTTAGCTAAAGTAGCCACATTTCAAGAGAGAGCAAAAGCCTTTAAAACTTGTACAGCTCATCTTTCGTTAGTGGCAATTTATTTCATCCCAGTATTAATTACATTCACAATGAGCGCAAATATACATCCAAATGCCAGGATTATAAATCTGTCTTTGACCTCAGTCTTTCCTCCCATGTTAAATCCAATTATTTATGTTCTGCAGACACATGAAATAAAAGTATCAGTGAGGAGAATATTTAAATTTAGGAGGCAATCCAAAATTATGATAAAGTAAGATATGATATGATATGACCCAAATTATTCTTTAAATTAATTATGTTGTTTTGCTGGCATTTGTTATGCTTTGACTGAATGTCCCATAGCTTGACAAACATTTAAGACCTGTCCTTTTACTTGTGTGAAAGGGCTACGGTTAGTAATTCAAACACAGCTTTTATTCATTCTCTTTTGTTATGTGCACAAGTGATCAAAAATATCTCTGCAATAAACACAAAAATGAAAAAGTGAATATAACTGTACATGCTATTATTTATTTACCTCAAAGTTTTTCACATTATTGCACACACACATCAGGCTTCCTCCCACTGCCCAAAGACATGCACGTTAGTTTAACTGGTCACACAAATTCTCCCTAGGACACAGTTGTTTGTCTCTCTGTGTTGGCCCTGCGATGGACTGGCAACCTGTCCAGCGTGTATCCTACCACTTGCCAGTTAATTGCTGTGATAGGCTCCAGCTTCCCTGTGATTCTTAATTGGACTAAGAGGTTCAGAAAAATGAATGAACACACACTTTTATTTTGATAAGGAAATAAATTCAGTAAATATTTACTTGCTAAAATTGAAAGAAAATTCTTACTTTGCAGTGTATAAACTGTTATGCTATAATATTACTTGATGTAGTATATATTTATAGCTTATGTGGTAGTTTTATATGAATATGAACAGGTATGAAAATGTTATCAAAATGTTTGCTTAAAAGTAATTCCACAGAACTTTGTTTGCACTGTAGAAATGTTCAAATCAAATTTATAAAGCAATTTTTATACAAGTATAGCACAAAGTGCTTTATATGACAAAAGCAAGTTTTGAGAGTTAAAAACACAAGCCATCGAACACTCAAGTCTGAACAATTTAGGAAACAGACACAAGCACACACACACTAAGCACACATAGACCCTACCCACATGTCCCATGTTTTTAAAGGACTGCATGTGCTAAATATACTGTAAATGCTGTCAGATTTTAGAGATTACATAAATATTTACAAAACAAATTAAAAAATGTAATAAAATGTAAAGATAAGCCTTGTTTTTTGTCTTGAATATGTTAAAAGTTATAAACAAAGAAAATGTCAGATTTGCACTCACACAAATGTGACACACAGTGTTGTAAACACCGCTATGACTGCAAAATTGAGACATGATTCTTATAAAACAAAATGTCGACTTTTAAAAAAATGCTATCGTTTATATATATATATATATATATATATATATATGTGTATATAAGGAGTGGGACACAATAAAAATAAATCTAATTAGATAAAGAAATAGAAAATATCCCTGGCTTAAAATGAACAGACCTTTAGTTGAAGTGGCATTTTAAGTATTTTAACAGCTTCAGTTGTTTTCTGATTAAGAGTTTAGAGCATGTTAAAGTGCTCATTCATTCATTCATTCGTTCATTCATTCATTCTCTGTACTGCTTAGTCCATTGCGTATCACGGGTAAGCAGGACCCTATCCCAGTATTTTAACAGGTGGGAGGCAGGGTACACCCTGGACAGGTCCATGACAGTCAAGAAACAAATTAAAGAATTAAATAAAATACAGTGTTTATAACTATTTAAATGTTTTGTCCACACTCTTCATTAATAGGCATTAATTTTTGACAATAAGCCAGGGTAGGATCAGCCAACAGAAGCTTTGTGCGTTATTTTCAATCTGGTCATAAAGCAGAGGCGACGAGCTCCTGCACTGACTGCAGCTGTAAGCACTTCTGGATAGGGGATGGGCCTGTGGAAGCTTTCATCCAGCATAGCAGCTGCCATATGAATGTGGCCAAACCTCAAACCTGACATATCCCTTACCCACTTTCTCATCTACCTAATGTAAAATAAAAGACACTAGAGCCACCCGTTCATAGAAGACACACATTACACTAATAACATCTCACATGCTTTACAATTTAAAAGACCTGACTCGTTGACTTAAAAAATCACCTAAAATGCCCATCCCTAATGGCCCATATATATATATATATATATACATATATATATATATATATATATATATATATATATATATATATATATATATATATATCTCAATTTTTAGGTTTTAAAATAACGAAAAACATAAAACCTTTAAGAAAGAGGATAAACAGACTTTCTTCTAAGGGATGTAAATATTTGTGGAAAATTATGTAAAAGAAAAAATAAGTTCCTGGTTTCCAACCTAATGACAAGAAAGATAGATTCAAAAAAATATTTTAGCCATGTATTCCAGATAGTCACTTGTGGCTCCAGAGTCGCAGGTTGAACACCCCTGATGTAGTGTTAGTAAGCCAAAAATTTACTGCATTTTCTTTATATAGCTGTAGGCCTTCTCATAATTCTGAATTAAAACTTTTTTTATTATTAATTATAAAAAAAAAAAAAACAGCAGATGTAGCAACCGAAGTTAAACAGCCAACATTGATGAACAAACTCTGATGAAACTGATGTTCTGAATAAAAACCACTTTTTCCTTTTGTCATTGAATTGTAAGTGTTTGTGCACTAGTTATAAAAGTCCTACAGCAGCATCACCCAAAGTAAGCACCTGCTGATAAATTATATATTTTGGCGAGTTTACATTAAATGATCACTTAATTTGTAATAATCAATTCAATATTTCATAAAATCTAGACCTAAAATAGATCATATTTGTGCCAATCCTGGTCAGTACTCCTGCCTGGTCTCCCATCAGAACTTTTCTAGAGCCGCCCCTGCATAGCTGAAATCCTTTCCACAGCTACTTTTGGTCGTCAGCTGCATGCTTTAGTCAGCTACTTTGTTAGAGATGGTCCTGCCAACAACAACACTTGAGGTAAATATGTGACAGTGTGAACCATGAACCGCTAGTTTCCTCCTTTTCAGCTGAACAATAAACAAACACAACAAAAGAGAAAAGTTGATTAGCTGATCAATGACAACCGTAGTAATTCACGGAGCAACATGAGAGGAGAGTGAAGAAGCCGCTGTTGCACAAACGCGGAAACGACCAGAGATCGTCTAGAGCAGACACCATCCATCCATCCATCCATCCATCCATCCATCCATCCATCCATCCATCCATCCATTTTCTGCTGCTTGTCCAGAGTCAGGTCGCGGGGGCAATTGCCTACACAGGGAAACCCAGACTTCCCTCTCCCCAGCCACATTCACCAGCTCATTCAGGATGATCCTGAGGTGTTCCCAGGCCAGCTGAGAGATGTAGTCCATCCTCACCAGGGAGGCGTCCAGGAGGCATCCTGACTAGATGCCCAAACCACCTCATCTGGCTCCTTACTCCCAAGTCCACCGAGTTTGGGGGTTACCACCACGGCAGGCACTGACGACCTTACAGCCACAGCTCTGTCTGACAGCCTAAACAATACAGGCATGGAAAACAGCCCACTCGGACACAATGTCCCCCGCCTCACTTGGGACATGGTTGAAGCTCTGCCGGAGATGGGAGTTGAAACTCTTTTTGACAGGGTACTCCGCCAGACGTTCCCAGCAGACTCTCACAACACTCTTGGGTCTGCCAGGCCTGACCGGCATCCTCCCTCACTATCTGAGCCAACTCATCACCAGGTGGTGATCATTTGACCGCTTCGCTCCTCTCTTCACCCGAGTGTCCAAGACATTAGGCCACAAGTCACGGCACGGCTACAAAGTCGATCATCGAACTGCGGCCTAGAGTCTCCTGGTACCAAGTGCACATGTGGACACTCTTATGCCTGAACAAGGTGTTTGTTATGGACAATCCATGACGAGCACAGAAGTCCAATAACAAAAGACCACTCAGATTTAGATCAGGGAGGCCGTTCCTCCCAGTCATGACTCTCCAGATCTCACTGTCATTGTCCACGTGAGCATTGAAGTCCGCCAGCAGAACGAGGGAGTCTCTGGAAGGAGTGCTTTCCAACACCCCTTCCAAGAACTCCAAAAAGAGTGGGTACTCTGAATTACCATTTGGTGCATAAGCACAAACAACAGTTAGGACCCGTCCTCCCACCTGGAGGCAGAGGGAGGCTACCCTCTCGTCCACCGGTGTAAATGTACGTACAATGCACAGGTGCCAAGTCCAGGGGCAATGAGCATGCCCACATCTGCTCGGCGTCTCTCACTGGGGGCAACTCCAGAATGGAAGAGGGTCCAGCCCCTCTTGAGGACAGTGGTTCCAGAGCTCAAGCCATGCGTCGAGGTGAGTCCAATTATATCTAGCTGGAACCGCTCAACCCCGCGCACCAGCTCAGGCTCCTTCCCCACCAGAGAGGTAACATTCCACAACTAGCTTCTGCAGCCGAGGATCAGACTGCCAGGGTCCCCACTATTGGCCGCTGCCCAGCTCACACTAAACCCGACCCCAATGGCCACTCCTACAGGTGGTGAGTGTACGGGGGGGGGCATGCCAACCTTTCTGGATGAGCCCTGACCGGGCCCCATGGGCAAAGGTTTGGCCACCAAGTGCTCACCTCCGTGCCCCACCTCCAGTCCTGGCTCCAGAGGGGTGCCCTGGTGACCCACGTCCAGAAAAGGGCAACCTGGGTCCATGGTTTGTCGTCATCGTAGGGGTTCTTTGAGAAGCGCTTCGTCTGGTCCCTCCCCTAGACACTTGTTTGCAATGGATAACCCTACCAGGGGCATAAAGCCCCAGACAACCTAGCTACTATAATCATCAGGACAAGCAAACTCCTCCACCACAGTAAGGTTGTGGCTCAGAGAGGAGCAAAGCAGACACGTTGGTGCAAAATGTAGGATAAGTTTAAAAAAGAATGTGGGAAAAGTGCGGTATGGAACCCTCTCACTGGGAAAAGAGTGTGTGTTAATACACCCACATTCTCCACAGAGGCAACAGCCATGGGTCGTGCCATTAATGCTGTTTATTCTCAACCAAAGAGATGAGTGTGATTGTGCAAATGCAACCACACCTCTCTGGAGGCTAGAAGCAGTCTAAGGCAGCCCAAAGACCTGGGCGATCAGCAGCAATCCTGGAGCACAAACCCAAGCCACCCTACCACAAAGACTACCCTGGACCCACCTAGAGGGTGGCAGAGGACGGCTAACTTCTACTGTTTGGAAAGTTTGTTTTCTGTCCATATGCTTGTGTCCATCATACTGCTTCATTTCAAAGTGTCTTCTTACGTTATATTCTTTCATTACAGCCTCACTGTCTCCACACAGAAGATACTCAGTTTTCAAAGTCCAATTTTTGTTAAGCCATTTTTTTGGAGAGGGGTTGTTGACAAAGGCACGTAGCTCTGTCAGGTACACGCTTTCAGCCCCTGAATGACACACCAATGCATCCACAGTGCATTGTGGGACTTGTAGTATTATGGTAGTGAGTGCACTCTATCAGCGGACTAGCTCTAATAATGATTAGATATGTTAATGCGGGCCAAAGATAATTCCTTTGCTGTCTTTTCCTTTATGCAAAAGACAGAAACGGAGCATTTTGTCCATCTTCCATTTAGATGCGTAATTTGGTCTGTTTACGGGGCCTCAGCAAATGCATTCCCTAACAAAGTAGTACCACCTGAAACCGCGACACTGCTGAGCAGTAAGAGAAAGAAGCTGCAATGTATTTAATGGCCTTACAGACATACAGCCATCTTCTGCGCTGGCTCTTTTTATGTCTCTTTCTAGGAATGTACATGATCATGATCACCCCCAGCATCGCTATGTTTGCTATTTTCTGAAACTAAACTTGGAGGTGAACTCTGCCTTCTAGTGAATGTTTTGGCTAACAATCATACTGAAGGTAGGGATGCAGGAAAATATGAGAGCAGTGATGTTTGAAACAGACGTACAAATTTATATACATAAAGCCAGCATAGATGGGCCATTAGCCTCCCTGGAAAAGTCTATGCCAGGGTGATGGACATAAGGGTCAAGAGGATAAATGAATGAAATTTTGTAAGTTATTCACATCTTGTTTAATGTGTAGCAACACTCATTCTGAAAACTATGTCAAGCCAACCTAGACAATATTTTTAAAAGAGTAAGTTTAAAATGCAGATGAAAAACTATTGATGTTATCCAACATTGTCTTATGCACTGTTGAGACGGTCCAATGTTACCAATCATCACTCACCCGAACCCCTAAGATGATCAAACCCGACCTGTTGATATCTCCCATTGAAATCTGGATCTGACCTGACAATGTATAACCTGCGACCTGACCCACAAGTTAACACATTGTAAATACACCCCCATCTCTCTCTCTTCATTACATTACTTTTCTTTATTCGTTCATGTTCACATTTATTTCATGTGATAATGTTCTTTTGTCATTTTCATTTGCAATAAAAACAGGAAAAGACAACAACACTAAATATATTTGAATTTTTATTTTAAACAAACTTTTAACTTTTTTTTTTACCTGCATATTTCTTTGAACCACTAGACTATCTCCCTGTAGTCTATAATTTTGCCAGTTGGGGGTTTTATTCACTTGATTGGGAGATTGCTGCAAAAACAAGATATCATCCACCATTGCTGGTTTCAGTTGTCTTTCCCTTCCCATGTCTGCACTAATAAATATCCACTTTACCCGTGAAATTTAATCGACGTAATTTGTTGGTTCTCGAACCGCTGCAAGACTCTCCCCAAGACTGCAACATCTGGCTCCACTGTTTAATGTTTAAGAAGCAGAAAGATTTACTCTATCGGTCCTGGCCAGTCAAGGCCAGTTTTTTCTTCCTCCTGCTTTTTTTATTTTTTGATGCTTTGGTAACTTTCGCCTCCTAGCGAGCAGTTGTTTAACCACGTGATGTTGTGCAGGCGGTTTGGTCTGCTTCAGTTAAGTGCAGTTTTTTAGAAATCCCCTCCAAACAGAATTGAATTCTTTGGACTATTCTGGTGTGAATGCCCCCTTAGCCCCATTCCCACCAAGGGGGTCTGACTCGAGACAGGGTAAGTTTGGTACAGTAACCGTGATTTCTGTTGGGCTTCCACAGCCAACTGTATCCCTACTTAGTATGAGACAGATAGTGATAAATGCATCAGCTATGTAATAGCAGTGTAACACTTTCCTTGATTTCTAACACAGAATAATGAGACACAGAAACAAAGGAACACCAAAATATCTGTGATATATCTAAACATGGCACAGATTGCAAATTCTGGCACTCTTCCTAGTTTTTGCCTTTGGCATCCCACACAAACACACACACACTCAAAATGTTTACCATCTTGTCCTGTACCAAAGTTTTTAAATTTCCATTACAGCCATGAAAAATATCATGATTTTCTGTCTCCACCCAGGACAGCACTATACACAACAGGTTTAAACTAGCAACTGATTATAAGTCACTGCTAATGTTACAGGTACAATGCAGAATTGCGTTGCTGCAGTAATATGAAGTGAAATGGGCCTATCTGATGATGCAAAAGAAATACACAGGGGAAATCACAGTGGTGTAGAGTAGCACTGCTCTGCTATAAAACCACTACGGTCAGATCATTTAAGCTTGAGAGATCTCTGCCACATGAACTCAACTCCATCTCTCCGTCTACATAGGACATTCAACCCTGTGCTGCTTAAAGGCATAAAAGAGTTTAAATTGCCTTTTTTAAACTCTATTTTAAAAATGGAATTTTTCAACTCTGCTCCAGGGAAAAATATCACTTTTATGCGTCCTCCATATTTCATAATAAGAGGATTTATTGGTATACCTAATGTAAAATATTATTATGTTTTTCTGTTTTTTGTCTATATTCTTTCAGTGCTGGGGAACACAGCTGTCATGGCTGTAATATATCTGGATCATAACCTAAGAACTCCAAAGTACATAGCAGTTTTTAACCTTGCGTTTGTGGACCTGTTTGGCAGTTCTGCTCTGGTTCCAAAGGTTCTTGACATCTTTCTGTTTAACAATAACATAATTCCCTACAATGACTGCTTGACATTCCTTTTTTTCTGCTACACATGCCTTTCGATGCAGTCTTTTAATCTGGTTGCTCTCGCCTATGATCGACTGGTAGCCATCATCTACCCTCTGCACTATCAAGTGAAGGTGACCAACAGATTTATGTTATCTCTGATTGCCTCTTTCTGGCTCTTTGCTATTATTGCTGTTATGATTTCAGTTGGTCTTATTACAAGACTTTCAATCTGTAAATCTGTAGTTATTAACAGCTATTTCTGTGACCATGGCCAGATCTACCGTCTAGCCTGTAATGACAATTTTCCCAATGATGTAGTAAGTTTTCTTTACCCAGTTCTTATTTTTTGGCTTCCACTGGTTTTTATCCTGTTAAGTTATCTGTATATTGGCTATACTTTAGCTAAAGTAGCCACAGTTGAAGAAGGAAGCAAAGCCTTTAAAACATGCATAGCTCACCTCTTATCAGTAGTAGTCTATTACACCCCACTGTTGATTACATTTACTTTGATGGAAAAAATACATCCAAATAACAGGATCATAAATCTGTCTCTGACCTCAGTTGTTCCTCCCATGTTAAATCCAATTATTTATGTTCTTCAGACACAAGAAATCAAATTATCAGTAAAAAAATTATTAAAAATTCATGTGAGATCTAAAGTGACAAATAGAAAATCAGTGATAGCGTGACTGGAATGTGGATTGAATAAACATGACATCATTAAAGTGTAACGAAACAGCAAAACTAGAAAACAAGAGTCTGCAAAAAATATGTTGTTGTTTGTATGACACATTTTTATTTTAGAAAATAATTGCAATATGTTATTAAATGAATGGAGAGATGGCGTCCAAATCTCTTCTGGTACATGCATCTTTCCATGTAATCCACAAAATGGTGTGATTTGAAAAAAAAAAAAAAAAAAAAAAAAAGCTAAATAGAATATATCCCATGTTAAAAATAAAAGTAGGATAATGTTTTAATATGCTTGTAGTCGACTAAGGAAATATATTTGACATATTCAGTGTTTCTGTTTATTAAAATGTATTTTTGGGTTTTCTTTGGTAAGTTTACAATAGTTTTTACATTAAACTCTATGCAAACAGTTGTGAGATTATTTGTGTCTCTTCTGATGAGGCTCATACAAATGAAACTTATTATTGCTTCTTTTATAATAAATGTCCTCACCTTTTCATGAAAGATGTTACTTGTATATTCTATGCAGTTTTTTTTCCCCATTTCTTCAAGTTTTATTTGTTTGTTTATTTAAACTTGCCACTGGGCCCTTCCTCTTTACCAAAAAGTCCTAAATATCCCTAATTTTTATAGCTTCCTATACTAAGTCAAACCCATTACATTTCCAAGCTGTAGCTTACGTTAAAATCCTATTTGACTTAAGCTGGATCATATAGCTTTAGCTTAGTCAGCACTAAGTATCTCAAATACTGAGGTATTGAGGTATTTTGAGCAATTTTACAACTCTGGAAAATAGAGACCAATGCTCAAACTGTTCAAATTACCTAAAGAAATTAACTTTGCTTGATGGTTTGTTACCATCTATCTTACTTTTGATGTCATTCCAGAGGTTTTTAGCAGGAGTCAGACCTGGTGCTGGCCATGACAGACTCTGGATATGGTGATCCTCCATCCAGACCTTGGTTCCCCTGGTATGGAGGATTGTCCTGTTGTAATCCTCTGAGTTGGGGAGCACAGTGTTAGCAAAAGAAAGTAAATGTTTTACTAGGATAATCTTGTATACAGCTTTGTTAAGTGCATCTTTCACAAAGACACATCTGGAGATATGATAAGCATTGTGCAGGTGAAGGATTATCAGTCTTTTTCTCATTCAGGCAAGGTTTACAGGTTAGGGGAAAAAAAACACCTATGACCCAGAGATACCTGCTGATGACGCAGAAGGGTTTTCACCTGTCTGGTTGCTCAAAAAGCTCCTGTATTTATATAGTCTATAAAAAAAATAACATTTTTTTTTTTTGCAAAAGATTAAATAAAGTGCAGGGCTAAATCTGTGAAAAAATACAGTGGCATTCAGTTCACTTGTGTGGTGGAGAAGATAAATTTTGACTGTCTTTCTGTTTGGTGTTTGTCCTTTCATAAAGAAATAACATAATATATACACTATATATAAAGACACAAACACAGAAAAAAGAAACCTATGTCTTTATGTAGAACTGATGTGAGCCCCCTTCTATGACAGTGTTTGTGGAGAAATTGAGAAACAATGAAGGGACCACCACAAATAGCAATGGGAGAGGTGTCAAAGAATAACTGCATACTTTCAGAGTTCTTTCAAAGTTTCATCCTTTGCTGGAAAAACACTGAATAATGGTTGGTTAGCCTCCCTGCAAAAGGAGAGAAGGGAGAGAAGAAAGAGAAAGAAAGGGTAAGAATTTAGTTTTTTTTCCCCCTCTTTCTTCTCTTTAGTTATTTTCCCTTTTTTTCTCTCTTCTTTTCTACCAATGATTATAATATTATAGTTCCATTCATTTAGCAAATAACTTGTGAATAAATATAGAATATATAGAGATTTGATATAGAGATTTTGCCTTATCTGGACAGAGACCAGTGTTGTTTTTTTGGATGCTGCAGTGGGAACCCTCAACCCATATAAGGGTAGAAGAGGTTTCCCCCACAGCTAGATGCTACCTCCAGCCCAGCTCAGGGTCATTTAGAAGAGGCTCCAGCCTTGGAACCACCTTTGTTTTGTTTAATATATACATATATATATATATATATATATATATACATACTACCGTTCAAAGGTTTGGGGTCACTTCCCAATTGAATCCCATGGCAAAGTGACCCCAAACTTTTTAACGGTAGTATATATATATATATATATATATATATATATATATATATTTTTTTTTTTTTTCTCTTTTTTCTTTTGTTTTGTTTTGTTTGTTCAGGGAGCAGATCTGACAAATTATTACTTGTCCATTTTAATGATACTTAGACACATCAATATTCATGGCTAGTGGCAAAGTAAGAGTAATTTCCTATAATGTTAATAGGCTATTAAATTTTATTAAACGTAATAAAATATTATCTAAAACAAAAAAAAGAACAGGCCAATGTAGTATTTCTTTAGGAAACTCATTTAACAGATCTTGAACACAAAAAAACTTACGAAAATGGATTATTCTAGTTTACTTTTTATCATATAGGAAGACAGGTTTGTCTTAGTTAGAGGTTATGTTCATGGTAAACCAGTTACTTTCCTGAATATACACACCTCTAGGAAGTAATGTTATTTTCTTTCAGAAAATGATAAAAAAAAATTATGATAATGGAAACAGAAGGGCTGCAGAATTTTGGTGGAGATTTAAATATACATTTACAACCTGAGTTGGATATAAACCTCTTAAAAAAAAAGTCCTTACATAAAAAAGTGAGTGCACTCTTTAAAGAGGCAGGTTAAATATATGGAGAAAATTCTTCACTAATAGAAGAAATTATACACACTTCTCTGCCCCACATTCCCTTTACACAAGGATATATTATTTTGTTACATTTGGGAAGGATAAAAATAAAATGAGTGATTGTGAAATAGGACAATAGACTTAAGCAATCATGCACCTGTCTATCTGTCAACTTTGGTTTACAACCAAGGAACATTACATGGAAATTTAATTCTAGTTTGTCTAAATATTCTCAATTTAAAGAACAAATTAGAAGAGAAATAAATTTTTATTTAGAATTTAATGACAACGACACTGTTTCCCCTCCCTATCCTATGAGATACCTTAAAAGTCGTACTAAGAGGGAAAATTATATAATTCGTGTCACATAAAAAATGAAAAAGACAGATAAAGAAAAAAAAATGACGTGCAAAATAAACCAAAGGAATTAGAAAGACAACACAAGTTGGGGTTAGAGGAAAAGATACTAGAATATATCAAAAGAATTAGGAAAGAAAAGAACAATTTGGCCACACAGGAAATTGGAAATATTTCTTGAAACAAAAGAATTATAAAGTGGATCTAAATCACTGAAAATATTGGCTCGGAAATTAAAAAAAGAATTTGTCAGACAAAAACAGTATAGAGGATTAAACATCCAGAAACTAAACTAATAAAAAAATGGGAAAAATGAAATTCAGGAAGCGTTTGAGCTGTTCCATAAAACCTTAAATTCTAAAATTCCAGGAGGAAGTACAACTCAAACAGACACTTTCCTAAATTCTTTAGAGCTCCCCTCATTAGCTGAAGAACAAAATGAAAAGTTATCTGCTAATATAACTGAGTGTATGACCTCTCTTGTGAATCTGCAGTAGGCAAATTGGTTAGTTACCTTATAAACGTGCCACTTGCCACATGAGGTTCAGTGACCAGCCTTTCAGTTTGGATTTAAAAAGGACCTCTGATTATCACCTCTGGAGCCACAAAATGTGGATACACTTCAACCTCATTAATATAGACCTCATCCTCTTGTGGTGCATTTATTGATCAAATAAAAAAATAGGAAATTTTATTCCCCAGCAAATAACTTTGGTTCCATATAAGGCTGGGTGATATGGCCTGAAAATAAAATCTCATATTTTTTATAACCAAATCCGATTTTCGGATTTTAATCGATTTTTCTTTCTTTTCTTTTACAAAACATAAACTTATTAAAAACATTTGTTTATATAAATGAATGCCAGCAAAAATAAAGCATATAATGTCATAGCTTTTTCACCATATAAATGACTTCATATCTTACATAAAAATATGTGACGCAATGCATCCGTGATCACTTTCCACCTGGATCCTTATCATACAGGATCCACTGCAGAAATAATACCCCTGGTGAAGGTTGTCTCTTAACTAGGGTTTGTGGGTTAAGTTGACTTCTGCATCTCATAGAGAGCAGCATTTCTCACTGCAGTTATATGCACAGCTAAATCCCAGGCGTGAGTGAAGGGTTACTTCACTGAAAATCTGTCAGACAAACACCGTTCTGGTGTGGAGGGAGGACTAAGTCTGCTAACTAACTAACTAACTTCATAAAAATAAATCTCCAGAAATGGAAAATTCGATTTATCAATTTTGTTGATTAATCGCCCAGCCCTATAGTTCCATGTAAATCAGAATTTATTCTAATTTATGTATATAAATTAACATGCCTCCAGCTTATGTCAGATCTCTCCTTATTGAAATTATTTTAGAGGGGAAAGGCCACATTTTTGTGTGAAATTTGATTATGTCCACTTTAAACCTCACACCTATGTATGCCCTCATTTTTTTATTTTTTTTTTTTTTTTTTTTTTTTTTTACATTTTACTGTGTCCAAATAAATTTGAATACACTTCTGTTAAAGAATAAAACCTTAAGGTAAAGTACAAAAACTTAAAGGATTCAACATCAAATCATCATAAAAGGTAGTCTACATGTCTACATGTCAGGTCTGGCATATTCCCAAAAGGAGCTCAACAAACCAAGTAGCTTTTCCTCTGAACAGGTGTTAAGCTCTCTTCTTAGTTTGTACTAAATCCTCGTTCATTTGTTTGCTTATAACATGCAAATTAGCTGTGCAGTCTTAACCTGCCAGTATTAGTTCCCTCATGTTCTTAGATAGAAAGAGTGTTGATCTGATGGCTTATTGAGCTTATGATGCACAATGTCACTGTAGAACTTTTTGCAACTACAGGCTAGAGAAGCCCTCTCATTGTTAAAACTCTCCTAAAGACCCTTTTTTTATTTGATCTGGACTTTGATCTAGCATCAGACTCTTGTTTTCTTGTTCTTCATGTTTAATTGTTTTTAGGGTTTTATTGTTTTATAATTTTACTGCTATTGTTTCTGTTTTTACATTGTATTTTACTTTTAAATGTCTTGCCTCTATATAGCGTTCTACAAATAAAGTTGAGTTGAATTGTGGTGTAATATAAAACAGACACATAATGAGCATGTTTAAATACAGATTCTTAGAAAAGATGGACTTAAAGTCTTGCCTATTTTTGTGTACTCCAAAAAAAAAAAAAAAAGTCACCATGTGACACAGCTGTATTTCTGTTGGCCACCAGCGAAGAGTTTCAAGTATAAATTAGTGGCTTAACATAGAACTTTTCATTTAGTTACACTGCACAGCTGATGTTGATTTGAGGGAGTTCGTTCACAGAAACTTTTGTTACTGTGTCATCTTTGATTATATTTGTATTATGTTATTGGATTGTTTTTATATCCAGTCAAACAGGTATTGATTTTGAATTTGGAAAGGAAAGCCATCATGGTATTTAACATGACATTTGTTCGCCCTGCAAATTTTTACCTGAGTGGCTTTTCCAACATCCCTCATACTAACTTTTACTATGTTTTCTTATGTTTTGTTTACATTGTTACTGTTCTTGGAAATGTTTTTCTTCTCTTTGTCATCTTTCTGGTAAAGTCTCTTCATACTCCTAAATACATGATTGTGTTCCACTTGGCTTTGACAGATCTGTGTGGCAGCACAGCTCTCATCCCAAAAGTCTTGGATACATTTCTGTTTGACAGGAGGTACATTGTCTATGAGGCTTGTTTAAGTTACATGTTCTTTGTTTTTCTATTTGGAAGTTTGCAATCATGGACACTTGTAATCATGGCATATGACAGACTTATAGCAATTTATGTCCCTCTGAGGTACCACAGTATTGTTACTAAAAAGTCTATTGCTGCAATGTTGCTGTTTTCATGGGTGTTTTTGTTGAGCCTGATAACATGTTTGGTTGATCTAATTGATCGCCTTTCTTTCTGTGGATCTTTAGTGGTGCAAAGTTTTTACTGTGATCATGGGCCGATATATCGTCTGGCCTGCAATGATACAATGTTAAATAGTATAATGGCATATGTTACAATTACTGTAGTCATCTGCATTCCTCTTATACTGATAGCTATAACTTATGTTTGTATTTCCATAGCACTGAGCAGGATTGCATCTAAAGAGGAACGACTCAGGGCATTGAAAACTTGCACATCTCACCTGATTCTTATTGCTATTTTCTGCCTACCATTGCTGTACACCAATATAGCTGCATTGGCTTCATACATCCATCCAAATACCAGAATCATAAATTCCTCTTTGACACACACCCTTCCAGCTTTGCTCAATCCTATTATATACTCTTTAAAGACAGAAGAAGTTTTGAATGCTATTAAAAAGCTTTGGAAAAGACATCACCTTTGTAACATAGTTTCAAAATGACCTCTTTATCATTGATGCGTGAAATGTTTTACTACATAACAAGACTATGTAAAATAAAAAGAGTAATTATATGGTACTAGCCACATTGTGTACAGTTTAGCAACTTCTGTGAGCTTCAATTCGCATTTTAATTTCTTATAAGACAATCATATGACAGGGAGAATTGTGAGACAGAGACTTGAACAACATTGGATGTCTTGATGCATGCTGATTTTTATTTTAATATAAAGCATTTGCCTTGTTTTTAAAGAATGTTTTACTCTCATTAGTTGGATCATTTTTCCCAAAGGAAGAAAATTACATATTCTTTCTGGTTATAGAGCTATTTGTGCAAACCTTCTATTGTACACACAAGCTTCTATTGTACTGCTTTAACTGAGATAAAATAAATAAAGAGAACATGTTGCAGGTTCAACTCCCTGCAAGATTCTGTCTTTCTTTTATGCATGCCTGACAGCACAGACAGGTTTTGTTTTGAAATGGGGGAGCTAACTTCTTCCTCTGCACAAACACACAAACACACACACACACACACACACACACACACACACGCACACAGACAAAATAGAATAATATACATATATATATATATATATATATATATATATATATATATGTTAAAACAAATGTTTGCTATCATACAGCTGACATGTACATCATGGTTGCTGTGATATTTTTTACTTTTTATCTTGTTCTGTCCAGCATCATAGCAAGAAATATGATTGTTTGGTTGCCTTGTTGTGCCGAACAAATTTGCTTTGTCTACAGGATCTTGGTGGATAAAGTTTTTGTGAATTTGAAGCCTGTTTTAATGCTTCAGTTTAGCTCTTTATTTGGTTATAACTAAGGAGCGGTTTACACTACAATGTTTCCATGCAAAACACTAAGCTTTTTCTTTTGTGTATTTAAAAAGAAAAGTGAATTTACAGTGGAATGAAAACTATCTCTGTGCAGGGGAAAATGCAAATAAGACCAGAAACTATGTAGTGTGCATGCCAAGCCCCTAGTGGGCATTGAAACTTGTCAATGGTCTAAAAAGATTATTGTCAACAGAACACTACTCATTTTGAAGTTTCACTTAAAGTCTGTTCAAATAATGCTTCATTCTAAGAAAGTGTAGAGCTCACCCAAATAAAAAAAACCTCATCACATTATAACGTGATAGTTTATTGTAAAAACTGCATTATGGGATGTGGTCGCCATACTGAAATATATGCATTGTTTCTTGTATGCACACTTTTACACTTTTACAGTGACAAACACAAGTCAGGCAATAAAGAAGGAAACCTTTAAAGTGGAAATGAAACAGTCAACCATAATAACATGTTTTCACAAACCTCCGCTGAAGCAGAGAACTGTCCTGCTGCGCTGGTTGGCAGCGCTGCAGAGAAAAACCCTCCTGACTCCAGGGTCTGCAGGGGTTTTTTCGGGAGGAAGAACAGACAGAGCAGAAGTCTCATTTCAGTCTGGCAAGCTAGTGGTCCATCAGACCAACAGACTAAAGTCTAAGCTGCTCAGAGTGCTTTTAATTTACCGCCTATAACCTCCAATAATTCCACGTCATTTGTCAATTTTATCCCTTATCCAGGGATCACCACAGCTTGTACAAACCTCCACAGAAACAAACTATTTCTTACCCTGACTCAGCGTTTTCCATGACGTTGAGTTTTCCAAGTTATCCTAAATTCCGTCAACTCTCTCACCACCATCCTGCAGGTTGTATTCATCTAATGCGTTTAGCATGCAGTACTCATTTACTTGGACAAACTGCTTCAAATGCATCTCGGAGGGGGGGGCAAGCCATCACGAACCAACGTAATGCACAATCACCTACTATTGGAAAAAGTACAGCACAGATAATGATCGCTAGTCGTCATAAACTGGCTGATTGAGGCCTGACTTTTAGGTCACAATGGTTACCATAGCAAAACTTTGATAATTAATGCTATAGTTCTGTAATATTTGACCCAAAGTTGAACAGAAGAGGTCCAAGGACTGTCCCCTGGGGGACTCCACAAGTCATGGCCACTCGCTCGGATTCATAGCTGTCGATCGAAACAAAATAACTCCGGCCTTCTAAATAGGACCGCTCCAGAAAGTCCAACCCAGTTTTCCAGCCTGTGCAACAGGATTCTGTGATCTACAGTATCAAACGCAGCACTGAGATCCAGCAGAACCAGGACTGACACTTGACCAGAATCAGTATTCGACCTAATGTCATTTAACATTTTGACCAGAGCTGTTTTAGTGCTGTGATGAGGTCGGAAGCCGGACTGAAATTTATCAAGATTTCCACTTTTTATTTAAAAAGTCATTAAGCTGGTGAAATACAACTTTTTCAGTAATCTTGGAAATAAAAGAGAGGTTAGAGACAGGTCTATAATTGTTTATTATAGAGGCGTCTAGAGTCCTTTTCTTTAGGAGTGGCTTAGTGGCAGCAGTTTTTCAATCATAACAAACAGAGTGTGAGAATTGTTGACGTTCTTGTTAATCATTTCAGATAAATGCAGCTCTCTGGCCTTGCACAGCTCATTGTTAGTTATGAAGGCTTTGTTTGTACAGCTCATAGTGAATTTGAACTTTATTTTTCCGCCATTTCCGCTCAGTTTTTCTGCATTCCCTTTTTAGGCTCATGATCACAGTGGTGTTTCTCCATGGTGTTTTCTGTTTGCTCAAGGTGCTCTTGATTCTTATCGGTGCAACGGCATCCATTAAATTCAAGATTTTCAGATTGAAATAATCCAGGAGTCCATCAACTGATACTGCACTAGTCATTGGTAACATAGCTATGGCCTCCACAAACTTAGTACTTGTTCTTTCATTAATGTACCTCTTCCTAATGAAGGAGCAGGTTGGTTGGACATTCTGAGCGATCAGTTAATCAAACAAAATACAAAAATGGTCAGACAAGGCCGAGTCAGTGACCGCAACAGAAGAAATATCAACACCCTTTGAAATAACCAGGTCCAGAATGTGACCTTGAATGTGGGTTGGTTCTTTTACATGTTGCCACAAACCAAACATGTCCAATATTGAAGAAAATTCCTTGACATTACCATCCATCATGTTATATATGTGAATGTTAAAATCCCCAGTTAAGATGAAAAGGTTAAAATCATTAGAGATAACTGACAATAACTCAAAAAAAGAAAATTCATTAGTAAAATCTGCACAATGTCCTGGACGTCTGTAGATGATCAGAAATAGGATTTTAGAAATGCCCCTTAAAATAAAACTAAGATATTCAAAAGAAGTAAAATCAGCAAATGAAATCTCTTTACACTGGAATGAATCTTTAAATAAGGCAGCTTCTCCTCCCCCTTTCCTCTCGTTTCGACATTTATTCATAAAACTAAAATGAGGGGGTGCTGTTTCATTAAGAACGGTAGCACTTGTGTCTTCTGTTAACCATGTTTCTGTCAGAAAAAGAAAATCTAAACTGTGTAAAGATGCGACGCAATGCATCCGTGATCACTTTCCACCTGGATCCTTATCACACAGGATCCACTGCAGAAATAATTCCCCTGATGAAGGTTGTCTCTTAACTACGGTTTGTGGGTTAAGTTGACTTCGGCATCTCATAGAGAGCAGCATTTCTCACTGCAGTTATACGCACAGCTAAATCCCAGGCGTGAGTGAAGGGTTACTTCACTGAAAATCTGTCAGACAAACACTGTTCTGGTGTGGTGGGAGGGCTAAGTCTGCTGCTAACTAACTATGGAAAAAAATCCAGATTTTCATAAAAATAAATATCCAGAAATGGAAAATTCGATTTATCAATTTTGGTGATTAATCGCCCAGCCCTATAGTTCCATGTAAATCAGAATTTCTTCTAATTTATGTAAATCAATAAACATGCCTCCAGCTTATTTCAGATCTCTCCTTATTGAAATTATTTTAGAGGGAAAAGGACACATTTTCGTGTGACATTTGATTATGTCCACTTTAAACCTCACACCTATGTATGCCCTCATTTTTTTATTTTTTATTTTTTTGACATTTTAATGTTTCCAAATAAATTTGAATACACTTCTGTTAAAGAATAAAACCTTAAGGTAAAGTACAAAAACTTAAAGGATTCAACATCAAATCATCATAAAAGGTAGTCTACATGTCTACATGTCAGGTCTGGCATATTCCCAAAAGGAGCTCAACAAACCAAGTAGCTTTTTCTCTGAACAGGTGTTAAGCTCTCTTCTTAGTTTGTACTAAATCCTTCTTTATTTGTTTGCTTATAACATGCAAATTAGCTGTGCAGTCTTAACCTGCCAGTATTAGTTCCCTCATGTTCTAGATAGAAAGAGCATTGATCTAATGGCTTATTGAGCTTATGATGCACAATGTCACTGTAGAACGTTTTGCAGCTACAGGCTAGAGAAGCCCTATCATTGTTAAAACTCTCCTGAAGACCCATTTATTTGATCTGGACTTTGATCTAGCATCAGACTCTTGTTTTCTTGTTCTTCATGTTTAATTGTTTTTAGTGTTTTATTGTTTTATAATTTTACTGCTATTGTTTCTGTTTTTACATTTTATTTTACTTTTAAATGTCTTGCCTCTATATAGTGTTCTATAAATAAAGTTGAGTTGAATTGTGGTGTAATATAAAACAAACACATAATGAGCATGTTTAAATACAGAATCTTAGAAAAGATGGACTTAAAGTCTTGCCTATTTTTGTGTACTCCAAAAAAAAAAAAAAAGTCACCATGTGACACAGCTGTATTTCTGTTGGCCACCAGCGAAGAGTTTCAAGTATAAATTAGTGGCTTAACATAGAACTTTTCATTTAGTTACACTGCACAGCTGATGTTGATTTGAGGGAGTTTATTCACAGAAACTTTTGTTACTGTGTCATCTTTGATTATATTTGTATTATGTTATTTGATTGTTTTTATATCCAGTCAAACAGGTATTGATTTTGAATTCGGAAAGGAAAGCCATCATGATATTTAACATGACATTTGTTCGCCCTGCAAATTTCTACCTGAGTGGCTTTTCCAACATCCCTCATACTAACTTTTACTATGTTTTCTTATGTTTTGTTTATATTGTTACTGTTCTTGGAAATGTTTTTCTCCTCTTTGTAATCTCTCTGGTAAAGTCTCTTCATACTCCTAAATACATGATTGTGTTCCACTTGGCTTTGACAGATCTGTGTGGAAGCACATCTCTCATCCCAAAAGTCTTGGATACATTTCTGTTTGACAGGAGGTACATTGTCTATGAGGCTTGTTTAAGTTACATGTTCTTTGTTTTTCTATTTGGAAGTTTGCAATCATGGACACTTGCCATCATGGCATATGACAGACTTATAGCAATTTATGTCCCTCTGAGGTACCACAGTATAGTTACTAAAAAATCTATTGCTGCAATTTTGCTGTTTTCATGGGTGTTTTTGTTGAGCCTGATAACATGTTTGGTTGATCTAATTGACCGCCTTTCTTTCTGTGGATCTTTAGTGGTGCAAAGTTTTTACTGTGATCATGGGCCGATATATCGTCTGGCCTGCAATGATGCAACGTTAAATAGTATAATGGCAAATGTTACGATTATTGTAGTCATCTGCATTCCTGTTATACTGATAGCTATAACTTATGTTTGTATTTCCATAGCACTGAGCAGGATTGCATCTAAAGAGGAACGACTCAGGGCATTGAAAACCTGCACATCTCACCTGATTCTTATTGCTATTTTCTATCTACCATTGCTGTACACCAACATAGCTGCATTGGCTTCATACATCCATCCAAATACCAGAATGATAAATTCCTCTTTGACACACACCCTTCCAGCTTTGCTCAATCCTATTATATACTCTTTAAAGACAGAAGAAGTTTTGAATGCTATTAAAAAGCTTTGGAAAAGACATCACCTTTGTAACATAGTTTCAAAATGATCTCTTTATCATTGATGCATAAAATGTTTTACTACATAACAAGACTATGTAAAAAAAATAGGTTAATTATATGGTATTAGCCACATTGTGTACAGTTTAGCAACTTCTGTGATCTTCAATACACATTTTAATTTCTTTTAAGACAATCATATGACAGGGAGAATCGTGAGACAAAGACTTGAACAACATTTAATGTCTTGATGCATGCTGATTTTTATTTTAATATAAAACATTTGCCTTGTTTTTAAAGAATGTTTTACTCTCATTAGTTGGTTCATTTTTCCAAGAGGAAGAAAATTACACAGTCTTTCTAGTTATAGAGCTATTTGTGCAAACCTTCTATTGTACACACAAGCTTCTATTGTACTGCTTTAATTGAGATAAAATAAATAAAGAGAACATGTTGCAGGTTCAACTCCCTGCAAGATTCTGTCTTTCTTTTATGCATGCCTGACAGCACAGACAGGTTTTGTTTTGAAATGGGGGAGCTAACTTCTTCCTCTGCACAAACACACACACGCCCAAACACACACACACGCACACAGACAAAATAGAATAATATATATATATATATATATATATATATATATATATATATATATATATATGTTCAAACTAATGTTTGCTATCATACAGCTGACATGTACATCATGGTTGCTGTGATATTTTTTACTTTTTATCTTGTTCTGTCCAGCATCATAGCAAGAAATATGATTGTTTGGTTGCCTTGTTGTGCCGAACAAATTTGCTTTGTCTACGGGATCTTGGTGGATAAAGTTTTTGTGAATTTGAAGCCTGTTCTAATGCTTCAGTTTAGCTCTTTATTTGGTTATAACTAAGGAGCGGTTTACACTACAATGTTTCCATGCAAAACACTAAACTTTTTCTTTTGTGTATTTAAAAAGAAAAGTGAATTTACAGTGGAATGAAAACTATCTCTGTGCAGGGGAAAATGCAAATAAGACCAGAAACTATGTTGTGTGCTTGCCAGGCCCCTAGTGGGCATTGAAACTTGTCAATGGTCTAAAAAGATTATTGACAACATAACACTATTAATTTTAAAATTTCACTTATAATCTGTTCAAATAATGCTTCATTCTAAGAAAGTGTAGAGCTCACCCAAATAAAAAAAACCTCATCACATTATAACGTGATAGTTTATTGTAAAAACTGCATTATGGGATGTGGTCGCCATACTGAAATATATGCATTGTTTCTTGTATGCACACTCTTCTACAGTGACAAACACAAGTCAGGCAATAAAGAAGGAAACCTTTAAAGTGGAAATGAAACAGTCAGCCATAATAACATGTTTTCACAAACCTCCGCTGAAGCAGAGAACTGTCCTGCTGCGCTGGTTGGCAGCGCTGCAGAGAAAACCCCTCCTGACTCCAGGGTCTGCAGGGGTTTTTTCGGGAGGAAGAACAGACAGAGCAGAAGTCTCATTTCAGTCTGGCGAACCAATGTAATGCACAATCACCTACTATTGGAAAAAGTACAGCACAGGTAATGATCGCTAGTCGTCATTAACTGGCTGATTGAGGCCTGACTTTTAGGTCACAATGGTTACCACTGCAAAACTGAGATCCAGCAGAACCAGGACTGACACTTGACCAGAATCAGTATTCGACCTAATGTCATTTAACATTTTGACCAGAGCTGTTTTAGTGCTGTGATGAGGTCAAAAGCCGGAATGAAATTTATCAAGATTTCCACTTTTTATTTAAAAAGTCATTAAGCTGGTGAAATACAACTTTTTCAGTAATCTTGGAAATAAAAGAGAGGTTAGAGACAGGTCTATAATTGTTTATTATAAAGGAGTCTAGAGTCCTTTTCTTTAGGAGTGGCTTAATGGCAGCAGTTTTTCAATCATAACAAACAGAGTGTGAGAATTGTTGACGTTCTTGTTAATCATTTCAGATAAATGCAGCTCTCTGGTCTTGCACAGCTCATTGTTATAGTTACGCAGGCTTTGTTTGTACAGTTCATAGTGAATTTGAACTTTATTTTTTCCGCCATTTCCGCTCAGTTTTTCTGCATTCCCTTTTTAGGCTCATGATCACAGTGGTGTTTCTCCATGGTGTTTTCTGTTTGCTCAAGGTGCTCTTGATTCTTATCGGTGCAACGGCATCCATTAAAATCAAGATTTTCAGATTGAAATAATCCAGGAGTCCATCAACTGATACTGCACTAGTCATTGGTAACATAGCTATGGCCTCCACAAACTTAGCACTTGTTCTTTCATTAATGTACCTCTTCCTAATGAAGGAGCAGGTTGGTTGGACATTCTGAGCGATCAGTTAATCAAACAAAATACAAAAATGGTCAGACAAGGCCGAGTCAGTGACCGCAACAGAAGAAATATCAACACCCTTTGAAATAACCAGGTCCAGAATGTGACCTTGAATGTGGGTTGGTTCTTTTACATGTTGCCACAAACCAAACATGTCCAATATTGAAGAAAATTCCTTGACATTACCATCCATCATGTTATCTATGTGAATGTTAAAATCCCCAGTTAAGATAAAAAGGTTAAAATCATTGGAGATAACTGACAATAACTCAAAAAAAGAAAATTCATTAGTAAAATCTGCACAATGTCCTGGACGTCTGTAGATGATCAGAAATAGGATTTTAGAAATGCCCCTTAAAATAAAACTAAGATATTCAAAAGAAGTAAAATCAGCAAATGAAATCTCTTTACACTGGAATGAATCTTTAAATAAGGCAGCTTCTCCTCCCCCTTTCCTCCCGTTTCAACATTTATTCACAAAACTAAAATGAGGGGGTGCTGTTTCATTAAGAACGGTAGCACTTGTGTCTTCTGTTAACCATGTTTCTGTCAGAAAAAGAAAATCTAAACTGTGAGAAATTATAAATTTATTAACTAACAGTGACTTCTTGGACAGAGATCTAACATTAAGTACAGCTAGCTTTGTAAAGTTTACACTGGTCTCTGTTGTATTCTGAGTTATACAAGGTATAGTTAACAGATTAGATCGATTCACCCCACAAACTGACCGTGTTCGATTCCATATTTTACTAACTAACACAGGAATCCTACTGGGTCCAGGCTTGATCTCAGAACAGCTGTCAGTAGTAGCAAAACTACAGCAAGGACCCTGAAAGCATCATGGCATGTTATCTTTGTTGTGAATTCTGCTGCTGCTCTGGGAACCTCCTGCACATCCTCCCGTGCCCTGCTCTGTCAGGACAGATGATCTAAGAGGAGGATGAGGAGGGGGAGCCCTGTATTTCTTGGTAGATGGTGGTCGCTGGGGTTCAAACCGGGATAGAGACATCCTTTGAAGACCTTAGGTGATGTGGAGAAGAGAGTCTGGTGAGGGGGGAGAGCTGGAAGTTGATCGCATCTCTGCTGTGTCCTTCGCTCTTATCTGTGCACTCATGTTTGGGGTTGCTGTCCTAACAACATGACGCAAGTGTGCATTTAGATAAATGCCACCTTTATAATGTTTATGCTGCATCAGCGTGATATCAAAATGACCCTCTCTTATAGAGGGTATTAAAATGTTGACGGTTCTAGCGTTAAATAAATAATAAAAAACGAAGGTAATATGTAATAAACACATACATACTGTAGTAATATAGCATCATTAAACATGAAAAATGTTTGAAATTTTAATTTTAATAATCAATATAAAATATGAATTACTAATATTAATATTGGGAAAAACCTGGGCATTACCATGCTCTTTGGCCCCTGGTGGGTAATGGGGGGATTAGGGCTTATGGGGGGTGGAGTCTGCTTTCCTCCTCGCTCTCTCCCCTCCCGCCGAGGGCTCCTTCGGGGTGGGTGGGGGCGCTGTGCCTTGGGCCCGGCCAGGATATGTGTGTGCAACCTGGGGCTCTCTGGTCCCCTGGTGTGGTGGCGTGGGCTGCCGGGGGTGGGTGGGCGTCCAGGCCACTGGTGTGTTGGGCTCTTGGCTGGGCCGGGCCTTTGCCCTTCTGCCCTTGGGTGGTCCTGGGGAGGCGAGGGCGCCTACAGCGGCCAGCTGAGGAGTTGGCTGCCTGAGAGAGAGATCTCTCTCCCGGCTGTGCCCATCCCCAAGCCCCTCTCCTCCCCCGCCACCCCACATCATACACACCAAACATGAGGCTCTGTGGGGCGGGTGGAGTCGGTAGGTTTGGCTGGGGGGGTTCCCATTGCGGGATCCCCCGGTGGACCCCTGCAACTGCCTGCCCCACTAGATTTTAATCACAACCTAGACACCAATATACATTTATAAGCCTCGGGGGGACGGGCACATGGGCTGTGGGTGGGTGTACAGGAGCCACTGAGGTGGCCCTTATTTCATCCCCTCCATTTGTAACTTCTCTCCCCCCGATTTTATTTACACGTTAGACACTACCACATTTAACAGAATTGTACTACACACACACTCACACACACTGAGGGAGCCCTGAGGGGGTCCTGCTGCCTGGCAGCGCTCAACCATGGCAATTTGGGGTTCAGTGTCTTGCTCAGGGACACCTCGACATGAGCTTGACGGGCCGGGATCAAACCGGCAACCCTTGGGTTACAGGACGACCAGTCTACCCACTGAGCCATGCTGCCCCCAGTGTTGCCATATTAACCATGTTGTCCTAAGTTTTTGGAAACTTTAGGGTGTTCTGCACCCATGGTAATGTGTTAACCAATGGCAGTGTAGAATGATTTATTTTTCCTCAAGTTCTGTAATAATGATTTGATGAGTGTACATTGATTTACACATTCTATACATGTCATGTATCACTGAAATGTACTATTGTTCCTAGGTAGAAGGATATGAGTTGACCGTTGGTCATGGACAGACGTTAGAGTCGGAATCTTCTCTTCAAAAGAGGTTGTTAGAAATAAACCTGTCAAGAAGAGTTAATCCCTCTCCATGTGCTGAGTTACCCACGACCATCTACGGACCTGTAACACTGATTAAAACAACAAAATAGATGTGCTACACTGGTGGCAGTGGTTTGTGGACTTATCAACATTTTAAGAGGTAGAATTTTACTCTGGGACAAGCTAACGTTAGTGCGGCGCTTGCTAAGTGGCACTGATAACAGCAAGCGACAACGCAACGGACATATCTTCAATCGAGAAAAAAAAAAAAAGACAACTGCACTTTTCTGCTTTCAGTTTAACACTGCGATCTGTGAATGCATTTTCCTGAGCCTGATTATTTTCTACTCTTGCTGCTGTACAAAGCTAAAGCACAGTATAAGTTCAGATCTGCGAGGTGCTGTTAGTTCATAGAAAATAATAGCGACTTCACAGCAGTTATCACACACGGTCCCGTGGCTGTTCTTGCTCCGTCAGATGATCCGCCTCAGCCTGACAACTGCCCAGGCCAACAACAACATGGCAGTCCATCCAGCACCAAGGTACCACCACACTCTCCCTCCCTGCCGCGTCCACTCTTTGTCCCGTCCACACTTATAGTTGGTGACTCCATCATTAGAAACATTCGCTTTTTTAATGCAGTCACTCACTGTGTTCCTGGAACCACAGTGCCAATTTTACTGAAGCAACTCCCATCTCTCCTCAACTCTATCCCGGCCACAATCCATAGGGTAGTTGTCCATGTTGGTACGAATGACACCACACACCAGCAATCCAAAATAACTAAGAAGGATTTCCGTGAACTTTTTTCTCTCCTTCGTTCCCACGGATTATCCGTGTTTGTCTCTGGCCCTATCCCAACTCTTCGCCGGGGCAGTGGCAGGTTCAGCAGAATCTTGTCACTTAATACATGGCTCCAGTCCACGTGCAAATCTCTTAACATGTGTTTTATTGATAGTTTTAATCTGTTCTGGGGGCGTTCGTCTTTATTTCGCTCAGACGGTTTGCCTCCCAACAAGCTTAGTAGCCGTTTGTTAGCGGCTAATCTGCAACACGCTGTGCAGGTTTTCCCACGTGATTGACTATTTACACCACACACCCCCTCAGCACATACTTCTTCATTGCCTGAAACCATTACACTTAACCGCCCCTTTAGCGCCCCCTGTATGCCTGATGCACTACAAACACGTCCCATAATAATTACCAACCACAACACCCTACCTGCACCATTGAGCACTGTTTCCCCTGCCAGCGCCCCCTATCAGTACCACCTGGCATCACCACCCACACCTGTGTCTCTCCCCATACAGTCCATAATCACGAACAGAACGCAGATACTTAGTAAAAAGTCCCACAGAAACCCTGCTAACCTCACGTCAATACAGACACTCAACAGGCCACCCAACACACACCCAGTTTCTAAGGACACTCATCCTGGTCCCCTGAATATGGCCCTACTGAACGTCAGATCACTTTTAAATAAGTCCTTTCTTATAAATGACCTGATTTTAGACAACAGCATTGACTGTATGTTTTTAACAGAGACATGGCTTAGCACAGATGCCCCCATCACCCTAATTGAAGCATCACCACATAACTACATGTTCACATATAAGGCCAGGAAAGGCAGAAAGGGTGGTGAGACAGCCTCTATCCTGTCATCTTCCATTGGTTTTAAAGACATTTCGTTTGAAGAATACTCCTCTTTTGAATATCACACCATTGTTTTTAGCAGCCCACCTGTCCTTGGAGTAACAGTATATAGACCTCCTGGAGGGTGCTCATCATTCATAACAGACTTTTCAGAGCTGCTTTCAATCATTCACAACCAGTATGAGAGGATTGTTATTTTAGGTGATTTTAATTTGCACATAGATAATCAGTCAGACTCTTTCCCCCAGGACTTTTTAAATCTTTTAGACTGTATGAATTTTACCCAGCATGTCAGAGTACCTACGCACAACAAGGGCCACACATTAGACCTTGTTATTACTTATGGACTATTTACCAACATAACATCAGTTGTTGATTTAGGTATTTCTGACCATTTCTGTGTCTTTTTTAAGGTTGAAGGTTTTATGAAACAAGCTATCCCTGAACGGACCATTAGGAAACGCTGTCTTAATGCTGAAGTGGCTGCAAACTTTACTGATCACCTTCACAGCGCCCCAGCTTTTATTTCACCCTCATCCTGTGACTTTATTGTTGACCATTTTAACAGTAAATTACGTGCTACCCTGGACAAAGTGGCCCCACTAAAACTGAAGAAAGTAACAATAAAACCAGCTCCTCCCTGGAAAACTGAAGATATCAAAAAGTTAAAAAGGAACTGCAGAATAGCAGAGCGGAAGTGGCGAAAAAACAAACTAACAATAAATTATCAAATTCTACATGAACACTTATGTATTTACAACAAAGCTGTTAGAATATCAAGACAGGCCCACTTCTCTAAACTCATAACTGACAATAAAAACAAACCACGTGTTCTCTTCTCCACAATCAACCGCCTGGCCTGTTTTTAACAATCCTGCTGATACACCCACTGATGCCAGGTGTGAGGAGTTTGCAGCCCACTTCAGAGATAAAATAGAGAAAATCAGATCTGACCTGCGTCAACATCACATTGTAGATTTTAAACGGTCTGGGGCTTTGTTTACTTGTGAGGAAACACTGGAGAGTTTTGCCCTGGTTGATGCTGCAATGCTTAGGGATGTTGTTTCACAGTTAAGATCTGCAACTTGTTTTTTAGATCCCATCCCTACTGCTTTTTTTAAAACTGTCTATGGCTCTTGTGAGGAGGATTTACTGTGCATTGTGAATTGCTCTCTCCAGACGGGCGTCTTCCCTTCCTCCCTAAAGACAGCCGTGGTAACCCCTGTTCTGAAGAAGAGCAATTTAGATGCCTCAGTCCTCAACAACTACAGACCAGTATCCAACCTGTCATTTTTGAGCAAAATTTTAGAGAAATCTGTTTTTTATCAGTTAAATTATTTTTTAATCTCACACAATAAATTTGAGAAGTTTCAGTCAGATTTTAGGACCAATCACAGCACTGAGATGGCACTGGTCAAGGTTGTGAGTGACCTTAGGCTCAATACTGACATGAAAAAACTCTCTGTCTTAGTGTTGCTTGACCTCAGCACAGCCTTTGACACAGTTGACCACACTATTCTTTTAAACAGACTCCACGACATGGTTGGCCTCACTGGTACTGTTTTTAACTGGTTTAAATCCTATCTAACAGATAGAGAGTTCTTTGTTAGCATGAAGGAATCCTCGTCCAAGAGCTATAGACTAACCTGTGGTGTACCCCAAGGTTCAGTTTTAGGCCCCACCCTTTTTAATCTTTACATGCTTCCTCTTGGTGATGTCATCAGGAGACATGGCATAAATTTCCACAGCTATGCTGATGACACACAGTTATATGTTGCCGTGACTCCTGATGAGCACGGGCCCATTGATGCCTTGTTAGATTGTATTTTAGATATCAGAGGGTGGATGGCAGAAAACTTCTTGCAGCTCAACCAGGACAAAACAGAAGTTTTAGTGATTGGACCTGAGGCTGAGAGAGAGAAACTGGAGGCCAAACTGAAAACAATAGCACTCAACCATTTTAATCAAGTAAAAAACCTGGGAGTGATTTTAGATGCAGATCTCAGTTTTGAGCCGCATATTAAAAACATAACTAAGACGGCTTGCTGCTATTGGGTTGGGGTTCTGGGGGATTTTACTCTCTGTAAAGCACCTTGAGTTGCTATTTTTATGTATGAAAGGTGCTATATAAATAAAGTTTGATTTGATTTGATTTGAGGTAAAACACTATTTAATCACTTTCAGCTATGGCAAGTAATTTTTGGAACAAATTACCTTTTCATTCGGGAAATAATCTTGAACACAAACAAAATGAAAGAGATGATTGTTGACTTCAGGAGGAACAGAAGTAAACAAACCCCTTGTTTACATCTTGGGAGAAGAGGTAGAGGTAGTGGAGGTATACAAAGACCTTGGAGTTCAGCTAGACAAGTGACTACTATAGACTGGAAATGTAACACAGATGGGTCTACAAGAAGATAATGCTGCTGAAGAAATAATGCTGCAGAAGCTACTGAATATAAAGAACGATTTTTCGTATTCTCTACACAGCACAGTAAGGAAATGACAAAGCATGTGCAGTAAGATACTTTAATGTTAACTGTTTCTCACTAGGCTGTGCTAAGGGATGTTCATGTGGGTGCTCGAAGGAAGCTGTGTTGCTCAGGTAAGAATTATGCACAGCAGATGCTAACGTGGATAATGGTTAACAGGTTTGATGGCTAATTCTGTGTTCTCTTTGGTGTTACAGATTGCCCCTGTTCCCTGCTATGTTCTTTGGCGTCCTTAGTTCTATGCTATTTTCTGCGTTACGCTAGGCCCTGTGTTATTCCAGTTGTTGCCACACCAGGTTTGCTCTTAGATTGACTAATCTGTGCTAAGCTAAGCCGTAGGGTTGGACGTGGTTGTTCTTGCCCCGCGGTCTATGCTCGCATTTAGTTAGTTAGTGTTTATTTGGCTTTCCCCCCATATTTATGGGTTGGCGTGGACGGTTTGCACAAAGGATTTTAGAAGTTTGAGTAACGTGGGATTTTCTTTTGGGTGGTTTAAGTATGTACTTTACTAATTTCGTATTGGTTTGAGTTTGATTACTAATTCATTAATCTTTTGGTTTTCTTTATTTTCTTTTGGTTGCAGTGATTTCTTTATGTTAGTAATTCTCGATTGCGCAAAGAAATGTTTTCATGAATTTACTGTGAATAAAGAGATTATTTTTGTATGTCTGCTTCGTTTCTGTCAGTCAGTAGCCTGATCGTACTTGTGTATTCCGTAATAGGGAGCTCTAAACCTTATTTTGGAAATTGGTTTGGTCTACCTGACGACTCTCGCAGTCCCGTCCTTGGTCACGATCCAGGCCGCATCCCCCCATAGTTTATACATGTATCCACTGTCCTCTAAGTGTCTTTAAATATTTTTTGAAAGCTTATTAAATAAAAAAGATCAAACATAGGCCTTGTTCTGACCCACAAAAATTTGCGTGGCAGAGCACTTCACCCCACTTACAAAAAAGAGAACATGGGCCTCATTCGACATTGCAGGGGGTTAAACTTTTAGGCTCGTCCATTAGTATTAGCGTTAGCATTAGCATTGGCTGCATCAGTAGTAAAGCATGACTTTATATCACATCATTCCACGCCTAAAGCATGACTTTAGGCATGGAAGAGGGGCAGGCTTATTCAAGCCTCCTGTGATGACAAGATCCCAGGAGCAAATTAAAATAATGTTTTTGCTAAAGTTTACCCTTGTTGGCAGTTCTGCTGTAACCAAAGGGCCCAGACAGAAAAACTTGACCGTCTTCAAAAGAAAGACTTTCAGGGAAGTTCCGACACCAATACACATGTTTTAACTTGGAAATGTTGATGATTAATTTAAAACAACAAAAAAACTACTATAACATTGCAATTTCACTCTGCATCCATTCAACCAGATATTTGCTTTTTGGTTGTTGTATCAAATTTTAGATTTACTTATCTTTTTCTTATGTAACCAAAATTTTCATTTAAGCTACTGAAAATAACAATGTACTTTTGTATACTGTATTGTCATTATAACTCATTTTTAAAGAATAAAAGATACACTGAATTTTACTAAACTTTTTAAGTTCTCATTGCTACCGAAGAACAAATTCAAGATACAAAGATTTATGAATTTGTTTGTGAGAACAGTTTGAGGCTCATTATTTGGATGGCTTTTGGATTTTGTTTATGATACGTCTTGTAACATAAGAATAAGAGAACACTTGATGAGCATGATAACGGTGTTAAAATATTAATTTGTAGCAGAGGGTGACTTTCAGTCATGTCTTTTGTGTTAACACTGCTATTGACTTGCTATTGCTATTGACTAAATTTTGCATGTAAAAAGGATCATACGATATGAATATCAGCTTATGTCTCATACTGGGTTGTTTTTGCCATTTGTGCCTTGTTTTTTGTCTTTAATTGGTGCACTAATCTCATGATAATAGCAGCTGAAGCAGTAAATGTGTAAACAGTTACACACTGAATCAGTGTCTGATTGTAACTACCCCACTGTGGCATTTCATCATCCCATTAGAAACCATGTGACACATCTCCCTGTATCTCCGTTCTTTCAAGTATAAATTCATGGATTAAAATAGTGCACCGCACAGCTGATGTTGCTTCAGGTGATTTTGTTGGTGGCAACTTTTAGTAGCTGTGCCATCTTTAAATATATTGTGTAGTTTGTTATTTGCTTTTTTATATCCAATCAAACAGAAAGTGATCATTAACTCAGAAGGGAAAGCCATCATGGTATTTAACATGACATTTGTTCGCCCTGCAAATTTCTACCTGAGTGGCTTTTCCAACATCCCTCATACTAACTTTTACTATGCATTCTTATGTTTTGTTTACATTGTTACTGTTCTTGGAAATGTTTTTCTCCTCTTTGTCATCTTTCTGGTAAAGTCTCTTCATACTCCTAAATACATGATTGTGTTCCACTTGGCTTTGACAGATCTGTGTGGCAGCACAGCTCTCATCCCAAAAGTCTTGGATACATTTCTGTTTGACAGGAGGTACATTGTCTATGAGGCTTGTTTAGGTTACATGTTCTTTGTTTTTTTATTTGGAAGTTTGCAGTCATGGACACTTGTCACCATGGCATATGACAGACTTATAGCAATTTATGTCCCTCTGAGGTACCACAGTATTGTTACTAAAAAGTCTATTGCTGCAATGTTGTTGTTTTCATGGGTGCTTTTGTTGAGCCTGATAACATGTATAGTTGATCTAATTGATCGCCTTTCTTTCTGTGGATCTTTAGCAGTGCAAAGTTTTTACTGTGATCATGGGCCGCTATTTCGCCTGGCCTGTAATGATACAATTTTAAATAGTATAATGGCATATGTTATGTTTTTTGTAGTCATCTGCATTCCTGTTATACTGATAGCTATAACTTATGTTTGTATTTCCATAGCACTGAGCAGGATTGCATCTAAAGAGGAACGACTCAGGGCATTGAAAACCTGCACATCTCACCTGATTCTTATTGCTATTTTCTATCTACCATTGCTGTACACCAACATAGCTGCAGTGGCTTCATACATCCATCCAAATACCAGAATCATAAATTCCTCTTTGACACACACCCTTCCAGCTTTGCTCAATCCTATTATATACTCTTTGAAGACAGAAGAAGTTTTGAATGCTATTAAAAAGCTTTGGAAAAGACATCACCTTTGTAACATAGTTTCAAAATGACCTCTTTATCATTGATGCGTGAAATGTTTTACTACATAACAAGACTATGTAAAATAAATAGGTTAATTATATGGTACTGGCCACATTGTGTACAGTTTAGCAACTTCTGTGATCTTCAAAACACATTTTAATTTCTTTTAAGACAATCATATGACATAATTGTAATATAAAGCATTTGCCTTGTTTTTAAAGAATGTTTTACTCTCATTAGTTGCATCATTTTCCCCGAAGAAAGAAAATTACATATTCTTTCTGGTTATAGAGCTATTTGTGCAAACCTTCTATTGTACACACAAGCTTCTATTGTACTGCTTTAATTGAGATAAAATTATTAAAGAGAACATGTTGCAGGTTCAACTCCCAGCAAGATTCTCTGTTTTTCTTTTATGCATGCCTGATAGCACAGACAGGTTTTGCTTTTAAATGGGGGAGCTAACTTCTTCATGTGCACAAACACACACATACACACACACACACACA
This sequence comes from Melanotaenia boesemani, assembly GCF_017639745.1. NCBI lineage: Eukaryota > Metazoa > Chordata > Actinopteri > Atheriniformes > Melanotaeniidae > Melanotaenia > Melanotaenia boesemani. Next base: position 12,770,440 of record NC_055696.1, read on the forward strand.
CACACACACACACACACACACACACACACACACATATAAAATAGAATTTATATATATATATATATATATATATATATATATATATTACATATGTATATGTTAAAACAAATGTTTGCTATCATACAGCTGACATGGACATCATGGTTGCTGTGATATTTTTTTCTTTTTATCTTGTTCTGTCCAGCATCATAGCAAGAAATATGATTGTTTGGTTGCCTTGTTGTGCCGAACAAATTTGCTTTGGCTGTGGAATCTTGGTGGATAAAGTTTTTGTGAATTTGAAGCCTGTTCTAATGCTTCAGTTTAGCTCTTCATCAATTAAATAAATAAACAAATCAGTTTATTAAGAGGAGCCTTACACTTATAAGCCTCCCCTGGCAAGGCAAATTTGCCAAGGGAGGACACCAGAATATCATTCTGCTTGCTATGATGCTGGACAGCACAGGTTAAAAAAAGAAAAAAAAAGTTGAGCTCTTTATTTATTGCTAAGGTTTGGTTTACACTACAGCATTTCCATGCAGAATGCTAAACTTTTTCTTTTGTGTATTTAAAAAAAGAAAAGAATTTACACAACAGTGGCATGAAAATAATCTCTGTGCAGGGGAAAATGCAAATAAGACCAGAAACTATGTGGTGCAAATGCCAGGCTCCTAGTGGGCATCTAAAACGATTATAGACAACATGACAAACAATTCATTTTAAAGTTTCATTGAAAATCTGTAATGCTTCATACTAAGGAAGCGTAGAGCTGTCACCCAAATAAAAAATAAAAAATGGGACCTCATCACGTTATAATGTGGTTTATTGTAAAAACTACATTATGGGATGTGGTCGCCATACTGACATATATGCATTGTTTCTTGTATGCACACTGTTTTACAGTGACAAGCACAATTCAGTCAATAAAGAAGGAAACCTTTAAATAAATTAGAAGCACTTACAGAGTGCAGACCTCCACCAAGCCACACAATCACTCACCAGGGAAAATCCCAAAAGGCTCAACAGTCCACCCAGTTCCCCTCTATATTTCTGACTTTCTGGATTACCAGATCCTGAATATCAATATGATCCAGGTCAAACAATGTCAGATAATAACATCTACCATGTTGTCATCTATTTTTTCTTTTTTTTTCTTCTTCAGTGATTCTGGGCATAATCTGATAAGTTACAAGCTGTAATGGTAAAATTATCCCTGTCTCCCAATAGTAAAGAATCCTTCAAAGAATTCCTGGATCCAGATCACCCCAAAAGTGCAATCACTCTTTCGTCTATTCCATTACTGAGATTTCCTTAAAATTTCTAAATTCGTCCATTAATTTTTGAGTTATGTTGTTAATAGACAGTCAGACCTGAAGACAGATGTCATGATCGCTGCCCTACAGGAACCTCCACTTCCTCAATAAGCTCATCTGCTCCACCTTGGCTTCCATGATTGTGCACCATCTTCACCTGCTCCCCACCCTACATAAACTCTCTCCTGTTTCTGCTTCCCTGCCAGATGATCAGCATTACTCACCCTGCTGATAGCCAGCATTTCTCTCCTGTTTCCAGATTCCTGTTACCGACCTTGTTTCGTCTCCTGGATTTCCTTGTGAATCTCCCCTGTTCATGTCTGGAGTCTTTTTCAGGATTCTGTGTCCCAGAACCTGCTTCCATTCTGTGAGGCTGCATCTGGATCCTCCCCTGCTTCCCCCAGTTCCAGTAAAACCATTACTTGTTAATTATCCATCACTGTGTGTGTGGCTGAATTTCTTGGTCCTCCATGATAACTCATTACAGACAAACAGAGCAGAAAACATAGTAAAAGACAATAGGACCAAGTTTAAACATCCTGGACAAGATGCAGAGGCAGTATTCATCTAGAGCTGCAACTAGAAGATGGCCTGTTGTGGTGTTTTATAACGTTTTGGACATGGCTGCAATGAATGCATGGGTCCTCTACCGGAGCCGCATTGATGCCACAATGCCCCGGCGTGCGTTCATCATTGAGCTGTTGACCTGCAAAACAATAAATCACTATCAGATGACATCCAGCACTCTGTGTCATCACTTAGCATTATATAATGCTTTTTTCCTTTTTTTAAATTGATTTTTGTTTTATTTCTTCTATGTGGTTTTGTTTTATTGTGAATCACTTTCTGATTTTTAGCTTGAAAAGTGCAAAATAAATTAACATTTACTTACTTTTTCTACTTTTCCCCCTCAAATAATTGATAAAAATATAAATACATTAATAAATGATTAATTTTTGTTAAATGTTAGCTGATAAGTGAATATTGTAAACTTTTTGAACCAGTATCTTGTTGTAAGGCCATGTAATGTAAGGTGTGTAGCAAAAATGAAAACAGAAGCTAATTATCATGTGGTGTTAATTAAACCAATGTTTAAAAAGAAGGCTGAAAAGAATTTCTAAATCCTACCAAGCTAATAGGAGAATGTCATCTCTTTAAGCTGGAAGCTTAACAGAGAAGCAAATTTTTTCACCATAACCTACTCTGTAAGACAACTAACCATGGTAAGAAGGATTTTTCATGATGATGCTGTCGTTTTGAAGTTTTGGAATTTTGAAGTTCAAACCCTGATGCCGATGATGACATTTTAGCAAAGCTGTTATCGACATGCTTGACGCAGCTTTCAGTTATTGGGACAGTTTACTGGAGATAACAAAGTCAGACTTTACAGCCACTAAAGAGAAGCTTAAAAACATTTTTGGACAAACAGCCTGTTTGTCCACTTTTCAGAGTTACATTAATGCCCGAAGTCGTAATCCGGGTGAAGTTCTATCTGTTTTTGCCACAGAAATTGCTCGCCTTGTGGATGATGCTTTTCCCACTTGGTGATAATGCAAAGAACGGAGAGAAATTTAGATGCTTTATTGCTGGACTGGACCCACACCTACAACTTTTTTGGCATGAATAGGGTGTAAAAAGACTCCTTAGTTTGCCATGCAGATAGAGGCTGCTCTTTAGGCTAGTAAGATGTTTGCTGCTCCTGGTCCTACACTTTCTTTTTCTATAATCCCAGTTTACCCTGCTGTTTCATCTGTGTCACCTACACTTCAGTCTGCACCTGCTCTGCTGGGCATCAACTCAGCGAATGCTGATGAGATGAACAAAATGTCAAGCTGTACCACTGGTTAGTCCATGTCAACATGTTCCATACATAACTGGTGTCTCAGTTTCCTCCACAGTGACTATACCAGTTATGTCTGAGAAGGTCCATCCATCCATCCATTATCTTGACCACTTATTCCATTACGGGTCGCGGGTGAGCTGGAGCCTATCCCAGCATTTTAGCAGGTGAGAGGCAGGGTACACCCTGCACAGGTCACCAATCTGTCGCAGGGCCAACACAGACAGACAAACAACCATTCACACACACACTCTCTCCTAGGGAGAATTTAGAATAGAAAACGGTGGAAAGATTCAATAGAACTTGAAAAGAACAGTTGGCTTACTCACTCAGGATAATGGAGGTAAATGGGACCAATATTTACCAGCTGTGGTTCTGTCTGTCAATGCCACACCTCATTCAAGTACAGGATATTCACCTTCCTTTCTAGCACATGGCAGAGAGCCCAGGTTACCTGCTCATGTGTCATTTTTGGTTGTTGTATCAAATTTTAGATTTGCATATCTTTTTCTTATGCAACCAAATTTTTCATTTAAGATACTGAAAATAATTTATAATGTACTTTTGGTTACTATATTGTCATTGTCACTCATGTTTAAAGAATAAAAGATACGCTGATTTTACTAAACTTTTAAGTTCTTGTTGTTACCTAAAAAAACAATCCAAGACACAAAAATTCATAAATTTGTTTGTAAGAACAGTTTGAGGCCGATTGTTTGGATGGCTGATTTTGTTTATGATACGTCTGGTAACGCATAACAAAAAAAAAACAACAACAACAAAATAAAAAACACTTAATGAGCATGATAACGGTGTTAAAATATTGATTTGTTTCAGTCATATCTTTTGTGTTGTCAACACTACTGACTTCAATTCCAATTTAAAATTTGTTTGTAAAAAGGATAATTCACCACTTTGCAACACAGATACATCACAATGAAAATGTGTTGGCAAGTTGTGTCTACACATGTGAAAAGTGCTTATGGTTGTGCCAAAAAAATGACTGACTTAATCAGTGGGTTCAGGCAACTGAGCATTTGGTTCAAACAATAGGGTTTAGTGTTTTAGCAGTTGAGAAAAACTGCAATAAACCTTTCTTAGAATTCTTTAAAAGCTGCCAGGCCTGACAGACGTTTTCTGCATCTGTAGCCCATTTCCTTTATTTGTTTGTTTGTTTAATATTCCACCGGTTTTCTCCACGAGTGTTAAAAGTTTGGTTGCTAGATGCTCCTTTAGTGTTGAAGGCTTCAGTGCTGGAAAGCATTGGCTAGCACAGACCAGCTGTTTTGTTACCTCCGTTTACAAAACTGTACTTAATGAATTGGATTGCTCTTGTGCAATATTTTTGCCTTTTAGGGGGTGTTTAGCCACCAATTTCGTTGTCGTTTTTTAATTTTAAATGCTTCTTTTTAACTTTCACTACTGACTAGCTGAGTGTCTTTTCTCTGCCTATTGGAGTTTGTTGAACAACTAGCTGACACATTGCCCCCACCAAATGGTAGGTTCCTGCAATGTAACTGGGCTTCTCATGATAACGATAAAATATCTCCCATGTTGAAAAGATGGTTATTACATATAACTACCAACGGTTTATGCCTCTTTGTTTTGATGCCTATTAACTACATCAATAAGGTGAAGCATTAACTCAACCTGCAGTGTGAACATGGACTTGTGTTAACACCTGCTGGTAGATTTGGCTTTTGTGAGTGCAGCACGAGGAGTGAGGAGTGAGGAGTGATTAAAGATGAGTGCGATCACGCAAATACAACCACACCTCTGCAACGTCTAGAGACATTTGGGCTCGGTATAAAGTCAGAAATATTTTGCAGCTGTAAATGAATTTTTGCAAATAATTTCAGTTTGTATTTGTACAGAAAGGAAGAGGGTCCAGCCCCTCTCGAGGGCAGTTGTTCCAGAGCCCAAGCTATGCGTCGAGGTGAGTCCAACTATATCTAGCCGGAACCGCTCAACCTCGCGCACCAGCTCCTCCATGAGCCGCCACCTTATCGTGGTGGAGGAGTTTGTGTGTCCTGTCGATCCTAGCAGCTATGTTGTTGGGGGCGTATGCCCCTGGTAGGGTCACCCATGGCAAACAGGTGTCTAGGGGAGGGACCAGACGAAGCGTGGCTCACACAACCCTTATGATGATGAAAAAACAAGGACCAAGGTTTCCCTTGCCCGGACGTGGGTCACCGGGGCCCCCCTCTGGAGCCAGGCCTGGAGGTGGGGCACGGAGGCGAGCACCTGGTGGCCGGGCCTTTGCCCATGGGGCCCGGTCGGGCTCAGCCCGAAAAGGAGACATGGGCCTCTCCTCCCATGGGCTCACCACCTACGGGAGGGGCCATAGGGGTCGGGTGCATTGTGAGCTAGGCGGCTGCCAGAGGCGGGGACCCTGGCGGTCTGATCCTCGGCTGCAAAAGCTAGCTCTAGGGACGTGGAATGTCACCTCTCTGGCGGGGAAGGAGCCTGAGTTGCTCCCGGTGAGAGGCGCCGAGCAGGTGTAGGCCTGCTCATTGCCCCCCAACTTGGCGCCTGTACGTTGGGATTTACCCCGGTGGACGAAAGGGTAGCCTCCCTCCGCCTTCGGGTGGGGGGACGGGTCCTGACTGTTGTTTGTGCCTATGCACCAAATAGCAGTTCAGAGTACCCACCCTTTTTGGAGTCCTTGGAGGGGGTGTTGGAGAGCACTCCTTCTGGGGACTCCCTCGTTCTGCTGGGGGACTTCAATGCTCACGTGGGCAATGACAGCGAGACCTGGAGGGGCGTGATTGGGAGGAACGGCCCCCCTGATCTGAATCTGAGTGGTGTTTTGTTGTTGGACTTCTGTGCTCGTCATGGATTGTCCATAACGAACACCTTGTTCAGACATAAGAGTGTCCACATGTGCACTTGCCACCAGGACACTCTAGGCCGCAGTTCGATGATCGACTTTGTAGTCGTGTCGTCGGACTTGCGGCCGCATGTCCTGGACACTCGGGTGAAGAGAGGGGTGGAGCTGTCAACTGATCACCACCTGGTGGTGAGTTGGCTCAGATGGTGGGGGAGGATGCCGGTCAGGCCTGGCAGGCCCAAGCGTGTTGTGAGGGTCTGGCAGAGTCCCCTGTCAGAAAGAGTTTCAACTCCCATCTCTGGCAGAGCTTCAACCATGTCCCGGGCGAGGCGGGGGACATTGAGTCTGAATGGGCTGTGTTCCGTGCCTCTATTGTCGAGGCGGCCAGCCGCAGCTATGGCCGTAAGGTCGTCAGTGCCTGTCGTGGCAGTAACCCCCGAACTCGTTGGTGGACACCAGCAGTAAGGGATGCCGTCAAGCTGAAGAAGGAGTCCTTTCAGGCCTTTTTGGCCTGTGGGACTCCAGAGGCAGGTGATGGGTATTGGCGGGCTAAGCGGAGCGCGGCTTCGGCGGTGGCTAAGGCAAACGCTCGGGCGTGGGAGGAGTTTGGAGAGGCCATGGAGAATGACTTCCGGACGGCTTCGAGGAGATTCTGGTCCACCATCCGGCGGCTCAGGAGGGGAAAGCAGTGCTCCGTCAACACTGTGTACAGTGGGGATGGGGGACTGCTGACCTCGACTCGAGACGTCGTGAGGCGGTGGAGGGAATACTTCGAAGACCTCCTCAATCCCACCAACACGTCTTCTGATGAGGAAACAGAGTCTGGGGTAGCTGGTGCTGGCTCGCCTATCTCTGGGGCTGAGGTCGCTGAGGTGGTTAAAAATCTCCTTGGTGGCAAGGCCCCAGGGGTGGATGAGTCCGCCCAGAGTTCCTTAAGGCTCTGGATGCTGTAGGGCTGTCTTGGTTGACACACCTCTGCAGCATCGCGTGGACATCGGGGACAGTCCCCCTGGACTGGCAGACTGGGGTGGTGGTCCCCCTCTTCAAAAAGGGGGACCGGAGGGTGTGCTCCAACTACAGGGGGATCACACTCCTCAGCCTCCCCGGTAAGGTCTATTCAGGGGTGCTGCAGAGGAGGGTCCGTCGGATAGTCGAACCTCGAATTGAGGAGGAGCAGTGTGGTTTTTGTCCCGGTCGTGGAACAGTGGACCAGCTCTACACCCTCTTTGGGGTCTTTGAGGGGGCGTGGGAGTTTGCCCAACCAATCTACATGTGTTTTGTGGATTTGGAGAAGGCATTTGACCGTGTTCCCCGGGTTCTCCTGTGGGGGGTACTCCGGGAGTATGGAGTGCCGGACTCGCTTGTAAGAGCTGTCCGGTCCCTGTACGACCGGTGTCAGAGCTTGGTCCGCATTGCCGGCAGTAAATCAGAATCATTTCCAGTGCGGGTTGGTCTCCGCCAAGGCTGCCCTCTGTCACCGATTCTGTTCATAACTTTTATGGACAGAATTTCTAGGCGCAGCCGAGGTGTGGAGGGGATCCGGTTCGGTGGCCTCAGGATTGGGTCTCTGCTCTTTGCGGATGACGTGGTTCTGTTGGCTTCATCGGGACGTGATCTTCAGCTCTCACTGGAGTGATTCGCAGCCGAGTGTGAAGCGGCTAGGATGAGAATCAGCACCTCCAAATCCGAGACCATGGTCCTCAGCCGGAAAAGGGTGGAGTGCTCTCTCCAGGTCTGCGATGGGGTCCTGCCCCAAGTGGAGGAGTTTACATATCTCGGGGTCTTGTTCACGAGTGAGGGAAGGATGGAGCGGGAGATCGACAGGCGGATCGGTGCAGCGTCCGCAGTGATGCGGGCTCTGCATCGGTCTGTCGTGGTGAAGAGAGAGCTGAGCCAAAAGGCAAAGCTCTCGATTTACCGGTCGATCTACGTTCCTACCCTCACCTATGGTCATGAGCTGTGGGTAATGACCGAAAGAACGAGATCTCGAATACAAGCAGCCGAAATGAGTTTCCTCAGCAGGGTGGCCGGGCTCTCCTTTAGAGATAGGGTGAGAAGCTCGGTGATCCGGGAGGGGCTCAGAGTAGAGCCGCTTCTCCTCCACATCGAGAGGAGCCAGATGAGGTGGCTCGGGCATCTGGTTAGGATGCCTCCTGGACACCTCCCTGGTGAGGTGATCCGGGCACGTCCCACCGGAAGGAGGCCCCGGGGCAGACCCAGGACACGCTGGACAGACTACATCTCTCGGCTGGCCTGGGAACGCCTCGGGATCCCTTCGGATGAGCTGGTGAATGTGGCCGGGGAGAGGGAAGTCTGGGTTTCCCTGCTTAGGCAGCTGCCCCCGCGACCCGACTCCGGATAAGCGGAAGAAAATGGATGGATGGATTTGTACATCAGGTGTTGTTATTCTGCAAAAAAATAAAAATAAAATAAAAATTGCCCAAAAATTTAAGTAATAAATGTGCAAAAAAGTTACAGTTTACTGTGTTACGCATATGCATTAAAAGGTTGCATGATTGTAAAAAAAGATTTGTATTTGTGGAAAAAAAACAGATGTTCTTTTGCAAACTTCCTGTCCACCTGTGAGGGACCGAATTAGTAAAGGACAAGAACACAGGTGGTTTTAAAAAAAAACGGGTTTTATTTACCCCAAAAAATACTCCCAAAAACAAGTCAAGGCCCTTAAAAGAAGTCAAATGAACAAAACTGAACAAAGGGTATAATGGTAACTCAGTAACTTTAAACTAACTGTTAACATGTAACACAAAGAAACCAAACTAACACAAGAACCAAACTGACCTAACAAACAGGAAACAGGGGAACTTAAATACTGGCTGACCAGACCAGTCTAAAACACATGAGGGGGTTAGCAAATAGTAACAAATAACCTAAACAAAGAGACAAAACCTAAACAGTTAGTTCAATTAATGACCAAAAATGAAACAAGAAAGCAATCTACTCAAAATCCAAACAACAAATCAAGAGTGAGCAAATTATCTTCCCTCTAGAAAGAGCTGTCTTGGTACAGGCCCATGGCACTTCCTGTTCCCTTGGCTGCTACTGGTTGTGCTAACTTCTGCCCCAAGCGTTCATAAGGCTCCCCCAGCACCATTAAGAGGAAAGAATACATGTTGAATAAGCAAAACTTTAACGCCGTTGAAAATAGAATATTGCTCTAATGTGCGTGCCAACAAAAAGAGAACTAAAGCATTTAAACTAAGTAATCAAAATGGTGTTAATTCATAAACTAACATAACTGAAATCTGTTGGTGTAGTGGGTCTTATACTGTGTGGCTGCAGGTGCAGCCATCACACCACAGATACGAAGTACAACACTGCGTGCAAGATTCTGAACTTGTGGTAGTGATGGTAAGTTCGACTCTTTTCACTAACCCAGGTCTTTTACTCTCGAACAGTAAAGTGAACGAATCTTGAACGAATCATGTTGTTCATTTTTACAGCAGGTGTCGTTGTAAAAAAAGTCTGCGATTCTCAAGCAGTAAATACTGAAGGCAACAAAACTACTGGTAATGCCACAAGCAATTCAAACCATGTGAAAACGTAGGGAAGCAAATACACACCACAATAAAGTGATATGTGTCCTACATCCTCCCTGCCATTGTTTAACAGCGCAACAGTGACTCGGTAGCTATCACGTGACAAATGAACAAGAGACCGAGCAGAGAGCGAACATACTGCTGAGCTTGATACAGCTTGAGCTGTGAACGAACGAAGGAAGACCCGTTCAGAGACCGAGTTGCCTGTCACGTGACAGAGAGAAGAACTAGAGAGACCAATCCGAGAGCGAACTGCTCGCCAAACAGCCTGAATGATGAACGAGAACGAGACCGAGAACGAGACCGTGCAGCCCGACTTGCTGCTCGCCACACAGCCTGAGCAGCCTGGCTGTCACGTGCCCATCCATCCAGTTAACCCTGACACTTCAGCCATTTTTATTTGTTATAAAGCCTAAGTGTTACTCTTGCACTGTACTTGTAATTAGCTCACATCTGCCCCTCAGCTTTCACTTCCACACCAAACTGTGTTCTATTGCCACTTAATCCAAATCAGGGTGGATGCTATCTGTGGCAATTTTTGCTGATAATCTTGTCTAATAGATGATGTCATGTTACTTCCAGACTGTGTAAAGTTTTAACACTGTTGTCTAAGTTTGTTCTGTTTGTACTTATAAACAAGATATTGATGACAGGATGATTAGTGACATAGGCACATTCACACCATCTATATTTCATCATTCCACTCAAATCATTTTTATTCCTCTGAAAAGGGTAATCTTTACTAAACTGTACTAAATCAATTTTATTAAAAAGGTGCAATAATATGAGAAAGTGTATTGCAAGTCTGACATTATATTAATGATTACTATATATAAAAAAGGACTTGACATTTGCACGAAATGAAACACATGATGCATGAATTAATAAAAAATAAAAACAGTGCCGCATTTTTTTCCACATACGTTTTACTTCTACAAACATTTTTTTATTTAATTTTATATATTCTATAAAACTATTTAGAAAATAATATTAGGTCATATTTTCATCATTGACATTACACAGCTAATATATATATATATATATATATATATATATATATATATATAAAATTGTCCCCTCACCCTCTGTCGGCGGTCTCATTCATCCAAGCAGAACCCTCAAGCTACCAGAGGCCTGGGAGCTTGAGGGTTCTGTGCAGTATCTTGGCTGTTCCTAGGACTGCTCTCTTCTGGACCGAGATGTCTGAGGTTTGTCCTGGGATCTGCTGTAGCCACTCTTCCAGTTTGGGGGTTACTGCCCCGAATGCTCCGATGACCATTGCCTTCACTTTGCAGGCCTACTCAAATTCTTCTTTCAGGCCTTGGTATTTCTCCAGTTTCTCATGTTCCTTTTTCCTGATGTTGCAATCTCTTGGTATTGTGATGTCAACCACAACGGCTTTCCTCTGCTGTTTGTCCATCACCACAATGTCCAGCGAGTTTGCCATTACCATTTTGTCGGTCTGGATCTGGACGTCCTACAGGATCTTAGCTCGGTTATTCTCAACCACCTTCGGAGGTGTTTCCCACCTTGACCTCGGGGCTTCCAGTCTGTACTCTGCACAGATGTTCCTGTACACTATACCAGCCACTTGGTTATGACGCTCCTTGTAAGCTTTCCCTGCCAGCATCTTACACCCTGCAGTTATGAGCTGGATTGTCTCAAGAGCCTCTTTGCACAGTCTACACCTGGGGTCTTGTCTTGTATGGTAGATCTGGGCTTCTATTGCTCTGGTGCTCAAGGCCTGCTCCTGTGCAGCGATGGTCAGTGCCTCTGTGCTGTCTTTCAGTCCAGCCCTTTCTAGCCATTGGTAGGATTTCTCAATATCAGCCACTTCAGTTATGTGTTGGTGGTACATCCAATGGAGGGGCTTTTCCTCCCATGATGGTTCCTCCATCACCACATGATCTGTTTTCCACTGCCTGAGACCGAGCACTTTGTCCGCCGAGGCCATCTTCCTGATGTATTCCAGGATGTTGGATGTTTCATCCTGGATAGTGGTTCTGACACTCACTAGTCCTCTGCCTCCTTCCTTGCTCTTAGTGTACAGTCTCAGGGTGCTGGATTTGGGGTGGAACCCTCCATGCATGGTCAGGAGCTTTCGTGTTTTCACATCTGTGATCTGAATCTCTTCCTTTGGCCAGCTTATTATTCCCGCAGGGTATCTGATGACCAGCAGGGCATAGCTGTTAATTGCCTGAACCTTGTTTTTGCCATTGAGATGACTCCTTAGGACTTGCCTTACTCGTTGGAGGTATTTGTCTGTGGCTGCTTTTCTTGTGTGGTACTTGTAGCTGTCCTCAATGTCTGCTATTCTACCGTCTGGGAGTGAGACCCTTTCAGACTAAACATGGAGAAGCAGCATTTTACGGTGGCCCAGAGGTGTCACAGCAAATAAAAGCCGCAACACAACAAAATAAGTCACAACACCACAAATAAAAGCCGCAACACAACAAAATAAGTCACAACACTACAAAATAAAACAAAATAAGACAGTGCTGGGGGCTCGCATCAGTCTGCATAAATACATATTTCTCTCTCTCTCTTTTTGGTGTGTTTTTGTTTTAAATATTTTTTTCACGTTAACGTGCTTTATAAATAGACAAACACCAAACGAAAAGGCCTTACTTATCTTAAGAGGGAGAGAAACAGAGGTTTAAGTTACTAACAATTGCATTTAATAAAGCACTGTCTTGCAGCTTTGCTTTGTCGCAACGGACTGTACCTCGTCCGTGTGCATACATCGAACATGCAATGACTCTTAATTTACACATAAAAGTTAAAAGCATTCATAAAAGCGCATGCCGAAATTAATAAACGTTATTAACAAACAGTATTTTACTTACTTCTCCGGCTGCTTCCTAAAATCTCCAACTTCCCATCTGTTTGGACTGAAACTTGGTGTAGCTAACTTCCGGTGGTAAAATCTAAAAAAAAAAAAAAAAAAAAGACAACTTCCGTTGTGGCTTATTGTGTTGTGTTGCGGTTTATTTTGTAGTGTTGTGGCTTATTGTGTTGTGTTGCGGTTTATTTTGTAGTGTTGTGCCTAATTGTGTTGTGTTGCGGTTTATTTTGTAGTGTTGTGGTTTATTGTGTTGTGTTGCGGTTTATTTTGTAGTGTTGTGGTTTATTGTGTTGTGTTGCGGTTTATTTTGTAGTGTTGTGGTTTATTGTGTTGTGTTGCGGTTTATTTTGTAGTGTTGTGACTTATTTTGTTGTGTTGCGGCTTTTATTTGTAGTGTTGTGACTTATTTTGATGTGTTGCGGCTTTTATTTGCTGTGACACCTCTGGGCCACCGTAGCATTTAGCTGTTATGCTGCAAACAAGTGGAACAAACTGCCAGTGGAGATTAAACTTTCACCAAATGTAGACATTTTTAAATCCAGGTTAAAAACATTTCTTTTCTCATGCGCCTATGCATGAAATCTGCATGATAACTATTTTAACTTATCTTGCTTTTAATCATTTTAATGTAATTTATTATTTTATTGTCTTTCCCCACACGGAAATTTTATTTCTTGCATTTTATCTGTTTTAATTCATTAATTGCATTTCTTTTAATCTTTAAATCTTTTTTTTTTTTTCATTATTATTGCTTTCTGCACCCTGCTGAAATGTTTTATGTAAAGCACTTTGAATTGTCTTGTACATGAAATGTGCTATACAAATAAATTTGCCTTGCCTTGCCTTGCCTTCTGTATGGACTACCTTCCCTCTCTTTGTCACCATCCGCCCACACTTCTCAAGTCCGAATGACATTCCGATGTCATTGCTGTAGATCCTGGTTGTGTGGATCAGTGAGTCAATGTCTTGCTCGCTCTTGACGTACAACTTGATGTCATCCATGTAGAGGAGGTGACTGATGGTGGAAGCATTCTTGAGTCGGTATCCATAGCCAGTCTTGGTGATTATTTGGCTAAGTGGGTTCAGACATATATATATATATATATATATATATATATATATATATATATATATATATATATGTGTGTGTGTGTGTGTGTGTGTGTGTGTGTGTGCGTATACAGTGGTCCCTTGCTATAATGCGGTTCACTTTTTGTGGCCTTGCAGCTTTGCAGATATTTTTTGTGCAATTTTGCATACTTTTTTTTATTTTTTTTTTTAGTGCATTGTGTTCTGTGTCTGTAATACTAGACTTATTTTTCTATGAAGGTTTGAACTTTGAGGGGGCTCAAACAAGAGAGAAAAGTGTGAAAATGTTAATGCCTGTCTGTGTTTCTTAGTGATCAATTTTGTCCTGTTGCTTTGGTTGGCTACCGTGCTGCTATATCTATTAATACATTCATTTTACATGATTTTACCCTCATAATTTGACAACTGAGGCTGTCCTTTAAAAATAATGTCTGGATGATGACTGGGATTAAAAAGGTTCAATTTCTACATGCAAATTTACTGTGCATAAAAAAAACAAGGTCCACAACTAGATTAAGGAACCTGTGTTAGTCTGGTTTTCATCTAAACCAACAACTGTTTGTCTGATCTTCTTCAGACCTGGTGTTTGAGTCGGTAAAGTTTTAATTTTATGGCTACAAGAAATTTTCTGATGTGCTCCTATGATAAAAATCCTCAGCAGAACTTTGGCTACATACAGGCAGAGACTGAATTGCAGCCGTTGCCAGGCAACAGCTAACAGGTCTTCAAATATCTAATGGAATCTTCTGAGGGGTGGAGACCAGTTTGGTGTTGTCTAGCAACAGTTATAGAATGTAGTTAGCTGAAGGGCGGAGCCTAAGTTTGCTTTGATGATTGTGACATCGTTGTGCCTATAAAACCCCCAGCTTTTGTCATCAAGTCAGTACACTTTGAGAACGCATCTCAGTACACATCTCGTTACGTATCCCGATTCCAGTTTTTGGAGAAAGGAAATACAAATCAATTGTTTTGAAAATGGCAGTAGATGGAAAAGATCAAGTCCACAGTGGACAACCTGAGACGGTCATGAGACCTACATCTCTGAAGTCGAACTGTGATGTTCACAAAAGACACCAGAGTAAAACGGACAACACTCAGGCTAAACCCTTCAACGTTTCAAAGAAACGTAAGGACGTCAAGAAAGTTACATTTGGACTGATTGTGGGAAACAGTTCTATGGAGCCTGTCCGCAATCTACAATCGAAACCCATGGACAAAAAACATCAGGATAATCCTAAGGAAGTCCCTCAGCCACAAAAGTTGGTTAAAAAACCATCAAATGTCCAGGACAAAGTTAAGGTGAGTTACGCTGGTGCATTGCTGAACAATCTGCAGACAAAAACGTCTGAAGATCACAAAAACAGATCTGAGACAGTTTCACCTGCAGAGCCTCCCGTCAGAGAAGCTGAACAACATTTAGCTGCGACGGGAACTGAAAGTGTTGCTCCCACACCTGTTGCAGACCAGTTTCCACAAGATGGAGAAACTTCTTCTGAGCAAGAAGCTGGATCTAAAATATTCTTTGCAATCCCTGCAGAACTGTATTATGAGAGACCAGTTGCAACAGGAGATCAACAAAAAAAGAAACGGCGCAAGAAAAAGAAGTACTCATCTACGGAGGTTAACTGGACAGCGATGTATGAAACGATACATGAAACCTATGAAGACTATATCGAGGGATTTCCTCTCAATGCAAAGTTGCCTAAAGGCCCATCAACCTTACAGGAGAAAGCTGATGTTGGCAAGGAATCTGAGAATCTTGAGAATCTCCAGAAAACATTCGGAGGCCCAGGATGTGAAATCCCAGCTGAACGTCCTGCAAACATAAACCAGCCCCGTCTTCAGGCTGAGAAACAAACAACTGAAGATACCAAAGAAAAGATTCAGAGAGATGGCACAGATGTTTGCAAGAAATCTGAAAACACTGAGAATCTCCAGAAAATAACATTTGGAGGCCCAGGATCAGAAATCCCCACTGAACTCCTTACAAGCACAGATCAGCCCAGCAACTGTGAGAAACACCTTAAAATCAAAGGAGAACATCAAGGAGATCAAAGGAAAAATAAAAAAGGTAAAGTCAGGAGACGTAAACCTTTGGAACCAATCTTTGAGGTGCCCTCTCCTCAGGCACCAAAATTTGCTGAAACTTCAGTGAAATCTGGAAGCCTGAACCCCCCAATAACATTTGGAGGCCCAGGATGTGAAATCCCAGCTGAACTCACTGCAGAACCTTTGGTTTTAATAAAACCAACACAAGTTCGGCTTAAGGAAATCTCCAGTCATCCACCATCAGAGACTAAAGTCACTGATGCTCTGCCTGAAAACCTAAATCAGTCCTGTCATCAGGCAGAGAGTCAAACACCTGAACATCCAACAGACAGGAGACAGGAAGACAACACAAACACGCTTGCTCCGATCCCTGCAGAACCGTCTGTACAGACTACCAAACATCTGTCTTACTCTGGTGCTTTGCTGAAGAATCTGCAGACAAAAACGTCTGAAGATCACAAAAACAGATCTGAGACAGTTTCACCTGCAGAGCCTCCCGTCAGAGAAGCTGAACAACATTTAGCTACGACGGGAACTGAAAGTGTTGTTCTAACACCTGTTGCAGACCAAGTTCCACAAGATGGAGAAACTCTTTCTGAGCAAGAAGCTGGGTCTAAAATATTCTTTGCAGTCCCTGCAGAACTGTATTATGAGAGACCAGTTGCAACAGGAGATCAACAAAAAAAGAAACGGCGCAAGAAAAAGAAGTACTCATCTACGGAGGTTAACTGGACAGCGATGTATGAAACGATACATGAAACCTATGAAGACTATATCGAGGGATTTCCTCTCCATGCAAAGTTGCCTAAAGGCCCATCAACCTTACAGGAGAAAGCTGAGTCTAACTCTGGTGTTTTGTTGAACAGTAAGGAATTCCCTGCACTGCAGACAAATACATCTGAAAATCCCGAGAGTAAGAGAGACGACACCACAGCTGAGGTTGGCAAGGAATCTAAGAATCCAGAGAATCTCCAGAAATTAACAGTTGGAGGCCCAGGATCAGAAATAACTACTGAACTCACTGCAGAACCTTTGGTTCTAGGCAAAGTTACAGAATCCAGTCATCCACCATCAAAGACTAAAGTTGCTGATGCTCTGCCTGAAAACCTAAATCAGTCCTGTCATCAGGCTGAGAGTCAAACACCTGAAAATCCAACAGACAGGAGACAGGAAGACAACACAAAGGCTAAGCTTGAAAGTCTTAACACTGTTTCAGCTGCACAGCCTCCAGTCAGAGAACCTGAAAAAGATTCATCTGTAATGGAAACCAACAGTGTTGTCAGTAAGTCTGTTGCAGACCAGGTTCCCCAACCTGGAGCAAGTCTTTCTGAGCAAGCACCTATATCCAACACGCTTGCTCCGATCCCTGCAGAACCGTCTGTACAGACTACCAAACATCTGTCTTACTCTGGTGCTTTGCTGAAGAATCTGCAGACAAAAACGTCTGAAGATCACAAAAACAGATCTGAGACAGTTTCACCTGCAGAGCCTCCCGTCAGAGAAGCTGAACAACATTTAGCTACGACGGGAACTGAAAGTGTTGTTCTAACACCTGTTGCAGACCAAGTTCCACAAGATGGAGAAACTCTTTCTGAGCAAGAAGCTGGGTCTAAAATATTCTTTGCAGTCCCTGCAGAACTGTATTATGAGAGACCAGTTGCAACAGGAGATCAACAAAAAAAAGAAACGGCGCAAGAAAAAGAAGTACTCATCTACGGAGGTTAACTGGACAGCGATGTATGAAACGATACATGAAACCTATGAAGACTATATCGAGGGATTTCCGCTCCATGCAAAGTTGCCTAAAGGCCCATCAACCTTACAGGAGAAAGGTGAGTCTAACTCTGGCGTTTTGTTGAACAGTGAGGAATTCCCTGCACTGCAGACAAATACATCTGAAAATCCCGAGAGTAAGAGAGACAACACCACAGCTGATGTTGGCAAGGAATCTGAGAACCCGGAGAATCTCCAGAAAATAACATTTGAAGCCCCTGGATCAGAAATTCCAACTGAGGTCATTGCAAACACAGACAAGTCCTGTAAACAGGCCGAGGAACATCCTGAAATCAAAGATGCAGAATCCAGTCATCCACCATCAGAGACTAAAGTTGATGATGTTCTGCCTGAAAAACTAAATCAGTCCTGTCATCAGGCAGAGAGTCAAACATCTGAACATCCAATAGAGAGGTCGGAGAATGAAACATCTGGTCCACAAGAAATAAAGTCTGTCATTGAGGAGCCAAGGGCAGCAGAACAACAAAGTCAAAGAAACCGATGCAAAAAAAGCAAGAAAAGTAGACCTGAGATAGTCTGGGATCTACCATCGGAATCCATGGACAAAAGCCATGAGGAAAATCTTGAGGAAGTCCCTCAGCTACCACAGCTGGTTAAAGATCCATCAAATGTCCAGGACAAAGATGAGTCTTACTCTGGTGCTCTGATGAACACTGAGGCAGAGAGTCAAACATCTCACATAGACAAGACTCAGAAAGAACTCAAGATTCCTGAAAACCTGGAGAATCCCCCAACAACATCTGGAGGCCCAGGATCCGAAATCTCAGCTGAACTCATTGCAGAACCTTTGGTTCTAATACAACCAACAACAGTTCAGTTTGAGGAAATCTCCAGTCATCCACCATCAGAGACTGAAGTTGTTGATGCTCTGCCTGAAAACCTAAATCAGTCCTGTCATCAGGCAGAGAGTCAAACACCTGAACATCCAACAGACAGGAGACAGGGAGACAACACAAAGGCTGAGCTGGAAAGTCTTCAGGCGGTTTCATCTGCACAGCCTCCAGTCAGAGAACCTGAAAAAGATTCATCTGTAATGGAAACCAACAGTGTTGTCAGTAAGTCTGTTGCAGACCAGGTTCCCCAACCTGGAGCAAGTCTTTCTGAGCAAGCACCTGTATCCAACACGCTTGCTCCGATCCCTGCAGAACAGTCTGTACAGACTACCACCAAACCAGCGTCGGAGAATCAAACACCCGTTCCACAAGAAATAAAGTCTGTCATCGAAGAGCCAAAGGCGGCTGAACAACAAAGTAAAAGAAAACCACGCAAGAGGGGTAAGAAGAATATCATTTTGGCGCCTGTCTGGAATCAACCGCTGGACAAAAACCATCAGGATAATCTTGAGGAAGTCCCTCAGCTACAGGCAGAGAGTCAAACATGTGAACATCACATAGACAAGAACCAGGAAGACCTCAAGATTCCTGAAAACCTGGAGAATTCCCAAATAATATCTGGAAACCCAGGATCAGAAATCCCTGTTGGGGTCCCTTCAGAATCTGTGGTTCTTTTACCACCAACAGAACCAGAGCCTGAGCCGATCCCTTCACTGCCAGCACCTCCAGCCGCAGATCCACATCCAATCCTCAAACTTCTGCTGGTCAACAAACCAACAAACAGCCAGTCTGTCAACACGAACCATGCTGATGAACAGAACATCCCTAACAGCTCCGGTCTGCTGATGATCCCAGAGCTCCAGTTCCATCAGACCTTGGCTGTAAAGGATGAAAAGATCGCAGAACTACAGAAAGAACATGAGGAGTTGCGGAATCAGCTAACGAAACTGCAAAATCAGGTCAACAACAGTAACACCATGCAGTCATTAGCGTCTAAGCAGGTGCAGAAACTGGAGGCAGAACTCCAGGAGGAGAAAAAGAAAAGAGAATTCGCTGAGACTTCGGTATCTGAGCTGCAACATGAAACGGACAAAGCCAAAACCGAACTGAGCCAGATTCACATTCAGCTCCAGGATCAACAACGGCAGACCAGTGATGAGAAAACAGCTCTCATGACTGAGCTGGAGAGGCTGAAACAACAAATGGAATCTCAGAAATCCGTGTCTGAGAAGGAGAAAGCCATCCTGTATGCTAAACAGAAGAAAGAACATCAGCAGCATGCAGACGTCTCCAGCAGAGTGGTCCAGCTGGAAGCAGCTCTCACTGCTGAGAAGACCAGGGCATCAAGAGCTGAGACCTGCTTGGCTCAGGAGGTGGAGGAGAACGCTAGAATAAAGTCTGCTCTGGTGAAAACCCAGCAGGAACTGGATGAGCAGAAACACCAATGGGAGCAGCACAAGAACCTTCTCCTGGTTGAGCGGGAAGAAATTAAAACCTCCACAGAAAGATCCGCGATGGAGTCGGAGAGAGAAGTGGAAGACCAGGGGCAGCAGCAAGGTCAGAAGTCAGAGCTTCTAGAAGAATTATCCTCTCTGATGAAGTATCGAGACAAGAATGCACGAGAGGGAAAATGCTTCAGAGAGAGCTTACTGAAAAGAGTTCAGAACTTAGAAGCTCTGATGTTAATCAAAGAACAAGCCTAAAAGACGTCTGTGAGCCAGAAAAACCTCTGTGCTGGACGCTAAAGAATTTCTGGCATGAAGACCTACCCCTATTTTTTTATATTTATTTGTTTATATATTTATTTATTTATATATTTATTTTTTTTATATTTATTTATTTATATATTTATTTTTTATATTTATTTATTTATATATTTATTTTTTTATAGTTATTTATTTATACATTTATTTTTTTATATTTAAATATGCTTACTTTCTCCATCTATCCCTGTCCTTTCACCCCCACTGAACACGATTTGACTGAAAAGAAGTCACAAAGACATCTAAATTGATTTTCAGATTTCTGTTATTGTTTATACTTTCAGAAAATAAATACTTTATTGTACCTTTAGGGGTTAAATGGATTGTCACTGGGGCGGTACCCTCAAAGGTGCTGCTGTTCCCTTAACAGTGCAGTTTTTACCTTAAGACCAGACGGCCCCCAGAGGGACAGTATTGGTCTTTATGAAGTATAAACTGTGCTGTAGAGGGTTCAGCTTTACCTTTAAGGGTTCTACCCCAGTGATATTCCTTTGTACTCTTAATGGTATAATTAGGTATTCATTCCCTGAAAGTGTAGCTGTATAGTTCAACAGAAATTTTACAGCCACACAACGACAGAGATGATTGTAGCTGAGAAACAGCCACAGTCATCAAAAAAGAAAACAATTTTCAACCAAACTTCTGTGTCTCGTGCTCAGTGGGTCTTTCTCTTTACTCTAAACCCTTTAACCACACCTCTTTTTTCACTTTCCTCCTTTCCTATCCCCTCACAAAAAAAAAAAAAAAAAAAAAAAAAAAAAAAAAAAAATTAAATAAAAAAAACAACCCAAAAGAAAACTATGGTTTATGGTCAATCCTTTTTTTTACTTCTGTGAATCTAAAAATGTAAAACATGATATGAAATGTTGTGAAAAAGGAAGGTTAGATATTTAAGTTCATTCGTCTTTTTACTATTAAAATTATTATTATATGACTGCTTATTAAAACTGCTTAAACAATAAAACAAAAACAAAAACAAAACAAATAAACAAAAGACAAATAAAACAAACAAAACACCAAACAAAAACATCATCTGAGGCCTGTTCCAGAAAGCAGGTTCAAAAAAATCTAATCAATCTTTAAGTCAGATCAGCTGATTTTAGCTACTTCAGTAGAATCTTTACCCAGAATCTGACATGTTTATGGATCACAATAAAAAATCACCATCAGTCGGGCTCCGATCCCTGGGGTCTGTTCCAGAAAGCAGCTTATGTAGAAACTCTGAGTGTTTCAACCTCAAATTTAAGGAAACTGGGTTTTATCCCTGAGTTTGTTACCATGGTAACTGACTCTATGAAGTAAACCTGCTCAAAATTCTCTGGTCATGCATATCCAACGTCACACACACTGAACGTTCAGTGACATCACAGCAGGTTTGCACTGCAGTACTATTTTTATTTATTTAGTTTTTATGTAAATGGGACCTTTCTTTATAACGTTGGCAACACAGAACAATCTGGAAACACAAAGGTGTGTGAAGTCATGAGACCCATGTCTCAAATCCCAATTTCATAAAATGATCTAGTGTAGAGGACTACTATTAGTTCCTCTGTCAGCCTCTTTGGATCCCAGCAGTACTGGTTAGGTAATGGTAACGTTACTGGTGGGTAACAAAAAGAGACCATAAGTATCAGAATTATTAGCTTCTGACATTTTGAAGCCTCTTGGGGTTTCATCCTGAACACAAAGGTGAGCCCACTGAGTACCTATGAAATAAATTACTCAACTGTCATAAATAAGAGTTTTTTTTTTTTTCTTTACTAAAGCTGCATCCTTCTTGTCAGATGCTCAACTCACCCCATATGAAGTGGTAAGCAGAGTGTTCTGGTTTAAAAAAGTCTCAAACTATAGTTAAGATAATTGTAGAAACAAATAGGTCTCAGAAACTATATGACTTTAATATGATACATTAGGTGTTAAAGGGTTAAATCCTGCTTTCTGGTGTTGGTACATACCTGTACGTATGTGAGACCCAGTTCATCGGCAGGAGGCAGTTTATGGACATGCTGATAGGTTTCAGTATTAGTATGTTATTTATCTAAAATGATACATTAGGTGTTAAAGGGTTAAATCTTGCTTTCTGGTGCTGCCAGTTTTGATTTGCAACATGGTGAAGTGATGGTAAACTTTATCATACGCAATATTAAAGGTTTGGTAAACATGCATGAGCTCACAGATACATGCCTCAGGTACGTATGTGAGACCCAGTTCCAGGGGTACTGCCAGGGATTTTGGGCCCCATAAAAGGAATTGAAGCAGTACCTGAAAATTTTGATACTATAATACATAAAATGAGCAATTTTAATGATATTTTGACCATCATACCTATATTTGTGAAATGAAAAACATGACAGCTAAGCTGCTTGGTAGGGGAAGCTCTAAAAGTACAATGAAGTTAATTTAGATTCAGTTATTTGCTGCAAGACAGATGCTTTATATTCCAAAAACCATCTCTCTTTTTTAAAATACTTGAAAGGAATACTTAAAATGAGTACTTAAACAGAAATGCATTTACAATCTGTGGAGAAACAAATCAAATCTCAGCTAAAACACCATCAAAAACAAAATGGCCAATCGTTTTTTATGATTGATTGTATTGTGAACATTATCATTGAACATTATTACTGAACAAGAGGCAACAAAAAATTAATAAATAGAAATAAATAAATGAATAAATAAATAAAATCATAAGCACATGGTCAAATAAATTAGGTAGGCTCAGAGCGGGACCTCACATGGTTTATTTTATTATATGAAATGAATGTAATACGGTCACAAGCAAACCACTGTGGAGATTTACAGCCAAACGATGGCTGGGAGCCGTCCTTAAAAATAAATAATCACTTTTTAAAAGGTGGAACTTTGTGTAAGATATCAAGGAGTGGTAAAGGTACGCTGTTGAGTCAAGCTCTTGCAGTCCCATTCACAATCACTGGCCTTGCTCAGCCTTTTTCACCAAGAGCCCAATGTGGAGCTTTCTCCCTGCAAGATCACTAACAAGTCCTTGAAGTCCAGCTTTATAGTATCTCCAAAGATGTAATGTCATTTGTAATAGTATCACAATCATTATTTCTGGTGGCCTCCCACTATTTTGTTTTACTTAAAGGTGCTTTCAGGGATTTCACCAAAAATGTTAAGGGAAATTAATTTGACTACCAATACTCCACATCATTGTTCTCTCTCCAGTCTCAGCTTTTTTCTTTTCTTTTTAAACTTCCCAATTTTTTGACCCATCTTGCCGTCTTAGCATCCACTCGCTGTCTGTCTGTAGCGCTGAGCTCCACAGATGATGGTGCAGGTGGACTGAACCATTTCAGAGAAAAATAGAGGGTGGGTGGGTGTTCAGAAATGTTTCCAAACAAAGAAACTTGTAATTGTAAGTTTATTATTGAGTATTAGATAGTCTTGCTAGTATTACAGTTGCATTAAGGGCCCTTCTGGGCTCCTGTCAATCATGGGCCCCTAGAATCCTTCTCCTTCACCCCCCCCCCCCCCCCCCCCTTTTCAGCACCCCAGCCGAGTTCATCAGCAGAAGGAAGTTTATGGATAGGCTGATTTTCTAGAGCAGATCATGAAGGTGAGCAAACATCTGATGATAACAACATCCCTTCATCTCTCCAGAAAACCAATAGCCACTTCTCTGCAGGTTTTCAGACAAAGCTTTCTTCACATCTGAAAGATGCTGCTTTGGGTTCTGGTCCAGTTCTGCAGGAGGCTTTGGGAAGCTGTCAGACACGACTCTTAAAATTAGGCGTATATTTTTAATGAAGAACCTCCATAGGATATTTGTTATTTTTGAAGAACCACATTTTTATTTCTGTATTTAGGTTTCAAAATAAAGAAAAACATAAACTCTTTATAAAAAGAGGATAAAAAACCTTTCTTCTAAGGGATGTAGATATTTGTGGAAAATTTTAAAAGTTGCCCAGCAATAATATATTTACATATACATAAAAATATACATATGCATCTAAATATAAATATACATATACAAATACATATACATATTCATTCATTCATTCATTCATTCTCTGTACCGCTTGGTCCATTACGGGTCGCGGGTAAGCTGGAGTCTATCCCAGCATTGACAGGTGAGAGGCAGGTACACCCTGGACAGGTCACCAGTCCATCGCAGGGCCAACACATAGGAGACAAACAACCATTCACACTCACTAATACATATATATACATTTACAAAAAAAAATTGTCCCCTCACCCTCCGTGGGCGGTCTCTCATCCATCCAAGCTCAGGTCCTCTACCAGAGGCCTGGGAGCTTGAGGGTTCTGTGCAGTATCTTGGCTGTTCCTAGGACTGCTCTCTTCTGGACCGAGATGTCTGAGGTTTGTCCTGGGATCTGCTGTAGCCACTCTTCCAGTTTGGGGGTTACTGCCCCGAGTGCTCCGATGACCATAGGCACAGGC
This sequence comes from Melanotaenia boesemani, assembly GCF_017639745.1. Taxonomy (NCBI): domain Eukaryota; kingdom Metazoa; phylum Chordata; class Actinopteri; order Atheriniformes; family Melanotaeniidae; genus Melanotaenia; species Melanotaenia boesemani. Next base: position 12,794,754 of record NC_055696.1, read on the forward strand.
AATCGCTTGGTATTGTGATGTCAACCACAACGGCTTTCCTCTGCTGTTCACCACAATGTCCAGCGAGTTTGCCATTACCATTTTGTCGGTCTGGATCTGGACGTCCTACAGGATCTTAGCTCGGTTATTCTCTACCACCTTCGGAGGTGTTTCCCACCTTGACCTCGGGGCTTCCAGTCTGTACTCCACACAGATGTTCCTGTACACTATACCAGCCACTTGGTTATGACGCTCCTTGTAAGCTTTCCCAGCCAGCATCTTACACCCTGCAGTTATGAGCTGGATTGTCTCAGGAGCCTCTTTGCACAGTCTACACCTGGGGTCTTGTCTTGTATGGTAGATCTGGGCTTCTATTGCTCTGGTGCTCAAGGCCTGCTCCTGTGCAGCTATGATCAGTGCCTCTGTGCTGTCTTTCAGTCCAGCCCTTTCTAGCCATTGGTAGGATTTCTCTATATCAGCCACTTCAGTTATGTGTCGGTGGTACATCCCATGGAGGGGCTTTTCCTCCCATGATGGGTCCTCCATCACCACATGATCTGTTTTCCACTGCCTGAGACCGAGCACTTTGTCCGCCAAGGCCATCTTCCTGATGTATTCCAGGATGTTGGATGTTTCAGCCTGGATAGTGGTTCTGACACTCACTAGTCCTCTGCAGGGGCGCTGCTAGTGATTTTGGGCCCCATGAAAAGAAACTGAAGTGGGCCCCCCTCATCTGAATCACTTTCAACATCTTCAGCTTGATTTTCAATGTTCTCACTCTCTGCTGTCTCTCTGAGCCTTCCTACACTCTCTCGTGGTGTATCCTCATCATCTGAATCTGTACCCTCTTCGATGTCTTCCTCCATTTCCACTCTCCTCTCTGACAAACTTGAAGATGATCCTGGACCTGGCTCTGTAGTGTACATGGCATACAAAATTATATAGTATCTCCAATGATGTAATGTAATTTGTAATAGCATCACAATCAATATTTCTGGTGGCCTCCCACTATTTTGTTTTAAAGGTGCTTTCAGTGATTTCACCAACAATGTGAAGGGAAATTGATTTGACTACCAATCCTCCACGTCATTGTTTCTCTCATGTAGCAGCACATGAAGTCTAATTTATCTCCAGATCTGTAGACTCACAAGTGAAGCATTAGATTAGTGGGGGAACATATATGATGCTTTATGGTTGTTGCTAGTTAATCTTCTGATATCTAGAAAATGTAAATATTTCTCTGATTGGATTGAAAGCAGTCACCCAGTCTGCTGCTCTAGAAATGTTCCTGCTGCAAAGCAGGAGAATGAGTCCCAAATTACTGACCTGACCTAACATTACAGTGATAGCTGAGAATTTTCTTAACGATTCAGATCGGTCTAAAATAAACAAAAAAATATATATATTATTATTAATTCTGAGCTATTTTTCTATTATACGTTTTTTTTTCTTAACAATAATCAATTAATTCAACACTCAGCTGCCCACCTCCTTCCTCAGGGGCCACCTGGACATGTTCAGGTGGGTAGGGGTGGGGAGGGACTGTCTGGCAGGCATCTGCCCTGGGTTGCCGAAAGGGGGGGGTAAAGGGGAAGGATTCATGGGGCCCAGAATGGCCCTCAATGCAACTGTAATACTGACAAAATTATCTGATACTTAATGATAAACTTACAATCATGCAAACAATTTAGTCACAATGCAACGGTATCACTAAGTTTTTTTGTTGTGGAAACATTTCTGAACACTCAACCCCCCTCTATATTTCCCTTAAATGGTTCAGTCCACCTGCTCCTTCAGCTGCGAAGCAGCGCAACAGAGACAGAAAGCGAGTGGATGCTTAGACGGCAGCATGCCTCAAAAGTCAGGAAGCTTAAAACGAAAAGAAAAAAAGCTGAGGCTGGAGAGAGAACAGATGGGTTGACAGTACGTCACCCAGTTCTTCCAGAGGTGAGGTGGTCAGTCAGTTCGTCTGATGGAAAGTTGTGGAACTTCAGCTTGTTGTCTCTTCTAAACTTTGTTCATATAAACTAGCTCACTTTGCTCCCCATATTGGCTCATATTTCTGAATAAAACGCTGGATTTTATTCATTTCACAATTTTAGTCAAATAATTAATGCAGACAAACAATTAGCAAGCAGCTCTGGTAGAAAAAATAAAAAAATAAAATCACGCATGTTCCGAACAGAAACGAGAGCAGCCGAAGCAGATGCTGCCAGACAGTCCCTCCCCACCCCTCCCCACCTGAACATGTCCAGGTGGCCCTGAGGAAGGAGGTGGGCAGCTGAGTGTTGAATTAATTGATTATTGTTAAGAAAAAAAAAACGTATAATAGAAAAATAGCTCAGAATTAATAATAATATATATATTTTTTTGTTTATTTTAGACCGATCTGAATCGTTTAGAAAATGCTCAGCTATCACTGTAATGTTAGGTCAGGTCAGTAATTTGGGACTCATTCTCCTGCTTTGCAGCAGGAACATTTCTAGAGCAGCAGACTGGGTGACTGCTTTCAATCCAATCAGAGAAATATTTACATTTTCTAGATATCAGAAGATTAACTAGCAACAACCATATAGCATCATATATGTTTCCCCACTAATCTAATGCTTCACTTGTGAGTCTACAGATCTGGAGATAAATTAGACTTCATGTGCTGCTACATGAGAGAAACAATGATGTGGAGGATTGGTAGTCAAATCAATTTCCCTTCACATTGTTGGTGAAATCACTGAAAGCACCTTTAAAACAAAATAGTGGGAGGCCACCAGAAATAATGATTGTGATGCTATTACAAATTACATTACATCATTGGAGATACTATATAATTTTGTATGCCATGTACACTACAGAGCCAGGTCCAGGATCATCTTCAAGTTTGTCAGAGAGGAGAGTGGAAATGGAGGAAGACATTGAAGAGGGTACAGATTCAGATGATGAGGATACACCACGAGAGAGTGTAGGAAGGCTCAGAGAGACAGCAGGGAGTGAGAACATTGAAAATCAAGCTGAAGATGTTGAAAGTGATTCAGATGAGGGGGGCCCACTTCAGTTTCTTTTCATGGGGCCCAAAATCACTAGCAGCGCCCCTGCCCCTGTCACTCATGGGCCCAATGAATCCTTCCCCTTTACCCCCCCTTTTCAGCGCCCCAGAATATGAATAGCAGAATATTTGTGTGCCTTGCTCTTACATTTCCTTTTTTGTCTTTAATTGGTGCACTAATCTCATGATAATAGCAGCTGAAGCAGTAAATGTGTAAACAGTTACACACTGAATCAATGTCTGACTGTAACCTCCCCACTGTGGTATTTCATCATCCCATTAGAAACCATGTGACACATCTCCCTGTATCTCCGCTCTTTCAAGTATAAATACATGGATTAAAATAGTGCACTGCACAGCTGATGTTGCTTCAGGTGATTTTGTTAGTGGCAACTTTTAGTAGCTGTGCCATCTTTAAATATATTGTGTAATTTGCTTTTTTATAGCCATCATGATATTTAACATGACATTTGTTCGCCCTGCAAATTTCTACCTGAGTGGCTTTTCCAACATCCCTCATACTAACTTTTACTATGTTTTCTTATGTTTTGTTTATATTGTTACTGTTCTTGGAAATGTTTTTCTCCTCTTTGTCATCTTTCTGGTAAAGTCTCTTCATACTCCTAAATACATGATTGTGTTCCACTTGGCTTTGACAGATCTGTGTGGCAGCACAGCTCTCATCCCAAAAGTCTTGGATACATTTCTGTTTGACAGGAGGTACATTGTCTATGAGGCTTGTTTAGGTTACATGTTCTTTGTTTTTTTATTTGGAAGTTTGCAGTCATGGACACTTGTCACCATGGCATATGACAGACTTATAGCCATTTGTGTTCCTCTGAGGTACCACAGCATTGTTACTAAAAACTCTATTGCGGCAATGTTGCTGTTTTTATGGGTGTTTTTGTTGAGTCTGATAACATGTATAGTTGATCTAATTGATCGCCTTTCTTTCTGTGGCTCTTTAGCAGTGCAAAGTTTTTACTGTGATCATGGGCCGATATTTCGCCTGGCCTGCAATGATACAATTTTAAATAGTATAATGGCAAATGTTCTGTTTTTTGTAGTCATCTGCATTCCTGTTATACTGATAGCTATAACTTATGTTTGTATTTCCATAGCACTGAGCAGGATTGCATCTAAAGAGGAACGACTCAGGGCATTGAAAACCTGCACATCTCACCTGATTCTTATTGCTATTTTCTATCTACCATTGCTGTACACCAATATAGCTGCATTGGCTTCATACATCCATCCAAATACCAGAATCATAAATTCCTCTTTGACACACACCCTTCCAGCTTTGCTCAATCCTATTATATACTCTTTAAAGACAGAAGAAGTTTTGAATGCTATTAAAAAGCTTTGGAAAAGACATCACCTTTGTAACATAGTTTCAAAATGATCTCTTTATCATTGATGCATGAAATGTTTTACTACATAACAAGACTATGTAAAATAAATAGAGTAATTATATTGTACTAGCCACATTGTGTACAGTTTAGCAACTTCTGTGATCTTCAAAACACATTTTAATTTCTTTAAGACATCATATGACAGGGAGAATTGTGAGACAAAGACTTCAACAACATAGAATGTCTTGATGCATCTTTATTTATTTTTTTACTTTGTTTTTTCCTTCTACAAAACATGATTAATGTAAGGTGTACAGTACATAACCATCCCTGAAGCCACCTGTTTGTGCTATATATATCCAAATGTGTATATCTTTTTTTAATATAAAGCATATGCCTTCTTTTTAAAGAATTATCTTACTCCTATTAGTTTTCTCCGAAGGAAAAAAATTACACAAGCTTTCTGGTTATAGAGCTATTTGTGCAAACTTTCTATTGTACACACAAGCTTCTATTGTACTGCTTTAATTGAGATCAAATTAATAAAGAGAACATGTTGCAGGTTCAACTCCCTGCAAGATTCTGTCTTTCTTTTATGCATGCCTGACAGCACAGACGGGTTTTGTTTTGAAATGAGGGGGGGGTGCACTTCTCTCTCGGCTCACACTCACACAAAAATAGATTTATATTTAAAAGAAATATTTGCTATCATACAAATGCCGTGTACATCATGGGTGCTGTGACATCTTTTTCTTTGTAATCTTTTCCTGCCCAGCATCATAGCAAGAAAAATGATTGTTTGGTTGCCTTGTGCCGAACAAATTTGCTTGGTCTACGGGAACTTGATGGATAAAACTTTTGTGAATTTAAAGCCCGTTTTGATGTTTTAGTTTAGCTCTTTATTTATTGCTAAGGTCTGGTTTACACTACAACGTTTCCACGCAGAACACTTAACTTTTTCTTTTGGGTATTTAAAAAAAGAAAAGTGAATTTACACAACAGTGGAATGAAAACTATCTCTGTGCAGGGGAAAATGCAGTAAGAACAGAAACTATGTAGTGTGCATGCCAGGCACCTAGTGGGCATTGAAACTTTTTAATGGTCTAAAACGATTATAGACAACATGACAAACAATTAATTTTAAAGTTTCACTGAAAATCTGTTCAAATAAGGCTTCATACTAACGAAGCATAGAGCTGTCACCCAAATAATAAAAAATGGGACCTCATCATGCTATAACGTGATGGTTTATTGTAAAAACTACTTTATGGGACGTGGTCGCCATACTGAAATATATGCATTGTTTCTTGTATGCACACTCTTTTACAGTGACAAGCACAATTCAGTCAATAAAGAAGGAAACCTTTAAATAAATTAGAAGCACTTACAGAGTGCAGACCTCCACCAAGCCACACAATCACTCACCTGGGAAAATCCTAAAAGGCTCAACAGTCCACCCAGTTCCCATCTATATTTCTGACTTTCTGGATTACCAGATAATTTTCATTTATCTTTTTTCTTCCTTATTTCTGTCTCCAACTAGTAAAGAATCCTTCAAAGAATTCCTGGATATAGATGGTGATCCGGATCACCCCCAAAATGCAATCACTCTTTCGTTTATTCAATTTTCTTTCCTTAAAATTTCTAAATTCATACATTGATTTTTGAGTTATGTTTTTAACAGACAGTCAGACTTACAGACAAACACAGCAGAAAACATAATAAAAGAAATGAACAGAAGCAGAGGAATGAATGCAGAATAAGCTTTGGCTATGCTCCAGTACATGAATGAAGAAGACTCAGATGGGGAAGAAATGGTCAGCTCCTTTGCTACAATAGGACCAAGTCAAGACAACCTTGACAAGACACCGAGACAGTATTCATCTAGAGCTGCAACTAGAAGATGGCCTGTTGTTGTGTTTTATTACGTTTTGGACATGGCTGCAATGAATGCATGGGTCCATACCGGCCAATGACCCAGCATGCGTTCATTGACCTGCGATACAATAAATTAATATCAGATGACATCCTGCGCTCTGTGTCATCGCTTGGCATTATGTTGCACACTTGAATATTGACTCAGTCTGTTGTCTAGCTGTCATCTTGTTTACTGTGCCTTTGTTCATCCTTCTTATTCTTTTGTCTTTTTGGTTGGGCAGGTGTTTCCGATACAGCAACTGGGAGGAAGTCACATAAAAGCAACAAGTTCCTGTATCTAACTCAAGAGTGTCCTTTTTAAAAATGTTTCCCCTGGTCATGGTGGAGCTTTGTAGAGAAACCAAATGTCAATACAAAGTCTCTAAATATCTTTTCTGCTGGTGTTTTTGCGGCTTTGTTTCTGCAGGCCTTAGCGAACCATGTGAAATGGTCCATTACAACAGAGATGTACTCATATACACTTCTCTAAATGAAGGAAATCAATGGAGACCATCTCCAAAGGGTATGTAGTGATGATGTTGGTGAGTGGGACTTTTGATGGTTTGTTAGGTCGCTCCCGTTTCATGCAGCTGCAGACATGGTTAATATAATGTTCAGCATTACCCTGCATGCCAGGCCAATAGAAGCGATCTCTGATGAGATTTACTACTTGCTCAACTCCCAGATGACCCATCTCCTCATGAAGTTCCTTATACACCAGCTGATGGTATTTCTTGGGTAGGAGGAGCTGGGATCGACTGGCTGTCCTGTGATGAAGTACAATGTACAGTCTGTGCTTTTGTCTCATTAGAGCACATGTCTCTCTGTTTTCACTCCGCCTGCCACCTTTTGGCCATTTGTTGGTTCTCATACATTCCAAAACTTTACCAATCATTGGATCATCTTTTTGTGCCTCCCTGAGGACTACCTTTGAGATTTCGCTCACTGCCATCATTGTATTTTTGCTCTTCCGTGTCCAAAGTGCTTATGGTTGCAGGACACAGCCAGGACTCTGACTCTTGAGACTGAACAACAACTACTTGAATCACACTGCTCATCACTTCTGGGTATACTGTTTGTGTGCAGGCCTGCATGTACTATTCCATGTTTAGTGGCATCCGTGAGAGACCATCTGCATCCCTGTCAACTTTCCCGGAGCGAAACTTTATTGAGAACTGGAAATCAGCAAGTTCAGTGACCCAGGATGAGAGGTTGCATTCAGCTTAGCCGTGGAGAGCACATATGTGAGGGGGTTATTGTCAGTATAGACAGTAAAGGGTGGTGCATGATAAATAATCCCTAAATCTCTCACATATGGCCCACTTATGAGCCAGGAACTCCAGTTTCCCTGAATGAAGATGGTAGTTCTTTTCTGGGGCTGTCAGAGTCCTGGATCCATAAGCTATCCCTGCCAGTCTCCCCTGTTGCTGCTGGTAAAGCACAGCCTCAAGCCCCTCACGTGAAGCATTGCAGTGCAAAATGAAGGGTTGTTCAAAATCTGGATATTCCATGATGGGTGGCTGTAACAGAAAGTAATAGCTGACAGAGCACCTCCTGATGTTTCGCTGACCATGTGATTGATCGAGACGATGGCAACTGTCCTTCACTGCCATGTTTTTGTTTCCATCTGCTCCGTTTTTGATGTTTCTGTTTGCCCTTCTTTGCCGGACTTGAGGAGACAAGGTCGTAGAGGGGTTTCGCCAAACAGGAGAAGTTTGGGACGTAACTGCGATAGTATGAGATGAACCCTAGTAGTGTTCTTAGTTCTTCCACTGTAGAAGGGATCCTCTCTCTTAAAGCCTGTACAGGAGCAATGTCTGCAGGGTCCATTGTATATCCGTCCTTTGTGACCAGCCCTCCAAGAAATCTCACTTGGTTCCTGAAGATGTCACATTTTTTTGGTGTCAACTTGACACCATGCTTCTGATAACAATGTAACACACTTCGAAGGTGATCCAAATGGTCCTCAAATGTTTTAGAGTGAACCAAGTTGTCATCCAAATATGGCAAGCATACCTCATCCTGCAGTCTAGCTAGACACTCCTCCATGGACCTCTAAAACTCTGCAGGGGCTGATGATAACCCAAAGGGGATTCTCACCCATTCATACAGGCCCCAGGGTGTAATAAATGCATTCAGTGGGCGGCTCGATTCCTCCAAGGAGTCCTGGTGATAGGCCTTTCCTTGATCGAGGACTGAGAACCAGGCACTCCCGATCAGACTGTTCAACATGTTCTGAATAAGAGGAATTGGGAGACGATCTGGTAGAGACTTCTTGGTCAACTCTCTGTAATCACAACACAGTCGAATGCTGCCATCTTTTTTCCACACACAGACAACAGGACTAGAATAGGAGGACTTAGACTTTCCAGCCCCTGTTTAACAGATCCTCTAAATCCGGTCCTCGTGAGCTACTGTCCTGCAGGTTTTGGATTCTTCCTAATTGCTCCCGTTGACGCTTCGGGAACTGACTGTGCTCCAGCTCTTTCCTGATTTTCAGGTCCTTACTACTCCTCCTGAACTTTTGTTGTCTCTACCATTCTATGCTGGCCGCCTCATTTGTTTTTGTTATTAGTATATCATTGGTGACTGTCAGATCATCCAGAAAGTTCTTGAGCTGGTGTTTCACATTACTAATGAGCCCCATTCCCACAGCTCTCAGAAACTTCCTTACAATCAGGTCTGGACTGCAATGCTTGTCTGTGCCAGGTTCTCTGGATGCCGACAGCAACCTTTCTTTTAGTTCTATTGCCCGAAATAAGAAGTTCTGAGGCAATTCACCATTGTCTTGTGTAATGTTTATCAGGCGATAATACAAGTCAGTGGAGCTCTCCTCCTTGTAATGGCCCTTTAATATGGTGAGCAGTTATGCCAGAGTGAGCTCTGCTTTTATCGTCAGCATATCACAAAGAAGCAACCCTGGGCTGACGGCTCTAACAACAGCTTCAATAATCTCCACTTTACTGTGTTTCTTTTTAAGTCCTATATCGATCTAATGCATCAAGTTAGAATAGGAGCGCTTGTCTCTCTGACCTCTCTCTCCAATCTGCCCATTAATTTTAAACTCCCTTCTTATGGTGACTTCTGGTGGGTTAGCAGCAAAGGGGTTGTCAGGTTGTGTTGGAGGGGGCCCCTGTGTCATCATTTTATTTGACACTTTAGTCATTTCCTCCTCCAATTTCTTAGCTGAGGCTTGAAAGCTTAATTGCAACGCTGCATAATGTTCTCTCAAGCTTGCTAATGCAGCAGCCTCTTTTTCAGAACTGTCCTAACTCACTCACAATATCACAATATCTCCTTTTCCTTCACTCCCTCTGCTTTAGATATTAATCTGATGAGGAAATCGTGATCCACTTCTTCCTCTTCGTATTCAATAGCCTTCTCAGCGCTTTCAGTAATTAGCCTGATCAGCGTGTGCTTCTTAGCCTGATTTTCAGCAGAAATCTTTGCATGTAAACATACCTCCTGCAACTGGTCCACTTTTAACTGCACAAGGATCTCACTGAGCTGGTCCTGCAGTTGTTCCAGTTCCATTGCTGATGCAATAACAGTTTAGCTTGTCTTCATGCTGACTCCCCCGTACGAGCCACCAAATTTTGTTGCACGCTTGAATAATGACTCAGTGTGTTGTCTTTGCGGGTTTTATTGTGGTTGGCTGTTACAAGAAGACATGAGAGCACAGTAAGCACAAGCATCCATCATTTTCAGCAGCCGACACAGCACTGAACTAACGCTGTATATAAATTCACACTCAGCACTATTAACTTTGCTCTAACATGTCATACCGTCTGTTATTTACAGATCAGGGAAATGCATACACATCACAAATACTCACAAGTAAACTTTGGTCCCGCTAACGCTGACCAAAAGTTAGCTTAGCTGATAGTTTTCTGAAGCTAACAACATAAGTAAACCTCTGTTAACTACACACAACTTTTCCACACTCTCAGGGACTATTCTGCTATCTAATACATATACATCCATGTATTATTTGTTAATATTTACCTGTTACAAGAAGACATGAGAACACAGTAAGCACAAGCAACCACCATTTTCAGCAGCAGACACAGCACTGAACTAAGGTTGTGGCATGCGGAGCCAGGAGTGCTCACTGTATGAGACACGCCCTCCTGTGGTCAAATAGAGCAATTACACATTCACGGTTCAAAATCTGTGCGAGAACATAAAATAAAATAAATAACCAGGGGGGTAGCTTGTGTTCAACCTCTATACTCTCACAATTATGTGATGCTTTTTCTATTTTTAAATGTATTTATTTTGTTGATATGTCCTCTATATTGTTTTGTGTTTTATTGTGAATCACTTTTTGATTTTTAGCTTGAAAGGTGCTATATAAATAAACATTTACTTACTTTACTTTTTATTTTTTGCCCCCTCAAATAATTGATAAAGAATATAAATACATTAATAAGTTGTTTATTTTTGTTAAATGTTAGCTGATAAGTCAATATTGTAAGCTTTTTGAAGCTTTGTCTAAAAGATTCAAAGGGAAAAATAATTGGCCTCTTTAAAAGCCACCTTTATAATCTTTATGCTGCATCGGCATGGTGTCAAAATGGCACCCTCTTAAAGAGGGTATTGAAATGCTCTAGCATAAAAAAAAAAAGAGGCAACAGGTAATAAACACATACATATTGTACATACATACTGTACATACATGCATACATAAAAACATATGGACTTGGGGAAGATGAACAAACAAGGAAATAAGTGCTTAACACAAGATCCTTTAACATGCAGACATCAGTTATCTCCATTGCTGTAGCTGTACAGTTTCATTCTGAAGTCTTAAAACCGCATTGTTTATATTTAATTTTTCACTTAAAGATCTTCAGTGCATGACCAAATAATAAATCTCAGTATGTTATAAAATGTGTTTAGTAAAACAGCCACAATATAGTGAACTGGCCTTTAACATGTGTTAAAAGCACATGGAGATTTCTGTCTTTCTGAATTACAAGATTAATTATTTTAATGCAGGTTTGTCCAAGAGTTGGGGGAAAATGGTGAAACAGTATAGTTGTATGATAAGGAACTGTCTTCTTGTTGACAAAGGTCAGATAGTTTTCCATATCTGGTAACTTGATTTAATCACATTATCAGAATTGTTCAGCAAATACAGATACAAAGATGTGTCATAATGCAACAGTGTGACAGCAACAGCCTTTTGAACTTAAGCCAGTTTGTGTTGAGTTAGCAGCCTAGTGAATCATGTGTTTGACTCATACTAGTGTTACTTCAATTTCTTGTTGTCTTAGAAGCCAATCTGTCATTATTTGGTCTACAGCTGATGCATGTGTTTTCAGTGGGAGACTGCTGTATGGCCTGTACATAAACTAGCAGACAATACCCCCTCATGAAGCCTGCACCGTACATATCAACCCACTAGAGGTCAGGCCCTCATCATAGTTCCTGTCTTCAGGCCTTTTATACTGTTTGTATAATTTAAAGTAGAGCCTAAACTACTGGCGTGACTGCACTGACACAATATATATATATATATATATATATATATATATATATATATATATATATATATATATATATATATATATTCGAATCTCGGCTGGGGGGTTTGAACCTTGAGGGTGGTGGCCTTTCTGTGTGGAGTTTGCATGTTCTCCCCGTGTATGCGTGGGTTCTCTCCAGGTTCTCCGGCTTCCTCCCACCATCCAAAGACATGCATGTTAGGTTAATTGGACACTCTAAATTCTCCCTAGGAGTGAGTGTGTGTGTGAATGGTTGTTTGTCTATCTGTGTTGGCCCTGCGACAGACTGGTGACCTGTCCAGGGTGTACCCTGCCTCTCACCTGTTAAAATGCTGGGATAGGCTCCAGCTTACCCGCGACCCGAAATGGAATAAGCGGTCAAGATAATGGATGGATGGATGGATGAATATATATATATATATATATATATATATATATATATATATATATATATATATATATATATATATATATATATATATATAATTATACAATGGGACAAAATCAGCAGCAAAACAAAGAAATAATTTTTCCTGTCCTGTAACCATGTTGTGAAAATGTATTTCAAAGCCAAAACGAGTACAAAACACCCTGTCATGTGACTTATGTTTATCTTTGTGTAGCCCTCTATAACACATGTTGAGATAGTAGATTTCAGAAAAATATGACATAATATAAAAGAAGAAAGCACAAGGTTTGAGTTTCATATTTTAAGCTTTCCCAGTATATTATAAATCTAATACAGTAAACATTTTAACAAGTTCTGTTGGCATTTACAGTGTTGAAAGTACATGTATGCATCACAGCGAGACAAACTAAAAATCATGCTGGTAACATTCTGTGTTTAAGTTTTGTGTTTGAGTTTAGAAATCTGTTAAACTACAATTTCTTTAAAGATATTTTTTCTTTTTGTTTTTTAGACAGTATATCTTACAGCAAAAAGGACTACATGCCAGAGTTCAAACCCAGGTCAGATATGAAGATGAGAACATTACAATAACTATACACTTGTTAGTTATATTTATTTATTTTTTGTTTCAAATAACAAATGACAAATGGATATTTCTCTTCGATACTCCAGCTTCCTCCCACCGTCCATAAACATTCTTGTTAGGTTAAACGGTGTCTAAATTCTCCGTTGGAGTGAGATGAAATGTTATTTGTCTCTGTGTTGGCCCTGCGATGGACTGGCGACCTCTCCAGGCTGTACTGCCTCTAGTCTAAACGCAACCGATATACGATCCACAAAATGTAATTTCACGAAACACTGACATATAATCACAAATACAGTGAAAAAAAAAATATTTAAACCTGTCTCGATTTTGTAAAATTGTTTTTATTTATCTTAACATCCACAAGACACCTTTTGTCCATAATGTAGAGCAGAATGAATGCTTTAAATTTTAGTTTTAGTGCTTGTTGACAGTTATTAAAGACAGGACACTTGCACAATTGTCTTCATTAGAAGACGGTCTGTGTTTTTTATACTACAGCTCCTTGGAGGAGGATGGGGTAGAAGACTTTTTAGAGTTGTAACTGTCCTGACTGCAGAAAAGGTAGCAAAGATCAAAAACAGGCAGATTAAGTTTTAACCTGTTAGTCAGGATTGCATCATCTACTAAAGTAAAAACAAATCACAAAAACATTTAAAAAATCAAAGCTGTGATTAAGAGTCTTATTTGTTAGTTAATTTTCTAAGAACTATTAGCACTGATGATGTCATAGTTGAACCAAAATGGTGACCAGTTTGGGAGAATCCCATCTGCCAGTGGTTACTGAAACAGCACACACACAACATTTTTACACAAATTTGCTAAGAATATTGTTCTGCTCTCACAAGGACTGTATTGCATTAATTTTGTCTTTTCTAAACAATTTCAGAGCTCTGATTTGAATTTCTCTTGTTTTCAAAGAATAAACAATAGGATTAACGCAAGGTGGGATGCAAGAGGATAGGGACAGGCTCAAGACCCGTTGGTCGGGGTTTATAGCTCCAAAGAAAAACCCAATTGTGAATATGACAAAAATAGGAATGTAAAATAAAACAACAAGGATTATATGCTCAACACAAGTGGCCAAAGCTTTTAGTCGACTTTCCACAGATTTCATCTTATACACAGTCACCAGGATGCTGATATAAGTCAGAAGAATGAAAATAAAGGGCCCTCCAAGGAGTGAAACAGATAAAAAAGATGCTGCAAACCACTGCATTGAGTAATCATTACAAGCAAGTCGAAACACAGGTGCATAGTCGCAGAAATAGCTGAAGACTCTAACTGACCTACAAAATGAGAGTCGTGTCATTATACTTGTGGTAAATGCTATTGTTACCAGAACAAAGCACCACGTGATGCTGACAATACAACACATGCGGCGCACTGTGTTGATTGAGTTATGACGAAGAGGGAAGCATATAGCAATCAACCGGTCGTAGGCAAGTATGGTTAGAGCAATGGACTCCAGTGATATCAACACATAATATACATACATTTGTACTAAACAGAGGTTAAAAGGAATGAAGTTGTCCTTAATGAGAAATACCTTGATCATGCTGGGAATAATACACGTGTTAAGAAATAGATCAGTGACTGCGAGGTTAACGACAGCCAAAAATTTCGGAGTGTGCAAACAGTGATTAAAAATAATTATATAGATCAGCAAACAGTTAAACAGAACTGTAACCACATAAACAAAAGCAAGAAAGATGATATACACACTTATTAAAGGCAGTGACTCAAATGCAACGATATAGAAGCCTGGGGGATGTATGATGAGAGAGCTGTTATAAACAGTCCTGAGAAATGGCATGGTTAATCTCCAAGGTCTTGGTTGGAAGATGGCCTTTACTTTTAAGATGTTTCTGTCAAAAGAAGCATAAATTGTGTGCATCATTAGAAATCTCTCAGATGTACAAGCATAGCTCTCATGAACATTTAAAAATTAAATCACCTGATGTTCTTCTTACGTTGTTTAGCAGCAGTTCTGTTTGATGCTGCATCCAAAAGCAACAAGCAGATAACTGCAAATCTGACCTGTGTACAGTGGAAAATATATTTCCCAGCTGATCCCATGAGATAAACTTAACAACTCATATTACAAAGCCTTTCTGAAATACCCTATTATTTTCACTAATTTGATCCATGGAGATCAAGAGTGTGGTTAACTCTAATTAACTACTTTTGTGCTCAAAACAAGTATCTAATTGTTGTTACATGAATGCTGATTTAGTGAATCAAAACAGTTTGCAAGGAGTTGTGGTTCTAATGTTTGAATTTTCTCAGTTGAACAACTATTGTTGTACATGGCAATCTTATAGTTCATACCTGTGAATGTGCTAGTCCTGTTATCTCGTACTCTTTTACTGCTTCACGTTATTTAAAAGTAGAGGTTTTGCAAACATTTTATTTTCAAAGTGGTGCAGCAAAGTTGCACACAGGAGTCCAGTTAGAAGGCCTCCAGTGTACCGGTTCTTTACACTAATCATTTGCTCATGACAATGTTCACAGACTGTGGTGTGAAACAAAAATATTAAGGCTTTTCCTTTAGGTAGATAAAAAACATTACACATAGTACCATAATTAGAGTTTGTTACAAAAAATATTAGGTAATATATCCCCATAATTCCAGAGGTAAAACAATAGGTTGGCCAAAATGTGCAATGCAAAATTTAACTTATTATAATTCGATTAAAATGTATTTGGAACTTTTGTTTTTAATTTTCTTCTCAATCATCAACCAACATACAAATTAAGAGAACGTTTGGAGAGATTTATATCGGCTGATAATTAAAAAATAATTGCTCAGAATCTACATCACACACTTAAAAGTCCAAGTTATGAAGTTGCTCACACTTTATTTTCATCACAAGTAATTAAATTAGGTAGTCTTTGCACATTAAAATCAGGTCCTGTGTTTGGACTTGTGAGTTCAGCTGGTTGCAGACTCAGTTTCCATTTGCTGTTGCTTCTTCAGTTGTTCTTTCCGAGAACTTTGGAAATTCATCATGCAGTCTTTGAAAGCCTGAACCTGCTTCTGGCAGGATCGCCAGTCCTGATGTTCGGCCATACATTCCTGCACAGCATAATGCAGCTCAGCACAGCCAGTGCGGGAGATCATCTGTTCAACGGGGTCATCCTCATCATCTTTTCGGCTGCGGTCATGAGGTGAAGGGGATGCCATCTTGCTTGCATATAATACACTGACTTATGTAGTCTGCAGAGGAAAAAAAACAAAACAAACAAAAAATCTTTTTTATTTTTGAAATACCAAAGAAGAGTACAGCTTTAGGAGTGAATGACTGCTGTTCAGACTTCTTTGTAACTTCTCTAAATATATGTGTAAATCTAAGAAAGGGGGTGCTTGCTTTTAGAATTGTCAGTTTACAAATAGCTTAGCTTAGACCATATAACAACTGCTTTTGTAAAAGATATTCATGAAACAAAAGCCTTTAAAAGCTAACAAAGCATAAGTCAAATGCTTTGTATTTTAAAACGATTTTAAACGTTACCATTGTCATTTAAATTTAAAATGAATTACATCTGAAGGCATATAGGTAACTTAAGAACTATTTAGAATTCACAACTTTATTGATATATCTTAGAAATAACTTCTGATTTCAATGTGTTATCCATTATCTACTTTGTTTGCAAACATGCTGGCGAAATAGGCCATTAACCACAAGCTTTTTTGTTTTACCTCTTTATTGTTGCTCTGTGAATCTCTTTATCGTGATGAAAATGATAATTTCATATGATCATATCTCCAGACGGCGTAATCACACAAACAGCATTGGCGTTACATGGACGACATATTTCAGCAACGGACGAAAGTGTTGCCGTAAAATACGTCCGCCGATGCAAGCATTAGTTCCGCTGTTTAACAAATAGTGTACCTTGGAGAGAATACATTCAAAGTTTACCGACAGTGACGATATGAAAAACATTAACATTATTAACCACACATAAAGAAAAAATTAAGAAGGGTTTCTTAATTATTTGTCATAATTACAAGTACCAACAAAAAGTTTGTAAAAATTAAATGGGGTTCAAAATTGAACTGCCAGTACTGAATACTGGCACTTACAGCAGTGCTGTGCATGGTTTCTATAACTATTATGTATGGGGACAGTTGAGATTATTTGTATTGTTTTAGCTTGAGGTGTTAATTTGTTTTAGTATTTCTGTTTGATATCTAAATGTCACTAGATTGATGAGCAAAACCTCATCAGCATCTTTCCTTTTCAGGGATTATTTTTTCTTCTTTTATTTAAATAACTAGATAGAGGACATCATGTACAATATGTAATGCTCCACTTTCAATACTGATATGTCCTCTGCTAAAGGTCAAAACTGCTTTAGAGGTAACTGTTTTCAATGGTGGGGTTGAAACTTTTCTGACTTCTTTTTTTCTTTTTTTCTTTCATTTTTAAATAGGATCGTTGCGGTTAAGACCCACAAGTGTGAAAATCCATTTCACCCATCACAGGGCAATAATTTGAGAGTTTCCTAGCCATCTTGGTTCAGACTTTAACCTTCTCTTTTTTTTATATGATGACTATCAAATTGGGTTCCAAATTGACTATTTTATTAGTAAATAGATGCAAATAATTACAAACAAATACACAGATTTGACTATTTCCTTAAAACTTTAAATAGTAAAATTATTTTAATACAAAAAGTTTAAATATATTAAATTGATTAAACAAGATTCAGTTTCAAGTGGTTTATTTAGTGTCAAGGTTCTGATTTTCAAAATAAATGCAACAGGACAAATGCAGAGGCTAATGACACCATAAGTACTGCTGGTCTGGGTAACTGGCTCCCACATTAACACAAAAAAATTATGATTGCAGGGATGTAAAATCCAGCTACATAAATTAGGTGCAATGTAGACTGCTGAAGCTACTGTCCTGCAAATTGGTGATTTTATCCTAAATACTACCAATAGCATGCTTGTGTGAACAATTAAAGTTGAAGATCACAACGATTTACAAACCCCAATTTATTTTAAGTTGCAAATAAAAACAAAATACAATGATTTGCAAATCTTTTTTAGTCAATATTCAATCGTGCATTTAACAAAACAGACAATATGTATTATTCATTATGACAGCTGATGTTTTCCCACCCCCCAAAATTCACTCATTAACAATACAAATCAACACCTTTTGCAGTTTAAATGTCAACCTAATTAATTATACCTGAATCTCCAGTCTCACTGAATGCTCACCTACAAGGGTATTTTTTTCTAATGACCCACTAACTCGTTTATTTTTTGTGAAGGCATAATTACATATATAAAAATTAGACTGCACAACAAATCTTTAACAGATGGTCACAGGGTTTGACTGCAATCATTACACCAGGTTTGCATACTAACCAGTGTGCAGTGTTGTTGGTCTCCCATATTAAAACAGGACTAATAAAAATACATAACTTGTTAACTTTGACTATTAATTACATTACATTACATTAAACTATTAATTGACAATTACTAATTAGTAATTGGAAACAATGAGGATTTAATTATTGCACACACACACACACACACACACACACACACACACACACACACACACACACACACACACACACACACACACAGAGACAGACAAAATAGAATAATGTATATATATATATATATATATATATACATGTTCAAACAAATTTTTGCCATCATACAGCTGACATGTACACCATGGGTGTTGTGATATTTTTTACTTTCTATCTTGTTCTGTCCAGCATCACAGCAAAAAATATGATTGTTTGGTTGCCTTGTTGTGCCGACCAAACTTGCTTTGTCTACGGGATCTTGGTGGATAGAAAAAATCAGTTTCCTGGCTCTTTAGATTCATTAATATTATTTTTAGAGTTTTTATAATCGTGTTGTGTAGGAAGTGACTCAACAACAAAACATAATGACACTGGCGATGAGCAGTACTCCCTGAAGGGGCTTTTTGTCACCAAACAAAAGTCGGTGACCTTTGATAAAAGTACTCCTGGGAGCTCTGCTAATGAGTCCTATTTGTGATGTCACTTCCCAAGGATGTTGGTTAATGACCTTTCTTAACAAACAAAGCTTTTACTGTTCAAGCTTAAGCCTAATTAATCTAATCCACATCCATTAAAAGGTTGTGCACTCTTGCAATTAAAGTTGCAAGGATGCTTAGTGATACTGATGAGCCTCTAGTGTCTTTAAACATTTAAAACAAATTATCAAATAGTCCCATCCTTTCTTAACAGTTACAGGAGTGAGGCCTGTAGTTACAGCTTCTACTCCTGCTGGTGTTTGCTGTGCACTTTTTCTTTTTCTTATAACTTGTTGGCCAAATGTTGTTAACAATAGATATCATAGCTAACAATGTGGTCATGGTTATATGCTGGTTTAGCAGTGGATGCAGATTATGAACTGCTGAGTTAATTGTCATCCTCTGGATGTCCATTACAAGTCAGAATAAACTGAGAAGCCAAGTTTCCATTTAGTCTTTAAGGACTCATCCTAGAGCCAGAAATTTGGATTACTGCAATAACCTTTATCCAGCAGAAGCAATACAGGAGGAATTAAGTTTAAAAGTGGAAGTTTAACATTATAATAAATTTATGAAAACCTGTTACTTTAATCACATTGTTACCTCAAAAGTATTACACTGAAAATTCTGACAAACCACTGTAAAAAGCACTTTAAGCAACAGATCTTACAGCACGTTCTAGATACACTAGCCCGAATCTAACTACTAAGGAAAGAGCTTCTACTGCTAAAATAAGCTTCCATTTAAAATCAAAGTTAACCCTTGTTACATGACCCTTGTTACTAAAACTGAACTGTCCTAGCTGAAATATTTATATTTCCTGGTATCCTTCTGAATGAAATGACTGAGGGGATTGATTAACTAATCAGGATAAAAGTTCAGTAGTAGACTGTTTACAAACAAAGCTTTTTAACATTTCTCTCCAGTGAGAGTCAGAGCTAAGAATTGACTATGTTTTTTTTTCTTTTAGTCACCATCTTCTTACCGCAGTGGTGATTTGGATAATTGCCCCTTATGGGATAATAAAGTTACTTTGACTTGGACTTTGTGACACTTAAACCACTTGGGCTGCATTTCTCTCCTGACAGTAATGGCTCTATAATGAGTGCTTGTGCCCTCACTGCAGGGAATCTGATCTAAACTCCAACTTTAGTCAGCTCTACAGGGATGGTAATTTGTATCTGTGTTACAAATTCATTTGACTCATTGAATAAACTTTTTCTTGCATTTCCAAATCTTCTAAAAGTTTTGTGACCTGCTATACTGTAATATAAGTAACTTATTTTCATTGATAAAATTACCAATATTTTTCTTGGCTAGTTTAATGGATATATTGGTCTTGACATTAAATTTTCTCATGAGATAGATCATAAAAACTTGTAAATCCAGTTTTGCTAATAGCCAGAGCCTGTTTTTGTGTGCAGCTCTGCAAATGATCCATAAAACCTTGAAGCATTACATAGATTAGGTGGTTGACAAGTGTTAATATTGTCTCTCTATTTTGGAGCTTAGCTTAGTCATTATTCATTTTACAGAGGTGGAGATCACATGGGACACGTGTTTAACATACTCCAATCCTTAATGACTTGGACATCCTGAAGCAGTAGGAGATAGCAGTGTATAAGCTTATGTTGTGCAATCACTGCATTGTTCCTAAACCTTTTGTTTCCACAAGCAATCTACAGGTGAAAACTTGACTAGAAAGTGTTGCAGCTTCTAAATGTAACAGCATTTATGATATATAATATTGTTTATGAGGAAACTCTTTGATCAGCATTGTTACAACAGGCAAATACACGCGTACAACTTCAAATGATGAAATTCCTTCATGTCTCTGGATGCTCTCTTTAGCGCCTTACATGATAAATTACACAATCTGTTGTTTCTTTGACTGGAAGACTTACGTTGTATCTCCAGAGGATGCTGTCTTTTTATTTTGTCTCTAATTAACATCTTGTACTGTTAAGATTTTAGTCTGAGTCTTCTCAGTTTGCATCTATTTTTAAATAATGAACTCCAAATGATGTCTCCCAGTTAAAATTTTGAGTGTGTGATATTTCTGTACTTGGTAACTAAAGCTAACTGAAGATTGTATTTAGGGGAACTACTGAACAAACACTGTGACTGAAAGCAACTGTCCATAGAGACACACAGTAACTGGTGAGGAAGTCTAATACTTTCTGTTAGGAAAGCAACTGTTAGACATAGTCAGTCACTCAGTTAGACATCATCTTAACTAGTGATATTATTAAACATACAATATTTGGCTAAATGCATCAGATCTGGAAAATTTAGTGGCAGATAAAACTACTAACTCACCTAAATTCTTATGTTGAGGCATCAGAATTTCTCCTGGTTGCACAAAAACTGCTGATGACCAAAGATACAATATGTCTCATGTCACCAAGGGCTGTAGCTTGATGAATACAGTCACATTTGGGTTGTGTGATAAGCAATATAAAAGATAAAAAAAATACTGCTTATTTTGAGTTTAACTGTAAATCTGAATAATAGTTTTTAATTATCACTGTAGTGTGAGAGTCAGTTGTAGAGATTTTAAAGCTTTTTGAGCTCTGATGTTGTTGGAGATTATGCTACACAATTAACAAAAGATATGCAACATTAATAGTAAAGCATGACACATATTAATAATAATGATTCGAAAGGCATTGTAGAGAAAGAACTGACCACTGTTTTAGACATCTTTACCACCAGATGTCTGCGTCACCAGATCATCTTCGTCCACACCCCGGGCACAATTTGTTCTCACTGCTGCCCTCAGGGATTCACCACAGGTCTATCCATGCCTGAAAAAGAAGACTAGCAAATACCTTTTACCCTAGTGTCATAAGAGTACTGTACTCCAGTAAATAACCATTTACATCTGCTCAGGGTTCAGTACTGTTTGATGCTTTGCACACACACACACACACACACACACACACACACACACACACACACACACACACACACACACACACACACACACACACACACACACACACACACACACACACATATATATATATATTCTATTCTATTCTATTCTATTTGTATGAAATAGCTGATTAAATAAATAAGTTATTGTATTTTCTGGACGCTTTGTACGGAGAGCTGCATTTCTGCCAAATGGCCACAGGAGGGCAGTAATTAACAATTTAATGATTTATAGAAAAAGTTAAAACTTTGTTTTAGGACAAATATAATATTCTATAGTGCAGACACATGACTGATACAATCATACTACATACTTGAACACTGTACATATTCTAGCAATGTTTTCATAATTTTGGCATGTGCAAGTTCCTGTAACATCTGGTATTATGGGCTAGATTTTATAGTTAAATGAGTGCTGTGAAAAATATTAAAATATTTTTTAGGAAAAAAAAAGACAATTTCTTCAGAATTATACTGTTTTGATTAAGTTTCAAATGCAAATATAAGTAGAGCAAAAAATTAGGGTATGGTAAAAAAATTACTTCTATTTTAATTTCAATTAGAAACAAGTCCCCCTCAGCTTCAAACAACATATCACAGTAATACGACAGGCCATATTCACAAATTTTATTTTATTTTGTTCCCTTACCCTCCCCCAAAGAAAAAGAAGAACAAAAGAGAGAAATATGTACAGATGTATACATGTACACATCTCCCTACACACATATACATAGATCAACATGCAGATACCAATAAAATTATTCATGCACTTAGAAACTCAGAATGTAGTAATTACACTGAGAATGTGTCAATGTACTAAGATGGAAAAGCTTTCAAAAGATCAGAAAGTGACAGACAGGTTGTCAGGGCAGATGTTGTTTCTGTCTCTACGGGAACAGGCCGGTGTTATGACTGCTCAGAGGATCAGCAGCTTTTCTTGAGTGAAGGACAACATGAAATATTCACACTGCTGAGACTGCAATTTTTTACACAGTCATTTGAAAGAGAAACTGTCTTATGCATTCCCTCTGCTCTGTAAACTGATGCACGGACAGATTATTTACAGAGCTACGGTGTTTGTATGATAAAAATACGATTTAATGAGCTGTCATCACTTCTAAACAGTTAAAATAAATAATGGTTATTTACTGATTATAAAAAATCTAAATATTTCTAAATCAGCTTCAGCTATGAAAATTTGTACGTTATTTTAAAAATTTATTTTTGACCAGTATTTAACAATATAATATAATATAATATATAATATAACAATATATTTCCTTTTACATAAATTAATTTAGTTCCAGATGAATTCATCTCATCATTTGAAGAGCTAAAGTAATGAGTCACTGTTTTATAAATCGTGGTTTCAGGGTTGTACTTGAATCCTGGTTCATTGGCCGTCCTGTGAAGCTTAAATCAAAACTGTATCATGGAAGATAATTCATTAGTCACTGGTTTGTGTATTTCTGACTGCTCATAATAACACTCAGACTTGGATAAAGCATCTCTGCTTTTTCACATGTTCCAACTCAACAATGTGGTTATGAATTCCTCAACATATAAATTGAATCTTTTAAATCTGGTTTAGTCCACATCTCAACTACATCTATAATCACCTGGTGAGCCTTCTAATACCTGCTTCATCCACTCAGCACTATGTCTTGTTCTCTTGATCCTACCCTCCCTATCTATGTCATCACTCATGCTCCCTCCTCCGTTTCCACTTCTCTTTGTCATCCATCCAACCCTTCCCTCACCCGTTCGTCCTTCCAACCTTTCTACCCATCCATCTGTCCTTTCTCCGCCTCCTTCATACATCCTCATCTCTCCTTAATCATCCTCTTCATCTCTCATCCGGTACCCCATCTCAACCCCATATCATTCATTCGCTTCTTGTTTTTGGGCACTATTTGAGGGTCCTGATTCGGCTTGGGTCATCCTGAGACAGAATGCCTACTCCTAGTCTTCTCTGAAAACGAGACACTCCAGATGAACCAACCACAAAACTTTCAAATCTCTCCATAATTCATCCATACCTGTCATTAAACCAATAAACCCGAGGAATAAATCACTGAGGAGTGCTCCTTGTTAGTGAAAAACGTATTAGGAGGAGGACCTATTTGATGGCCCTGTTTAGGTACTTGACTAAAGTCATAGTGGCCAAATAAAACATGTATGTGGGATTATTTGTCTATTTGTGAGTTTTTTCTTTTGTTTCTCTGTTTTACTTTTAGAAAAAAAGTTAGCCTTAAGATGGCAACTTTCAGTAAGCAGTGTGCAGCATGTTGGGTGTAAACTGGTTGTAAAGTCTTATAGTGGTGTTTTCTAACATAATTTTCTGTTTTTAGCTAAACAAACATTTAAATTCTGTCTATACAGCGACAGTGCAGATATATCAAAACCTTAAATTACAGGATATTTCCTGTTATTGACACAAGATTCCATAAGTATTCCATTTTATCTGAGAATGCATAGTTTCTTAATCTTTAATAAGAAATTTTATCACGTTTAGGCCACTTTATAATCACTGGCTAAAGACATTTTGGTGCCACAATATGCTGACGTAACAGTTGACTGTCAGCATGAAACATCTCCAGCTTTGCTTCAGTATAAGCTGGATCGATGACCACTGCAATAACCTTTTATAATTATTCTTTGTGTCAGCTAATAGGTGCCAGGACGAAATGGATGAGCTTCACAAACCTTTTATTGCTTGTAGTTTTATACTCACTTTTTCTTTTAATATTTGGTAATTCATTTTCAATTTAGTAGAGATGTATCAAAGAAAATTATTTTTAAATTAATGTTTTTATTATTACTTTCTAAATGTTTTATTCCATAAACAACAAAACAATGGCAGAAGTGAAATGACAGTGTTGTTATATAGGAGCACACTCAGTGATGCTCTGTGGTGAAGGAGTTAAAAAATAATTATATATTGTAAACTGTGAAGGAATTTCATTCTTTAAATCACTCCCTGGACATGAAAGACATTCCCTTTTTATGTGAAATGATGTAATCCAAAATGTGCACCTGTAATAAATAAATTTGTGGTGTGTTATCTGGGGATTTAGTTTCTGACCTCCAGAAACCAATTAAGGTCAAGCCTCATCTACTCACTGCATACTTTTTTCTTTAGATACTGTCAGGCATGTCTCTGGTCTTAATTAGTGAGCAGATCTCAGCTGCTTTCTCAGAATGTTAAGACAAAATCTTTTCTCTAGGCTAGAGGTGAATTGACAAGTCAGATTTTCTCATTAAGTCTTGGGTGAATCAAGATGCAGGACCTGGACTATAGTCATGTTCTGTAAAACCCCAGGGAAGGAAAAGTAAAAATAAAAAGCTGAAAATCTACTCTGGCCTACCCGATATGTTTCAGGATATCATTTAAACCCCCCCGAGTAGTCTCTGATGAATTAGTGCAGCTAAAGTGTTATTTCAGGATTCTCTGGTATTACACTTTTACGAAAGTTTTATGCAAATATACAATTGCTGTTTGTGAGTTTTGGATGTTAGAGGTAAAAATAAAACACAGTGATGACACAGAATTCCCTGAGAATTAATTTAAAATAAAACAGGACACAGTGACCCTGACTTAAGATTCACTTCTGCGTGCTCCAGGGAGTCTCCCTAATGAGCTGCATTTGTAAAGACATTACCACAAAATGCCAGTTAATGACTTTGCCAGTACCAAACAAACTTTCACTGTTTAAATTTAGGCTTAGTTCAGCTCATATGTCACTTGTCAGGAGTACCAAGCTTACAAATTAACAATTAGGATAGGAAGAAAACGTGTGGAGGTGCCCACTAAGGCTGGTTTGGAAAGCTGCCATTTAATTTTAAGTAAACACTGCAACTATTGAATGACTAAGTCTTCCCTGACTCAGACCTAAGTGTGTTTCATGAATGATTAAACTAGCCACTGCTGACCTGCCCTCTGCTCTTTCACTTGCAGCAATGCCTTTAATGCAGCAAGATCTGGATCCGGTTTGAATTCTTTAAGATGCATCAACACTGACATTTAGAGTTTACACAAAAATTTTTCAATACTAGTTGCAGTATGATAGTTCTGATACCAGTACTTCACCTTGAATAGAGCAAAAGTTGTCATTAATTTACATAAATTGCTTCCATTCTCAAACTAATTTACTTTAAAGAACTCATATTAAAAAATTGCCAAAATTATATTAAATTCCAATTCAGTTAGTCACATTAAATCAAGGCTAAATGACCTTTTGGGAAACTTCAATTTGCAGCACATATATGAAATTTGATGTTCAGTGGCAAGTTTAGGCACTAGTGTTAAAAATTTATTTTACTGTGACTAGATTAGTAAAAGATAACCTGGTTTCTAGAATATATGAATTCTAGTGTTTTACTATTGGGACGTTTCTGTGTGTTTAGGATTGTCATCATGATGCAGAAGCTACCTTCTGTACATCTCTGACTTTTTTCCAAATTGTAAAATGTTTGCTTCCAGAATTGTTTCTTTCATATATGAGAAAAATGCTCCATTTTAACAATTGTATTCAGCAAGTTGTATGCACAGGGAACTTTTTTTAACAGGAAAATTATACCTTTGAAACTGAAAGTAAAAAAAATTGTATGCAAAATATTAGTGCTTGTGCATTTTGTAATGTGTGCATACATGAAGTTATTTTCATACTCAGTGCCAATTTAACACCAAAGTGGGACGTCTGTGCTCATCTCAGTGTTGAAGTGGTTGGTCTTCATTACATTTTCAGTCGTTTTCTTCATTTTTTGCTTCGGCACTCTGTGAGCTTTAATATGCATTATTCTAAGCCTAATATAGAGAAATAAGTGACAGCATCAGACAGTTTGGTCTTCCCGATGCAGTGTCTAAAATATTTTCATTTTAATGAACAACTGCTGTCTCTTCACAGTAGCAGCAGAACTGTAGGTATCCTCCCCACTGAGTAGGCAAAGAGCCACAGCAGATGGGCAGTGGATGTGGATAACCAGTGGAAAATAAGGGATAGAAAATTATTAGAATAAAAGGGAGTTGTTCCCTAATTTCAGCTTGGTTCCTTTTACTTTTGATTGGTTGATTTTTTTCCTATGATTATTATTAATGGCTAGTGCTTGGCTTTTAAAGAGAAGCATACAAAAATATGCTTATCCCCTATCTAAAAGAAAAAAATCAGGAGCATCATAAATGTATTATAATTGTCACAGATTTTTGTAGATTTATATATAAAAAGGCAAAAATAAAAGCATCTTGGCATCCAGAAGAAAGCTCTTGCTAATCACATGTACTTAAAGTACAAGAGGTCATAAAAATCATGTTTTCTCCTTCATGATCCATACAGAGAACCCACACAAATAATGTAATGCACACAATTTTTGCATTTATATTGCCACTGAGTTCTCTGATATAGCACATTATGGACAGAGTAACTGTGGCTGTTTAACCTCCTCCTGCCTGCAGCAACACTGCTCCCTTTAGTCTCCTACAATACCAGCCTGCTTTTCCTATCTTCAGACAGCAGCAAAGTTGCATCCAGCTATCTACTGCAAATAATCTGCAGACTACAGATTAGTACACTCATTTCCATATCACATTATTTCACCTGGACAGGAAGGGAACAATTTAGTCCCAGTTTTAATGTAACTTCAACTTCAGTCTGCCACTAATAATGCATGTGCACCCATACCATTCAATCTGTCAGCACATCATGATGAAAATGTTCCATGTAAAGGAAAGATAAAAATTGTTGGACTGAGGCTCATATACTGAAAGAGAAATCTCTGGAAGCAGAAACAATGCAACAGAAATTAAAAAGAAATTCAGAAAATCAACTTGGCTTCAGACATTTATCCGTGTTTGCAGCTGGGCTTTGCCCTCAAAGACCTTCACATACAGAGCATGACGGTGAGTCACCACTTTGCATAAGGAAAGGACATTTGGTGCCTGGACTAAAGAACTCTAATGAATCTTTTCTCGTCTCCCCCGTCTTTATCTTTCTTTCTCTGTTCTTGCTTTTTGCTGGGCTCAGCTTAAACCCTGTTCCTGCGTCCTTACAAAGTCACTCAACTGAATAAAGTCATTTACCTGGATGAAGGAAAGCAAGAGAGGTGAGCAGATGGAGGTGGTGCAGGGGCAGAAAGGAAGTTTTTGACAGCTGCTGTAAGTAGAATGTAGAAAAATTAAATAAAACATAGATGAGGAGATGTCAGGAAAACACACAGGTCCATAAGTTTAAGTCTCAGTATATTTTTTCTTTTCAACTTTCAGGACATTGTTGTATCTGTCTATTTATTTACATCCAAGATGTAGCATCCATGCTAGAAAAAAAGAGAAGAGAAAAAAGAGAAGAAAACATTTTGAGAAACAGTCAGCACACAGAAAGGATAAAGTGAGTGCATTAAAAAAAACAAGCTTTATTTTTTCAAATAACATAAATGGTACCATGAAAGGCCATCTTTGAGAAGCAAAGATGAGCTCCGGTTTGTCAACAGAATGTTTAAAAAAATGTTTCTGAAAGAAAGAGATTGGATCATTTCTCCTTTTTCAGTGCTGGTTTAAGGAATCTGGAGGAATTTCAATGTATCAAGCTGGATACTTGGGATTTGCAAACTCTTTGACAAATGTGATTGATTTAAGTAACATAACAGCATGAACAGGAGACTATTATGGAAAATCTTGTCAAGCAACACAATTCAGAGATACTTTCACAAATGCCATCTAAAACTTTACTGCATAAAAAAGAAGCCTTATGTTAACCTTGTCTAGAGGTGGTGTCGTCTACTGTGGGCTGGAGGCATGTGGGATGGACCATCACATCCTAGAAACAGGTATTTTGGTCAGATGAATCACTATTTCATATCTCTTTTAAAAAGACTGGACATGCAGACCAGATATGAAGAGGATCATGCAGGCAGCAATAAGGACTTATTATCCGGGTTCTGTCATGATATTGGACTGTATCAGTGCAAACTGCAGAGTTTGCATGGCTCTACTGAATTACTTGTGTGTTTCTTGAGCTTGTTTCTAGATTTTTATTAAAGCTTGATCATTCATGGAGCTCTCAACAGAATGATGAGACCAAGCCTGTCACTGCAACAGTCAAGAACAGAGCTCAGGTTAAAATCCTGTCTTATTCTCTCCCGTACATCAATGCTAACATCCACCTACTTCTTCCTCCCATTCTGTACTCAACCTTAACTCGAACCCTCTTTTTTTTATTCTCTTTTCAATTCTACATGTGTGAATTTTACCGAAACAACGCAAAACTCTTAAGTGCTTTTGCAGTGAATTTTTCTGCACTAGTGACCTTTATTTCATATTAGCTTGACAGTACAGTGAGCAGAGAGAAACAAGGAGCCACAGGCCAGGACTCAAACCCCAGTCAACTGCAAAAAGGTGCAGTAACAGCTTGATTATGTAAGTCGCACATTTAACCAAAAGTGTTTATTGCCAGGCTCAGAGGTGCCACTGACATAGATTGCCCTGAAATATTCATGTTCATATTCAAATATCATGAAATAATAACCTGTCAGTAAACACAGGGTCAACAAGTGACAATTTTGACAAATCTTAAAACATTTCTTCAGATACTGTCACTCACTTAAACATTTTAACTTGGTAAACATTGACTTTAATTTCCACCAGATTCAGGAGGTATTTTCTGCTCACTGACAAATAGCAAGATTTTATCAGATATATCATGTCTTACACTGTTAGTTACAGTATGTTCCTAAACAGAATTATCTAGCTCATCAGTGCAAAAAAAACATAAAACTTCTGTTTCTGTAGGGTGAATATAAGCAAATAACAGAGAACTTGTCAAATTTGAAAGGATTTTGAAAAATACTACAATATGCTCGAGCCTATCCCAGCTGCTATAGGCAAGAGACAAGTACATCCTGGACAGGTCACCGGTCCATCACTGGGTCAACACAGTCACTCATGTTCACACTCGTCTCACAGGGAGAATTTTAACCTAACCTAATATGCAGTTTTTTTCTTTTTTTCTTTTTTTTTTTGTGGGAGGAAGCTTGAGAGAAACCACACATGCATGGGGAAAACATGCAAACGCTGCAGCCAAGGTTCCAACCAGCAACCTTCTTGCTGTGAGAAAACGTACTAACCATCACACCACTGTGCAGCCACATGCAGACTGTGGTATTCTTTATCAATATCATCAAATATAAAACATTGCTTCAAAACTAAAGCTGGTAATTTACTAAAAGTAAAAATAAATAAATGAAAAAATAAGAAAAGATTGACAAAAGTTGTCAGATGAGTTGCTTTGAATGTTTCAGCAGCATTTGGAGGTTCATTGTCCCTTTTCTTTTAATAAAGGATAATCCAGTATGCTAAATGATGGAATAAAAGAAGCAGCGGAGCCCCTTTTCTTAACATTTAGTTTTATCAGGCAGTACAAATCAAGTCAGCAACTAGATGCTTTTAGGTGGTGTCTCTCAGTTTGGAATCTTCTGAGAAAATAAATCGATAAACAATAAAGAAGAGCAAGTTTTCAAACCAAACACTTATAATGCAACCTTGCAGTGTTGTTATATGTGACATCCATGAACAGCGCACAAATGCTTTTATCCTTTGACGTAGCTGTCCTGATGATTTTATCTCTTACGTCTTGTATACAGCATGACATGAATGGGACAGTGATATAAAACCAAGCAGCTGAGTGTCACATTTTGATGTCTGTTGTTACATAAAGGTGCCCCCTGCACTGTTGGCAAACTGCAGTAGTATAATCAGGAGTATACAAATTTCCAGTGAAAACAAAAATCTATTACTTATCTACTTATTACATGTCATTTACTGAATAAATGTTTCTATTTATTGCCTTGAATCTGCAATAGTATTCATGATTTTTGTAATCGCCACCCATAATTGGAGTATGCGGGTACAGAAAATGGAATTAATGGGTTTCATTACCGATTCAATCACTCTGATTACATTTCTTTATTTCAAGCCAGTTTTTCCAACAAGTTTAATTGATCAGGCATTCACTGCTTTGATTTCAAATAAAAGAACAGTCTAACTTTTCTATGAAACAAAAATTTTAATTTTTTTCTTTTTTTTTTATAATTCTTGTGCTTACATCTGTGTCTTCAGGTTGATTTACAGACAAGCATCCTCCTACACATTTCTTTGCTCAGCTTATCAATTTTGACCTTGGATCCAGTATCTCTGTGATCTTAATGTAGACCTTTAGTTAATTGGGTTGATGAGCTCTAAGCTACGCTTAACAGGCCAATCCTCATTCTCTATGGTTCATAAGCCACAGTGATGAGATTAACACCGCATGGCGCCTCCATCATATCTCTTTGAGCAGAGTCTTTTACCCTTTACACTCACATGCAGTTAAGTTAATCTGAACCTTCTGTAGTGAACCCTGTTGACAATATGACATGTTAAGGCTGTTCAAAAGAAGTGAATGCATGCACGCACACTTGCTTCTAAACAACAGCAAGATATATACTATTTAATATCTAGCACAATGCTGAAAAAAACTCAACATTCTCTGACAGTGATGATAAAAAGCACAGACATGGACACTGCAAATTCACCGCTTTCATTTTGACCTTTTATTGTGTGTTAGTTGGTCTTCTATGAGTACAGTGACATGCATGGTTGGAATCTGTATCCTTCCTTTTCACTGTTTTACTAATAAAAACCATCCT
This sequence comes from Melanotaenia boesemani, assembly GCF_017639745.1. Classification (NCBI taxonomy): domain Eukaryota; kingdom Metazoa; phylum Chordata; class Actinopteri; order Atheriniformes; family Melanotaeniidae; genus Melanotaenia; species Melanotaenia boesemani. Next base: position 12,826,194 of record NC_055696.1, read on the forward strand.
TGAGTTGAATAATATAGTTTCTTTTCCAGAGACAGGAGGCTATTTCTTGCAGAGAAAGCTGTTAAAAAAATTCTCCAAGTGCTTTGTGATTATTCATGATAATTTACTGCCTAGTACTGCCTGCTCAAACATGGCACTCCATCAAACATAACATTCTACTTTCCTCATATTTTTCACCCATTTGCATTCTGAATTCATCGTGGAATAAAAGCCTGCAGTGAACTAATGTTCAAATAACACTGAGCCACCACTTCATGTCAGCTGTTTAAATAAAAAGAAAGAAAGAAGAAGAAGAAAGTCTAGCTATTTAGTCAATGTTTGTCACTTGGTTTACAATGTAAATAATACTAATGGTTCCTGACAACTTACATAAGTTAGATGATATATATAACATATTCCTTTCTCAGGGAGATGCTTAACTACAATATGTACAATAGTGTTTAGAAGTTTCAGTTGTCTAAGATGACCGTTTTAGAGTCTCTTTTAGTTATTAGCTATCTTTGGTTCTGTGTGTATCCCAAAGTGAGACATGCAGTTCAGAGGCCAGCTGCTGAAAATAATTAAACAGTTTCTTTCCAACATCTTGTCCCCACTGGTCCGTCACTGCACAGCACTAGACTGAGGTTTCAGAAGGTTAAACAGCTACGTTCGCTAGTCTCGGGTCTGAGTCTTGCTCGTAACGGTAATGGTAGACCTCCATCTGATCTCTGCACGCCTCTCGGATGTTGTTGAGCCACCGTTTGATACCTCCTCGGTTAAGATACAGCACCATAAGAAATACCACTCCTATCAGGGCTAGCACAATACCAAGGAACACATATGAAACCGCCTCTAAGTTCTCGTTTAAGCAATCCACGTCCTCTCCCCGGAGCTTTTCCACAGGGACACCCCTCTTGGCCTCCGGTTCACTGCACAGAAGGTGCCCAGCATCTGGGCATTGAGACGAATTCTTCAACCAGTAGAAAAACGGCTCCAAGTCACAGTTGCACCGAAACGGGTTTAAATATAAATAGACGCGTATGCGTCTTTGTTGGTACAAACTGGTTATGTTTTCCCTTTCGATACTCTCTATGGAGTTATTTATCAGCACCAACGCGTGGAGGTTATAGATATCTAATCTCTCCAGGGGTATAGACTTCAGCTTGTTTCCTGCTAACTCTAACCTGTGGAGGTTGCGCAAACTTTGTGCGCCAAGGGCATGCGAGAGCTGTGCCGTGGCAGAAGGCAAAATAGAGTGATTTAGGTAAAGAGAGCGCAGCTCTGGTAATCCGTGGAAAGCCCTGGCTGAGATAGACTCCAACTGATTGTGGCTCAGATCCAGCACGTGTAAACGGGGGAGTCCCAAGAAAGCATACGGTTCAATAGTCTGTATCCCGTTATAGGACAGCGAAAGTGTCACTATTTCCAATTCCGTGCCGTTGGCACTGAACGCACCACGAGGTAAAGTTGAGATGTTTCTGCCTTTGAGTATCAAAGTAGACGTCCACTCCGGTATTTCTCCTGGTAGCTCAGTTTCCTCCCCATCAGTTAGGCAGGTCACCATGCCCGAGTCACTGGCACAGATGCATGAAAACGGGCAAGCATCATCCGTCCAGACTCGGGACACCAACAAACACACCACTGCAGCGCAATACAAACACCACTTGCTCCAAATAATAAAAACACTCTTTGAATAGTCGACATTGTAAAGAATCCACATCTTCTTCCTCCTTTTTTGTCTAAGAGTAGAAAAATGTTGATTGGTATTTCTAGGGGCGGGGAGGGGGAAAAAAGTGTCCGACTACGATCTTGTCACAGACATGTAAAGTCAAATTAGTCCAGGATCGCTTTTTGGGACCAAGAATAGAAAAAACACTCTATCCATTATCACCTTAATCTCGACGTGTCTGTCCGGAGGAGAAAGGAGTTGTCTTTGGAGTCTTTACGCATTGAAACCTTGGACATCAGCCTGGAAGCGCTGATCTGCGCTCTCTCAGCGTATTTTTGACGTCTGTCACAGAGGGAGAGAGAGAGAGAGAGAGAGAGAGAGAGAGAGAGAGAGAGAGAGAGAGAGAGAGAGAGAAGATTCTTCAAGTACCTCCAATACCTGCCATTGGATTAACTTTATCATTAACTAAGTATTATTATGAAGTGTAAACGCTTTATAAATCATTACTGGATAGTTGTATGATAATTTCATTCCAAACTACTCTTGGGGACGACAGACTTTTTTGTGAGAGTTTCTCTGCACATCTACAGGGGGATTGAAAATCTCAGGTTTTTATTTAACCCTATAATTAATCAGGGTAAAGTTTTTACACTCTAATTAGGCAAACAAATATGGTTGGAAATCGGGAAGGGTTCAGGCTGTCTGAAACATATTCCCTCACCAACAAACAAAACCGAAAGAAGATCACAAAAAGCAAAGAAAAGAAAATAAGCCCGTGATCTGTAAAAGGAAACATAAAAAAGATGTTCAATGAAAAAGCAAGTGGTTCAGCACCATGGACAGCAGCACTACAGAGCCATCAGAATCAGAAACAGATCTCAATCTGAATCGTTTATTTCTCCAAATCTGTATGCACAAACAAGGAATTTGACTCCAGTGAATTTTGCTCTCATTGGACTTTCAGCACAAAAAGGACGAATAATTTAAAAAAAAAGAAAAGAAAATAGAAGCAGTATACATATAAATTTAAACACGACATTAACATAGTATTTATTTACAAGGTAAAGTAATCCATGTACTGTATGTGCAACTATGTGCAAATATGCATCAGCATAGGTTACTGAACATCAAGGTAATGGCCTGGGTGAAGAAACTATCTCTGTGTCTGGTGGTTTTGGCATACAGTGGTTATCGGACCACTGGGGGCTTTGTCCCCAACACTGGAAAAGTGGCTCCAACAGATACCTGGAGAAACAAACATCTCCATCCAGAAGAGTGCAGTCCTAGGAACAGCTAAGATACTGTGTAGGACCCTGATGCTCCCAGGACTCTGGAGCATCAGGGTCCTTGGAGGAGAGGGTGGGTGAGGGAAGAGGACCAGGCTACATTAATTTGTTGTCATAAAACATCGAGAGCACAGGTGAAGCCAGGGACTGACGTTGGCTTTTAAAATCTGTGGTTTTCACTTTGCAGAAATACTTTTTATCCTCTGGACATAAATCTTTGGTATTGGTGTTTTAGTATGTTCACTTGACCAACTCTTGTTTCTGTTACAAACAGACAGGCATAGATGTAAAAGAGAAGGATTGCTCTTTTTATCTAACTTTTGGCTCTTGTCTTTTTTTCAAAGTTTCCAGCTGTTCATTAAAGACAGTTTGCAGTCATGTTCAAGAGCACTCCATCAGGAACAAATGAACAAAAATGGTCATAGCTGCGGTTTAAATATAGATATTGGTTGAGACAAAAAAAATGAGACACAGAGAGTGAAACAAGGCAGAAAAAGACTGAATGATGAATAGTCTCCCCCCTGCTGGTGCTCCTGATAAGCACAGGGGGCCATATTAACGTCAGTATTTATTCCTGCGGACAAACAAGGACATCTGCTCAGTCATCCTTTTCTTCTCCCAGGACTCCTCTGTTTGCTCCATGGATGTCCGCTCCATCTTTCTACGCAGAGAGCTGATTTAGTGGTGGCTGCTTTTTGCAGGCTGCTGCTGATATTGTCATGGTGCCCTCCTCAGGGCCTTCAATTTGACAGTGAACCTCGTAATTGATTTACTTAAGGCTGCCCATCTGTATCCCCTGAGTACAGTGATAGTGTGTGTGTGTGTGTGTGTGTATGTGTGTGTGTGTAGTGAACAGGAAATACTGAGTATGCAGTGTTATGTGTTTTGCAGAGAAATGGCTGTAGTAGCAACCTCCAATGCCTCTCTATCTGACTTTCACACTATATGTGGATAGACAGAGACAATGGAATCAGTGGCGTATTGCATATTTTACTAAAAACATGTAATCCTGGACTTGTTATTGATGGGAGGAGAGGACACTGAACTGCTATGAGTTTCTAGCCAGATTATCTACAGATAGAGTTACTTTGGTGGGTTTATCTTCTGATGCTTTCATACAGTTTAGCAGCTGCTACATCAGAGAAAATAATTTTATTTAAGTCAAATAAAAGAGATGGATCCAGCTCCTTTCTCATCCAGCACTGGAAAAATCACACAGTCTTGTTTTTCATTACATCGACCTTTACATCTGTTTAGCAGCCACCTGTGAAAATATGGATTTTTAGGAGATGGCCTCAGAAAGATGAAGGGGGGCATTTGGAACAACAGTCTGTTATATACCAGTGAGCTAGAAAGATAGAATTCAGAAACAGTTGAACTAGAAGATAAAATACAGCAAATAGGTATACAAAATAAAAAAATACACTACCCACAGCTTCATGATTACACCTCTACAGCATCATCCTGCACCTCAAATCACAGTCACACCAACATCCCCCTTACTTCCTGACACATTAAAACCTTCTTTTTCTTCCCCTTATGGGTTTTAAGAGAAGTAAGAATAAACCAAACTGGTTTGGAGGTAATGGATACTTGATTTGACAGGAAATGTAACAGCATGGCTGTCTACAAGAAGGGACAGAGCAGACTATTTCTTGAGAAAGCTTAGGTCCTTTAGTGTTTGCAGCAGAATGGTGTCTATCAGTGTCTATCTTTTATAAGACTGAATGTAATTTGCTTTTCAGCCATCTGAGTAAACTTAGTCTCCAAATCAGTGACTGAAAGGACCTGAAAAAAATTATAAAGTTGGTTTTGCACTTCTCCTGATGCTCTAGACCTTATTTTGCAAAGAAGAATGTTGCAAAATGTCTCAAAATAATAGAGAACTCTGCACAACCTCTACGTAACATATTGATAAAACAATGGACTGATTTTAGTCAGACTTCAGCTTTTTAATATATAATATAATAAAATATAATATAATATAATATTTATTATTTATTTCAATAAGGTTTTGTTTAGTCCATTAAGCTGCAAATTACAATTGCACTCCCCCCATCTTGAGACCTCAAAAGTCATTATTTCTGCGAGCTGTGGTGCTGGTGCTCAGTTAGCAGAGACATAATGTTCAATATTGTTGTTGTGTAGATAATACAAACAATTAAATGCACACACAGTTGCATTTGTTATATAGTGTTTGTGGAGTCATACAATAACTACAAACTGCTACTGCATTTAGATTTTGGTTTTCTCCCACATCCCTGCTGTGTCATTCGTTCACCTTGTTTTACCAGCCAGGCTCATGTTTCCATCATCCTCCTTCCAGCTATTACATGGCTGACACATGCTGAGCTCACTCATAATAAATAAAACAGAAACCAATATATCCCAGGTTAAGGACAGAGGCATGCAAACATCACCTACAGACTGTAGCAGAAGCCTTCCTGAGGGCATCAGCAGGTGTTTGATGCTTAGATCAGCTGTGGCTCAACACTGTGTCTCTGTACATCAGAAACCTTACCTGGACCATTGTCTTTTCTCTGGTGACTACATCACACAAAAGAGAACAATGCAGATATTCATTACTACAACATTACTACTGTATTCTTATATTGTGGATATAATGTATATAGTATTGTAAAGTATTTCAACTCCATACCCTCAATTTCATGCTACATCCTGGAAAACTTAGGTTTTTTTTTGTTTTTTTTTTAACTTTAATGACAGATTGGTCCCTTCAGTTAAACTTCTTATTGTATAATATTTAATCTTTAATAATTTTTTCCATTTTTCTCCCTGTTGATGGATTTTGATTGTGAAAAGGCTTAAAGCTGAGGGCTAAATTTTCATTTTTTTGTTCTCTTTAGAAGCTTGCCAACTTATTAATCCATTATCTTTGAAAGTGACTCAGTGAGCTTTGTACACTCCATACAGAATCATTATTGTTAGGAAGCACACACACCTGCTGTCCCCTAAGATGGCTGTCACACAGCATACTGTGGCTTCATCTAAAATCTTCCTTAATCTTTCTCCTTGCACGCAAGTAGATGATAGTGTCTGTCACTTAGATAGGAAACCAGGGTAAGAAGTTCAAGGACTCTGTGGAAACTGTGAATAACTGCAATAAAATGATCCGACCCAACATAAAACTCTTCAGAAAGTGTGGCATGTAGCAGCATTTGGAGATCAGGGTTAATCTGTCTCCCCTCCCATGTCCCTCTTATAGGCTATGAAATGTAGTATGCACCTATATTTGTCTTCTCCACCTATCAATCTGTCCATCCATCCATCTATCTGCAGACCTGCTTCTTAAACAGTACTCCACTGACAGATAAATAAGAGATGAGGGAAAGGGGTGGAGGAGAGGATGGGGATGATGGTAGAAGTGAAGAAGCACAGTAGAGGGGATGGGGGTGTAAATGGATCTTGAAGAGCTGGTATCACCTGTCTCTGAACCATTAATTAGTCATTTAGACTTGTAATGGAGTGAGCTGGAGCCAGACAGACACAACCGGCCAAACAAAGCCAAATCACTCTGTCAGATGAGTTAGCTGTAGCTGCAGATCACTCTGTGTGCCCAAATGGGAAAATTATGAGGAGTTTATAAGATAGAATGGAATCAGATCATTCACAAACAGACACATAGGGAGGAAGTAGAAATATTTTCTCTCTGCTGGATTCAGGGATAAACACATGAAGGATTTTATGGGAGATATTTATGTTTTAATGACATAATTTAGCTGTTTTTTCAAGTGTTTGATAAAATGAAACACAATCAAAATCTAATATGCTATAAAAATCTAAATAAATTAAGAATGAGAAGGATATGAAATTAATCAGCATAGGATCTGTGAAACAGGTGGAAAGCACTCTAAACAATAATAATATAATAAAATTGAGTATAACATAACAAAAACATATAAATGATGTAATGTACATTTCTAATCTGTTAGATCATTATCTATACATCCATTGGCTATACCTTCTTATTCTAATTCAGGGTTGTGGTTAATTTTAGTTGCTATAAAATGAGATTGTGCCCAGTCCATCACAGAGCTTAAAATAACATAAAATGACTGATTTAATATTCTAACGAAATTATGACTTTTATTTAACTGTACTACAAAACCACAATATACACTGCATGACATGCGATTTTAGTGTCATAGGTAAGAGCAATTTCATCACAAGTTCCCAGTATAGTTTCATGTAAACTCTTTCATCTCATGTCCTTTCGTGTCCTCAGCTCTTTAACATTTGGTGTCCAAATGCAACACGATCTGGAAATTAATAGCACCAGAGATCAGACCAATTAGCTACCAATTAACAAACGGTTGATTTAGATAGTTGACCTCTCAAAAGATATTAAGGTTGAATTACATAGTACATCAGAGTCACCTAGAAATCCCTCATGGATAATAAGATTTTAAACCAGTCAAAAATGTTTTTAGATTTCATCTACTTTAGCCAAACCTTTCATTCACACATGCTGCTTCTTTAGTCACAAACATCCTATTATCTGTCAGCCTCAGTAAGTTTGAGGAATCAAGTGTCTTTAACCACCAAAAGACACTTTAAACAGTTTCACACAATAATGTCTCCTCCCACAGATCTTAGTATTAGTTACCTCTTTCTTGTCAGTGATGAACATTGCATTTCTAACGATCACGTAACAAGCAGATGATACTTGGCCTGCAATGTCTTTGTTTAGATTGAATTACAAAACGCTTGATATCTGATGTTCAGGTGACCGCCGTGTGTCCTTCTGGCTGTCACTGAGCGACGATACCGAAGCCCCCATGGCAGTTAAGACACTCCTGTTGAGGGATGAAATGTATCAGTGACACCTTGGAAAGTGAATCAGCTGCCTGAGCCGGGGCAAGTCAGTGGACTGCTGCCAGTCTAGTTTCAAGGGGTCATTCAGTCAAAGTGCTTGCTGATCTAGTTTCAGAACAGGACTATGTGTTTTTTCTCTTTCTTTCTAGTAGTTTGGGAAACACTCTGTTCAGTTCACTGTTGACACTTCTAATACTCAACTTTCAACAAAATGGCCTCTGTAAAGAGGTTGTTCACTCTGAGGTGACACAATACTGTGACAAGAGTTGAACAGGTATTTGATGCCTTGGGTTAGGGATAACACGGGGTCAGGGTCAGTTTGGTTAAAGTAAAGGATTTTGGTTTCCTGAGTTATCGGAGGTCATCAAATAATCAAGTGACAGCGTGTTAAATCTTTGTCTTAACATGTCAGCACTGTCTTATCCAAATATAGCAAATAACGGTGAACAAAAAAATCTAGGGTGAAGGATTAGTCAGCCCAGAGTCACTCCCTCTATGTCCTAATAAATCCAATTTTGTCCTGAAGGGCCAAAATAGGAGACTATATTTATGCTCAGCTGGGTTGGCCAATCAGACTCACAATGTCCTCCATCCATCAGCAGCCAGACTGGTCATCACTTCCACCCACAGTCAGGGTGAACTTTCCAGGGCAAGCCGCTGCTGCTCTGTTCTGCTCCCCAGGAAGCAGGACACTGCAAGATGGAAAAGAGTCCACAAATTAATGTTTGTGTGGCTGCTGAGATGTGCGATCTCCAGCACTGTGTATTACAAGGAGGTAGTTAGCAAAAGTTAACCATGTGACAATCATGGATATTAACAAGTGCATTTACTAAGTTCCTACAAAGGAATATTGTACTCATCTGTGTATTTATTTGGAAGCTGTTTAAAAGATGTAAAGAAAAAACTAAAGAAAGTAAGAGAAAGACAAAAGTCCTAAACTACCCAATAAATTTTATAATGCTAAACCAGTTGGCACTGACTTCCTTTTATTTCAAGCAACCAGAACAGCTTTGTTTTAGTATCTTGTTGCCCCTTGTAGGTTGATTAACAACCTACATGACAGCTTAAGGGATAAAAAATCTGTAAAATTGCTTGCAGCCGCAAAAAACAAGCTTGCAAATAACCTACATGGCATGCATAATTGAAAGGCAAACTATAATTTAATTTAATGATCAATCAATGCTATTTTCTAGCTGTAAAATGTTATTTGTTTTCGATCCTGGTTGATTAACAAAGGAGAAATAAGTGTTGTATTTCTCAAAGAAATCTCTACATGTGCAGGCAAGTAAAAGACATTTGAAAACCATTTGCTTATTTTAATTTTTTAAAATTAAGTGTAACAAAATGGTGGCTAACTAATGTTCAGAAGACTTTTTTTCATCTAGTCAATTATAGTCTCCAGATGTTCTTCACTTGAACATCAGGAGCTCCATTCATGGAGTGTGTTGTTTTCCTTGATTTGTTGATCAGCTTTTGCCGAAGCAGAACAACATTGTTCATTGAAGAAGCGGCAACACGTTTTATGTAGGATTTAGGTCAGATATGGAAGATGATGAGGTCATTTTTTTGGTTTCATGTTTTTGTCAAACAATGGAAACTTGTCCTACATAAAGGTCATGACCTACTTGAATGCTACAGACTTCTTCCTCTCTCCCTGCTTGAACAAAATGTCCTTTAGAGATTGAAGGGGGATTTTTGAATTGATTTAAAAGTTTATATACAGCTATAAAGGTCTAAGGAGTTTGTGTTTGTTAATAGTAGCCCATAGCAGCACCCCTCCTAACATTAGCCTTTGCCTTGTGTTCATTAATAATCCATTGCAAGCCCATCCATCAACAGTCACTCACATTTCACCTGCCAATAAAACCCTTGAAAACTTTTCCTCTTGGTATTTTTGACCCAATTTTGATACTTGAGTTTGTAAATTTTATTCAGTGGTGCTCCTATTTCAGCAAGATAATCCATCTTCCAAATGTGAGCCCCTGGGTCATTTGCTCAAGCAGACAACACAAATCATTTGAAGAATATGTGACATCTAGTGGTAGGGCAACTGCATGTGAAGTAAAAACATAAGGTTTATAAGAGCAATGGTTGTGTTTTAGCTCTAACCATGATCACTTTCTAACCCTAATCAAGTGAACCATGAACCATATAACCAATGTATTACATAAAATGGTGTCCATAACGGCATCAGCTGTGCTGCAAAAGTTGTCATATGTGGGTCTTAAACACATTATGAGCTAATGAATTATTAAAAGAGCTGCACATACTGTGCCCTTTAATCCACCCTTGCTAGCTCTTTGCTTTGAATTTGTTGCATGTGTCACAATGAATGATTGTTACCTCATAGTGTATTTGTATTGATGACTGCAAAGACAGGTTGATTGGTAAGCATGTTTAAATTTCTTAAGACAAACACTGAACAATTACACACAGATTAGGTTAATTCGTTTATTGGTTTATGGTCTGTGTATGTGTGTGCGTGTGTGGGTAGCAGAACCTTCCATGCAATGTTCACCTGCGAAGACAAGGTAGATTTGATTGGTTTGGTTAAAAAATTAGTAAATTGTGCTTTGACAGTTTTAAGTCAAGTGTTAGGTAAAGATACTGGAAATTTATTTAATATTTTTACTTGCATCTGGCTGTTTTCTGTCTCCCAGGAGTGGTGCATGGACAAAAGATGTCCCCCAGGTGTTCATGCGCCTTTTATTGGTTCCGGGGGGAAGGGAACTCAAGTTTGGAAATAGGTTAAGGGGGAGTTTGTGCGGAATAATTTTCTATAGTTTGGTTAATCCTTGGTTGGATTATTTTGTATGATTTTTGAGTAGTTAGAGTTTGTGTAAATATATGTATAGTCTCTGGGAGACTTTTAATGAAATATTTTCCATTATTTCTTTGTCTATAGCTGTCTTTGGAAACCCACGTAGATGGTATGATCCAATCAATCTTGTCTACTATATAAGCAGTCAGTTGTAATCATTCTGGTTGGTTGATGTAGGGTGCCTTGGTGAAAATGTCGACACTAAAGTAACTTAAAGTCATGTCCGGGCATTCTGGGCAACAGTACTCCACAAACAGCCCAAGATATTGCCAATCTCACCAGATGATGCCATTATCTTCAACTAGACCTAGAAAGAGCATGTCTCATCTTCAACATGTTCTTCATCTGACCAAGATGGCTGGACTGACTGTCAACCCTAGCAAGTGTGTCTTGGCACAAAACCAGGTGGAGTATCTGGGCCATGTTGTGGGTCAGGGGTTGGTGAATCTTGTGTGGGCAAAGTCGAAGCTATTCATGCATATTTTTGCCACAAAAAGAAGGTGCGAGCCTTTGTGGGGCTAGTCGTGTGGTACAGCAAGGTCATTCCCCATTGTGCAAAGCGTTCATACTGCAAACAGATGCCTCGGCAGTCGGCTTAGGTGCAGTGCTGGCGCAAGAGCTTGGGGGGAAGAGGCATGCAGTGCTGTTCTTGAGCAGGAAACTACTCAATCGAGAGATGTGATACTCCACGGTGAAGGAGTGCTTTGCTATAAAGTGGGTGATTGATTCTCTGAGATACTATCTGATGGGACTTCACTTCTTCCTTGAGACAGATCATCATGCCCTGCAGTGGCTGAAAAAGATGAAACACATGTCTCCAACACATGTCTGATGGGGTGGTACCTGTCTCTTCAAGCATATGATTTTACTGTTCTATACTAATCAGGGAAGACTAATTGTGTAGTGGACTGTCTCTCATGTGTGCATGTAAATTGTTTGCATGGAAGACTTGAGAATAACGTTTGCTTGATAATGCTCATATAAGTGCAATTTCTTCAAATCAAAGGTATCAACAGATGGCCTGTGGGTTTACATAACTGGGAGGACTTAAAAGTTGTTCCCTTCTTGGTTTTGTTGCTGAGCACTTGACAACTTGTATGGATTAAAGTTTTAATAAGACACTGAAAGAAACAAAAATGTTCCTGGTAGAATTAAGGTAATTAAAAAAAAAGAGTCTTCTGAAGCTGCATTTTTAAAGACCCTATTATCAATTTTAAATAAAAACATCCTATTTCAAAATCATTGCATCTGTTTTTGAGGCATTACATTTCTTAATTTTTTGATGACCAGAATTTGTAATCAGTGATTTTATTTTTTATTGGTATTTAAGTAATGAAGGTGACTGAAACCATATATTCAAATTGATTAACTCGTTTGTGCCTTTTCCACAAAAATAATTGCTGTAGGGAAGAAACAAACAGTTTTTCCCAGCAAGAAAAACTGTCATGACCATAACTCATAAAGTTGGGTGTCCTTGAACATGTCACCAAATCCCTCTAATCTCAGCTGATCCTGCGTTCTCTCTCAGAAAGACGAGAGTGAAAATTAAATTTCTCTTGGTGGGGCTATACAAGATCCCATTACATTACAGAGAGGGGAAACTGATGAACAAGAAGCATGAGCAGTTACTGGGGTAAATGGCTTTATCATCCATCCATGTTGCCCCACAGAGCTGAAAATACTCATGCCATTACAGCTGAGAACAGAACGGGACGTCTGTACCAAAAAAGTTGGCAAATGGGCAAAAGGAAATTATGTGACATTTATTACCAAGGAGAAAATTAAAAAGGAGAAGTCATTATTTATATCTGAAAAGAAGCTATTCTTGGCTTTTACACTCATGACAAAATCCATCTGCAGTGTATATGAGAAAGTTTTTAAATCCCAAGTTAGACTCTAAAATGATTGTTTCTCAAGTCAATAAAAGGAAGGCAAAGAAAACTTTTTAAACATATGATTGGTGGTATGTCAAATAGATACAATTATGTTGTATTCATGAAAAAGAGAAGAAAAAGAATATTTCTCTTAATTTTCAGTGACGATATTTAAAGCCTCAGGTGGCAAAATTGTACACAGACATATAAGCAGATATTAACAGATATATCCTATATCCCGTGGGCCACTTCTTTCCTTCCTCAGTATTGTTTATTTACTTGTGGGGGTTTAAAGTAGGTCACCTACTGGGTTATTGCTTCCCAAAGTTGGATGAATGTCAGCAATTTCCAGGTTTATACAGGAGGGGGAAGGGGAGTAAAGGAAAGCCTTTCTCCTTGGACTGTATAAAAGTGCTTTACATGGTAAGTATTCTTCTTTTTGTTTGTCAGCTTCTCTTCCTGCATTAGGTGCAGCAGCTGAGTTACTTCAAACTACACAAAAATTCTTGTTACTTGATGCCAGCTTAATGCATTTAACATGAACACACTCATATGTAGAGTTGGAAAGCGTGGATAGATTTACCACAGTACCTCTTAGCAAGTATGGAAAGCCGTTTTATTCAAAAATAAATAAATAGAAAAATACAGAAATTATTGAATATATATATATTCAATAATTTCGGTATTTATCTATTTATTTAATTTAGAATAAAATGGCTTTCCATAAGCAAGACCTCAGACTGTTAGTTAAACCAGATCTCCACAAAATCCTGTGTATGTTGAACCAGCCGACCCACATGTGACTACTCATTGTGATCACTGATAAACAAAAAGCAACCTCACTTGAAAAAATATCCACTATTTGAAGAAGGACCAACATGAATGATGAACAGGCCTACGCTGCTGTCTTCAGGGTCGTACCACCTGCAGTCTGAAGTGCTAACTTTGTCAGTTTGAAGCGGCTTACTCTTACGTGTGTGACTGTACTCCAGCAAGGTGAACTGGCTGCTTTAGGAGAATGATTGCCAGTGAATCTGCCACCCGGGTTCCTCACCTTGACCAGCGGTGCACACACCATTCATACGTTTGCAAAATGTAGCATCTCTTTCCTCAACCTTTAAAATGGACATAATCAGCCTCATTCAACCCATAAGCCCTTTCTCCATTTATAATAATGAGCTGGATAATAACTGTAACTGTGTAACTGTGTAACTGTAACTTTCAAATGCAAGCAACAATGAATGCTTCCGTTTTTGCTTCAGCAGAAACAAAGAGCAATTTTAGTGGCCCCATCATAATCACACTGCTTAATCCTCATGCTCCATTCAGATCACGATTTACTGCCAGCCATTTTCATGATAGTTGGTAATAACTTTGTCTGTGTGAGAGAATAATGGGAATTTTATTTTTACATGAGCCAAGGCACATTACCATCGTCTGCTTCATGTATCAGGTTTCCTCAGCTGTGGAGAGTGACTTGAAAGACGAGCATTGAGGACAGTGACTAAAGGAACAAATCCACTTAAAGGCAGATGGAAACACAAGAGAGCTTCAGCGGGTTTCAGCTCTCAGAGTGAGGAGTGAGGGGCTCATCTAACTATCAGGGTGGGAGGAAAGCAACAAAAGGCTTATTTTCTCCAATAAGGGTATACATGAGACCCTCAAAAGGGTTCGTTGTGGAAGAACTCAAGTGTCAGGTTGATGGACAAGTGTTTAATGAGATAACTGTTGTTGGAACTAAAGAGAGAGAGAAATAACTATATAGCCATAAATCCAACAGCATTAAAGAGGCACCAATAATATATTTCAAAGAGTTAAAAGGTTAGCTATGATATCTGCCTTTGTTACAATAAATTTAAAGACCAGGCATCTTCTCCAGCGCTGGCCAGACAAACTGAGACATGCCTGCAAAATTGCTATAACAAACTCAAATAGTAGTGTAATGTTTGTTAGTGCTAAACAGTCTGAAAATTGAGATGTATTTGTAATATATTGTACACTTTGAAAAGCTTTTGTAATGTTTTGTCCTAAAACCTTAACTGTTCTGCGTTCTAAGAGGTCTGAAATGTTCTCACAAAGTATCAGAGTTTAGTGATCATGCTACAATTTTAGTACCACAAGGCTTTTGTCAAAGGTGATTAATAAAATAAAAGGAAGCAAACTTTCTTGGAATATTCATCTTAAATAGAATAACCTCTAGTTGATTTGTTGCTCTCATGTTGGATAATTACCTTCTTTTGGCCTTAAAAAAAAAGGCAAAACCCAGGCTCATGGCAGAATGTAAAAGCCACATTGGTCACAGTGCAAAACACAACAGCGCTGCAATAAGTTCCCCACTGAGATGCTGCTTTGTATCACTACCTGGTGAATGGTAAATGTCTCGATTCATGCTGATGCTTAATGACATGGTTAATGCTTACGACTGTCACAACTCAATGCTGATAAATTGTCTTCATATCTTAAAGGGAGGGTGGAGGGGTTGGCGAAATGCATGAATCGGCGCATTTCAAGCTAGAGATCCCTAGTTTGACAATGATCATCTGCAACATGCTCCACTGTCAACCCAACAATGGTTAGTGATGAAAAGGTATAAAATAAATACACACTTTTGCAGGTGGTTGTGGATCTTGACCTGTGATGTTTACTCATGCATAATAAATCAGGCATATGTTGTCAACTCAGAATTTTTAAACTATGACTTGTGATGCTATTTTACTATTCAAGAAATTAATATAAAAATAAATAAATAAATAAAACTCCTCTACAGAAAAGGACACATAGCATGTTTGAGACAGCTTATATTTGCTAGATACTCAGTATCAGATCCAGCAATACCCATGAATCTGAAAGAACTACCACAGGATACAAGCTGTTCGTGTTAACGTAAATCCTCAACAGAGGTCCACTAGGGATATTAAAGACATTACCTCATAGCTGTACAACTGCTTTAATGACTTAATATAACGTCTAATTATTAATCTTTTAGGGCAGTGATAGGGTTATGTGGCAAAACCGATGGAAGTCCTCAAAGAAGTGTACTAAGGATGTCATTTACTGACGTGAAGGGTGTTATTTTAAGAATTTTAAAACAACAGAAACACTTGTAAAATGCATTTCCTGCTATGAAACATACTGGTATGGTCTTTCACCACCTTCACACAGTTTGTGATAAAAGCAGGAGTTGATACTATGTTGAGGATTTTCATATGAGAAAACCTGCCAGGTAGGGACCCTGTCGCTGAAGTCCCTGTGTGGGTCTTTTCTTTCACTTTACCATTCAGACACATCTTCTGACTGAAGGTTAGAGTTCATTGTTATGGTTACAGCTGTTTGTATAATTCATGCAGTGTTGATAACCAGCTGCTTGCAGTACATTAGACAAAATCTTTGTTACAGATACCGAACCAGGTTTTCATCCTGATAAAAACACATCAGCTTTTTCTTTGTGTTTTAGCCATTTTTGCTTCCATAATGTAAAGTAAGAAATCTGATAAGCTACAGGAAATGGCCTCAAATGGCAGAGCACAGCCAAAGAAGGGATCTGTGATCTGATACTGGAGCACCAAAGAGATGTTAGCAGACTTTTCCACATTGGCTGTTTGTTTCCTTCTTGTGATCCTGTTTCTTCGGAATATTTGGTTCACCTATTTGCTTCTTTTGAATGTGAACTCAAATTTCTCAGTATAAATGCACTGGGGTAGACTTGTTCAGTGTTGTGGATGTCAAATTGTATTAGTCAATATTTTTCATTGCATGCTAACAATTCCTCTTGCTAAAGGTCGATTTTGTAACTTTTTCTTTGTTTTAACGAAGTAGGGATATATTTCTATACCTTAAGATTTATTCATTTTTTCTCAGTCTACAGGAAGACAGCAGGATGGAAAACACCACTTTTTCTTTAGCTGTATGACATAATAGTATAAAAAAAATCTGTAGCAATACAATAAATAGCAGTTTTATGGCCAAATGTAAGAATCTAAAATTTTTCTTTTCCAAAATATAGTAATTTGTTTTTGTCACTGCTGCCTGTATAAAAAGTACTGCCATCTAAGTTATGTTATTTTTCATTTCATGACTTCTTTTGAATGGTTTCTGATATTTATCAGACCAATTAAAATACTTTTATGGTACAAATACAACTTATTAAATGTTTAAAATGAATAATTTCATTACTTTTTAAACATAAATGCTCTTTTAAATCAGATCCTACCAACACATTTCCAGGAGTTGGGGGAATAAAAGACTGGCTATATATTTATAAATAAGTAAGCTGTGGGTAATACTCTTGCAAAACAGTGAGGAGTAGTTAAGCACTTTAAGCTTAATCTTTCTCAATTTAAAAGTGCAAAGAATTTGGAGATTTTAAGGTGGAGATATCTCTGGGACAACTCTTTAATCACCAGGATGTCAGGTGGCATTTCATTAGAGACACAAACTACCTTAAAAAAAAAGAAAAAATCTACATTTCAGCAGACCCTTCCAACCATTTTTGAAACAAGGTTGTATTACACATATCCCTCATCTCTATTTTCTGATAATGCAGAGCTAAGTCTTATTTGAATAATCCCCATGGTACTGTCTTATTCTGTCCTGTTAACTCAGACATTAATTAAGCTCCAGCAGTTCATGAATGGCTTCACCTTATTTGTCCCTTTGACAACTTTGTCACAACAATAATCAGCAAGTATCTGCCCCTCAGAGCTTTCAGAGTTCAATGTAGGCTGCCCCTCAGATGGTCTCACCAGCTGCCTCGCAGTGTTTTTTTCTTGACCTTGACTTGCTTGCATGTATCCACGTCTGTCAGACTGGCTGCGCTCCAGATACTGATTTGGATGCCTCAGGATCAAGATTTTGTATTTTTTCTCATCATGAGTCCCCCCCCACCTCCTTATTTCAAACTAACTTACCCTAAAGCATACACTGTTCCAACCTCTCAATTATTCATGCATAATGCTTTGATTGAAATAACTTATAAGAACTTTAAAGCTGAATGTCTTCAGGGACGTGTACTGTAGGTTCAAGAGTCAAAGCCACAGCTTACTTTTCAGTCATTCAAGCATGAAATTGAATTACTCAGTGGATAACTGCTGCCATCTAAAGGTCAAGGAACTACCTATGTGTATGCAGCAGCTGAGGATATTTGTAGACTTTATAAGTTCATTCACTCACTTAGAAATCTCTCTTTATGGGTGTCTAAACGAAAACAATTAAGAAAAACATATGTTTACCTCTGTTCAATTTACAGAGTTACACGTAACCTGGAAGCACCTGGTGGATAAGTTGTCTCACAGTGCAAGACTGGCACCGAAGCATGAAATTGAAATTATTGATGGATACATTCTGGCACACATGCACACACACACAAGTGCTTACAAACAGCAAAATAAAATCTGTTTTTAAATTTACCACAAGGACCAAAATCAGAAAATTCCACATATTTTAATCAGTTTCACTGAATACAATATTGGTATATATATATATATATATATATTTATATATATATATTTTTTTTTTATTATTTTACTTAAATGTGTATAGGTTTCCTGTAAGACTACCCTTGCAGACAATCCTCCATGGCTTTCAGCTCTTGTAATTCAGGACAGTGAGGACCACAGTGAAGGCAGAGGAGTCGCCTGACCTTGGGAATGACAGAGAGGGCCAGGCCTCTCGCACCACTGGGAGAAGAAGAGATAAAAACACAGAGCTGGTTTTTCTACAGTGGAAGTTGTGACATCAATTACAGTTACAGCTGAGGTGAAACAACTGTACATATTGTACATCAAATGCTAAAAAAAAACACCATAAGCAGTAAAATCTGCTCACCCATTAAAGTGTAGCTGAGTTAATTTGAAAAGCTGTTGCCCCAGTTCAATGCTATCTTCTCCATACTGGAAGCCAGTAGCCACAGCACTGCGCTCCAGATGGAATGCTGCTTTTTTCCAGTCACCTAGAGAAACAGTGGAAAAGAAACAGCAGTAAGAGAGCAGCAAATCACTATTGTTATAAATATGTGGAGCCGAGTCAAACTTGCTGTAAAAAAATCCATTAATTTACATGGTGTCCATTTATAACAGCTTACATGTTGTTCTTAACAGCACAGAAGTACACAAGTCTGCACACACCTCATTAATTTGATACAGGAAATATCTTTATATTATTCTGGTCTGTTAAAAATTTAGTTGTGAATGAACTAAACTAGACTGTTGTCACTAACATTTAACTGAAGTTTATTAAGCCATGTGCTGAGTGCAAATGATCAAGATAAATTAAAGCTTTTTATATTTATTACTTTTGTCCAGAAACTTTCAATGATGAGAAAATCTCCTTAAACTTTCCTTGGATACGGACAGATGTGCATCCACATGGTGATGGACAACATTTCATCAAATTTGATAGACATGTTTTTAGGCAGAGAAAATTAAACCTGTTTTCATTAAGGCAGACATGGATATCCTGCTTATAACTAAAGCGCATCATACCCTGCACCTTTAAAAGGTTGGTAAATGCACCTAATGGATGATTTCCCCACATGAAACAACAATAACCACCCAGCATTCTCACCCATGGTAGCATAAGCTCTGGCAGTTGCATCAGCCAGCTCCCCCTGTAGTGGGTGTGTGTCTGCAAGGATCACACCAGACTCACTCTCAGCCCTTTTCAGCAGTCGCAGGGCATCGCCTGGAGGAGGGCATGGAGGAAGAGTAACATGATGAGCATTCACAACTGTTTAATTTATCATCCTTTGGGATGTAGCTTATCACAAATACCTGGGGCTTCTCTCTCCATGAGCTCTACAGCCTTTTCCAGGGCAGCCCTGACATCTTTCAGCTTGTGACTCACTTCCCCCGCAGACATATGATGATTACAGGTTGACAGCACACATGTAAATCCACTTCCTTTGCTTTTACAGCTCTTCTGAAAAGAATAAGAAAAAAAATCTGAAAATGTCCCAAAATCACTTGCATGTATAAGGCAGTAACATAAAAAGGTACTTTGCATACTTTGAGAGCTCCTTTGCATTTAAAACACAGGAGTCCAGACTCATGTGGACCACCTCTGGCACCTGGCTGCTGCTGTCTACCCTGCTCCACCTCCTCTGGCAGACTGCAGGCTTCACACTGACACAGGAAATAGTATTGTTCGGCCAGGAGACGCTGGCGCTCTTGGTGCACCATCCTACTGCTGTGAGGACCTAATTAAAAAATGCCAACACTTGGTAAAAGCATTAGGAGTCATATGATGATCAGGACAATTCAAACCAGAATAATTCAAATCCTCACAATTATTTACAATCCCATATCTCACCATAACAGTGTGAGATCTCCTGTCCAGGAGCGATAGCTTTAGCTGCTCTGACCACCACAGTGACTCCACAGGCCTTGTGTCCATCTTCACATAAACTTTCACTGATGTCTGCAGCTTCATCTCTAGCACAAGGATCAGCAGCACTTCCAGTGCTGAACACCAGGCTGGTATTCGGACAGCAGGAGTGGTTGAGAAGACTGAGAGTTGGGAATATTGCTGTGGCAATACGCATTTCCTGAATGGATCGCACTGGAGAGTTTTCTGATCCTGGGAGATGCAAAAAAGACAAAACCCAAAACCTAAAGCTCATTGTGTGGTTTCAACATGTTTACTGAACCATATTTAGCTGAAGAGGTAATTATTAATGGTCTGTAAAAAAAAATCTCCAACACTGTTTACCTACACATAAATGAGCTCTTCAACAGCTACAGGTAGTGATGTTACGTCTGACACAAACCCCCAAAGCCTGCTTCGAGTAAAGGGGGTGTGTCCAAATGAAGCCTGATGTGAAGTCTGTATTATATTATTATATATTAGATAGATAGATAGATAGATAGATAGATAGATAGATAGATAGATAGATAGATAGATAGATAGATACTTTATTCATATATTTTAATATATTTATAGATTTACAATGCAGTTGCATTGTGTTTACATTTCCACCAATATGTAGTTTACAGGACTGCTGGACATCAAATGACCAGCAGATGTCAGTACTACCAAATGTGCTGTTAAATGGGGCCTTGAGTAATAGAAGTAGTAGTAGAAAGACTCAACACATTCACGGGGCTTCATTAAAACATCACTAGCTACAGGATGTTAATAATGCCCAGCATACACTGTGTGATTTAAAACTTGCTTTGAATTATTACTTTTTAATATTTTGAGGTTACATTAGTTTAGTACAAATGCTAAGGAACGCTCATTTATGACTTTCCTTTTGTGCCTCAAACTCTGCAATTAGCAAAAATAAAATGCAAGTGACCATCAAGTTTCTTTTCTTCAGAATCAAATCTTGTCTTTCTTTTGAAGCCAAGAAGAGACTTACTTCTACTGCTTTTATTATTAAAGGTTGCGTGCTCAGGTTGCATTGTCTGACTTATCTTTCTGTAGATGGAAACATTGGTATATTTGTATTACACAGCTATACTTTGGTTATTTTTGGTCTGCTTCCATCCCGTCTACTCCTAATGTACATCATTTTAAAATGTACCAGTAGTTACCATCTTCCTCTCAAGATTTGTTCTCTTTGGCTAAAGCTAAACTGAATTTGTATTAAAAAAAAACAAACAAAAAAAAAAACACTTAAATTTGTAGAACCACCCAAATCTGATGGAGATGGTTTATTCAACACATTCAAATGGAGATAGAAATATATGCAAGTTATGGCTAGTTTGACCCACAATGACATCTTTTCTTTTTTATACTGATGTCCTTTAGTTTGGATGCATGTGACTGCTGTTTTCTGGAATCATCATTAGTCATATCTTCTTCCATTCAACTTGCTGATTATGTTGATAATATAAAATTGAGATAGTTATAACACATTTACCTGTATCTTGCAGTGTGATGATTGCCTGAGCGTTACACCTCAGTTGCAGCATGTGCCTCAGGACTGCACTTCCCAGCAGCCACTGCTCTGAGCTCCCCTCTGTTTCATCTCCCTCATCTGGCCCGCCTGGTGATTGGTAGCTTTCTGATGAGGACTCATTCCAGGATAAAGGAGTAAGTCCTGCCTTGCTAAGCTTCAAGTATAGTGTTGCTACGGTAACTGCAGACAGGAAACGCAGACTAGTGCTCTGATAGTTTATGTGGTGCAGCAAGTGAAACACATTTATATAAGAGTCACTGTTATTTGAGGTGTGAGGACTGGATTGATCTGAGTGACACGGAGAATCACTGGATGCACTGTTTAAACTGCTTGGCTCATACCGCTTGTGCTGGTCTCTGATTAGCTGTCTTGCCATTTGGATCTTTTTCAATCCTGTCTTTAACATTACCCTCAGAGCAAGCTGTGACATCACACCCATCACCATCAGATCTGCTCCCAATGGACACTCCCAGCGGTGATGCTCTTCCCAGGCTTGTTGGCGACATCCTGACGAACAGTATCGGCTGTAACTGCACCCTTCACAGGGCACAGAACAGACAGTTTCAGTCAAACACAAGTGACACCGTCTGTGCTCTGATCCAAAGGTCATGTTTTTCTGTGCATCCTGCCCTCCTCCTCGCTTGCCCTTCACCTCCTCCATTCCCGGTATGAGGACACAGCTGTACGGCCTGTCATTAAGGATCACCTCCCCTGCTGTTATTCTCTCCAGAGCCATCAGGTGTCTACCTTTTTCTTCACTGTAGCCAACAAAAACTTTAGGACAAATCCCAAATGAGAGAGCCCCAACAGACGGTGTCCTAACTTTGCCTCTCCCTTCAGTAGTTTTTGAGGCAAGATTGCCATCATCTTCACTTTTTTCAGGTACAAAGAGGTGGCTCAGGCACAGTGAGCGACGGTCCTGTAGTTTGTGTGAAAGATGAGACGGATAGCCACTCTTCAAGGCTCTATCGATATCATTAAGGCACTCCTAAGGGAAACACAACAAAAAGAAAAAAAGAGAAAAAAAAACATTGGGTGAGCATCTGCAACAAATTAGTGATGACAAACTTTAAATAGGTTATATCAACGTAAACCCTAACCAGGATATACTGAGCTGTAGAGGCCGAATACAGGACAGTTACAAAATATACCGAAAGCCATAATAACTTGTAGCTGGTTTAAAAGAAAAAAAAAAAGAAGAAAAGACATAATGAACCATTCTTGAGTGAAAGCATAGATTCAAGTTATGCTCATATTTTTTCTATCATGCTACCAGTTTTCAAGATTTTGCATGTAAAATAAGCTTTTCAGTCATTTTTATCAAAAAATTGAAAATAATCCAAAAAATAAATATTTCCCCAACACGAGTTTATGTTTTCTTGGCACTTGCACTTAACTTAGTTAAGTTACTGAAAACTGATGAGTTAACATTCTTACTTAAGCTTGACTTTAAAAAGCCACTAAATAACTGATCATCCTTCAAAGCTTGGCTTTGATCTGTAAAGTCACCATCCCCTGTAAACCCTGCAAAAATAGCCAGACAGTAAGAATAAAGATTACATAATCCTTTTACTGTTTGTGCCAGTACTTTAACCTACCAGGGTGGGGAGGGGGTGGGGGCATTATTTGAGTTTGATCATTTAGTCTTCATGTATTTAAACTTAGAGAAAGTGAATGATGTGTCCTCACAGTGTTCCATGTGGGCAGTGCAGAAGTAAAGGCTGCTGGGATTGCTGCTGTGAGTTGAGCCACCTGATCCCTGCTGAACCAAAATTAGAACTGTGTCTTCATTATCAGCATCATTATTGAGAGCACGATTCTCAGCTAGACAAAAAAGTAAATTAATCCCTGCAAGTTTGGGGTGAATCGTTGGCTTCAGTGAGAGAGTTCAAGTACACAGAATCGTTGATGAGATCAGGGCATGATAGATTTGGTGTACAAGGAAACTGGAATTCCAATAAGTGTAAACTGGACATTGCAAACTTTTACCCGTAATAGTAAGCTGCATTTAAAAAAAAAAAAAAAAAAAAGAATTAAGTTGTGGAAACAACCCACTGAAATTAATTTCTTCTATAGGGTGGCCTCAGCTTTAAAGATAGCTTAAACATCTGGAGGGAGCTCAGAATTGGGCTGCTCAAACAAAATGGATTGATGTAGTTTGGACATTTGATAAAGTTTCCTCTTGTGTACCTTTGGAGCTTTGCTGGCACACCCAGCTGGATGGAAAACCTAGGTAACATGCTGGAGAAATCATATAACTCATCTCATCAAGGGTCATCTCCAGAAAAAACTGAGGAACATTGCAAAAGATATCCAGAGAATCCTGCCCATTTCCACCATAACCAAGTGATTCCAAAAATAGTTAGATAGCTGCAGTCATCTCTGTAAGGCTACATTTGCACCAAAGGTATGTGGTGCCTAAAGACCTCAATAATTTCTTTCAGACTGGGCAAATTAATTTCCTCATTCTAGGATCTTAGGAGCAAATCTGATCTTTAGTATACATAAATTAGCAAAACAACCATCAGATAAAGAAGTACGCTTTAGTTTAATTCACATTGAGCTGTACTAAGATGTAAGTTTTTCCATTTGTTCTTTAAAATGTAATTGCTGGGCAAAAAGGGACTGAGTTTACACAGCGAATTAGAGCTATTTAGTAATGCAAAATGCCGCCAAAGTACTTTCAAAAGTGCTATGGGGACTCCTTTTAGCGTTTAAAGTACTTCCCAGTACTTTAATATACTTGTTGCCGTGGTCAAAATGACTAGAAAAAGGATCCAAACAAGCGCTTTTAACCATGGAGAGTCCTGCATTTACAACCAATGTATGTTTCTGTGTTGGATCCTGGAAAAACTAAATGGTAGTGTGCACTATTTCATCAGGTAAAGTTGCTACAACTACAACCTCATTTTAAGTCTGTAAAAAAACTGGTAAAGAAATAAAATAAAATAACAGCTCTTAATAATTCTGCAAGTACAACACTTCCTCATTAGTTAACTGTTGAAGGTGTATTACCTGGTAGTGCTGCAGATGGTAGAGAGCAGCAGAGCGGTTGGCATAGCACAGAGACAGCTGCTCTGAACTTTGGGGAGCAAAGCATATACCCTGTCATGACAGGAGATAGAAAAGCTGGATGTTGGTGCATGTTAATTAGAGTTGAGAGGCGTTCTGTGTCAAAAACATGCATTTTTCCACCTCCAATCTCAAAATATTCACAATTAACATACACAGTACATTAAATTGTCCACCATATTTTCATTGACATGCATTATCAGCTGCACAGAACTTCATCTGATTAATACTTTGGTGACAATAGTCTTCACCCTTATCATTAAACCACATTTAATAACACATTACCTTTCCAAAATTACTTTTACATTACCTGTGAATAGTGCAGAGTAGCTGCCATGTAGTCTCTAGCCTTGAAGCTGGAGTTACCCCTCTCCCTGCATTTGGCTGCTTCATCTGTGTCCTTCTTCACTGAGTATCCTACAGAGACTGACTGCACGAAATCCAGATCATGTTGGCTGGAAAACACAAAGAAACCAATGAAACCTTTTATCTGTGATGTCTTGTTCAAACCCTTCCCTACTGGCAGGAACTTGTGGTTTAATTAATTACTGGAAACCAATCATGGAATTTGTCCAATCTCAAAAAGTGTTTACAGTTTTATGGAACCAGTCAGCGATGTATTATTCCCCTAAAGCGCTTCCCATCAGTTTAGAAATTGTGGCGTAAAGTTACAGTTTAAATCAGCTGCTACTGTTACAGTAAAACTCACGTTGTCAGACTTAAAGCGCACTTAAAAATATCATCTATTTCAAGCAGGGATGTAAAATTTTCCCTCAGGTCAGGATCCAGTCCAGTCCATTTCTGTGCAACGTAATCTTGCCACTGTACACACGGCAGATCCATCACAAACTACGATCAAACGACGTTGCTGTCTCTGCAAAAGTGTGTTTTCACGACAGCATGCAGCAGTCACAGCACCATTGTCAAATATCCGGAAATCAAAATACTGCTTCCGGTAATAATTCAAAAATAAAGTACACACTCTGCTCTCGTCTTAGGTGATCCCACATCCTATCAAACATCATATCAGACAATTTATGTATTTAATTTTCATTATATATTATATTTACCAGACACAGTGACCTATGTTTTATCACAAGGTGTATGTGTATATCAGTGGTTACGGAATTTGTCAAATAACTGCATTGGATTTAAGTGCTTAATACCTGTATCTCTTTTCATTCAGCAGCATTACCCAAAATTTCCTTTGTTTTGAAAGCAGCTATTTACCGTATCCGGTAAATCTCGTTTCGCTTTTTCTCGCGAGAAATTCCATTTTTAGTCCTGATTGCATGAGAAAGGCTAAAGTCCACAACCTTAAAGAGCAACTTTGCGAGGCAGGCATGGGTGTTACTTTGACGCAGGGAGCAGTTGAAGTAAGCGTGGATGTTAATATGACCAACCCTCTGTTTTCTCCGAAAGACTGAAACTCTTTAGAAAGATATTTAGCAACGAAGAGCTTTCTTTTGGAAATAGCTAGCAGTGGGAGCTAATGAGACTTGACACAAACGCAGCTGCACAACACTACAATCTGTAAAATCGAGTTATTTAAAGTTTTCACACCAAACTTCGAAAGAAAATGTTTGACATTAAATATATGTGAATATAGAGTCAATGTAGATTTAGTTCATTACAGTCGCACAACTTCACATAACTGTCAACAAAAAAATCTTAGCATTTAGTCGCTTTGCATTTGACATAACCCCAGTAACAGTTGCAGCATGATTCAGTCGAGCGTTGTTTATCCACCCCTGAAATGGATGAGGTACACTCAGTAGATACTTAAGGTCATGTTTGTTGTCGTGCAGGCCCTTTTGAAAGGCTCAGAAGTGAACAACCCCGTCTTACAACTGTTGGTAAGTGAATCGGAGAGAGCCCATCCCACCAATTAAGACTACAGAATGTAATATTGCCTTTTAATAAGATGGCTAATTCTAACGGAAAAACAGATGGAAATTTGTAGTTTTGGGAACTCCAGCAATTTACATTACTGATACATTTGTTATTTATGAAATTATTATTATTCTTATTCTTCTTATTATTATTATTATTATTGCTATTATTGATGCACACTGCGTTATTCCAAATCAAGCTTTGATATCAACCCATTCAAAATAATTAAGGCTAAAACAATACAGGCCTAAGGATTTTAAGCTTAAATACATTTGTTTTCTGCCCTGTTGCACAAAGTGGCATAATGAATTATTTAATTAATTTTGGGAACTGGCATTTTGTGCAGTATCAAGCATGAACATCTTGGAATTTTAAACATTTTGATGT
The DNA here is from genome assembly GCF_017639745.1 of Melanotaenia boesemani. Classification (NCBI taxonomy): domain Eukaryota; kingdom Metazoa; phylum Chordata; class Actinopteri; order Atheriniformes; family Melanotaeniidae; genus Melanotaenia; species Melanotaenia boesemani. Next base: position 12,852,910 of record NC_055696.1, read on the forward strand.
TTTGCATTTCAACCCTTCCCCCCTCGTGTTTATCAGAACATCCGTCAGATCAGTAGTGCCTCGGGTCCATCCAGGTTCCGGCTTATGATGAGTGATGGTCGACACTCTCTGTCATGTAAGTATTTTTTTTTCTTGGCAAAGAAACTACCAGTTGTTCAATGTAGTTTGTGAAAGTAGTGATGATGTTCAGATTGCTGTTCTTGTGTTAAATCCAAAATGTGATGTCTTAAATCCTTGTAATATATCATTAACGTGTAAAGGCAGTCCAGCATATGAAAGTGCAAGTCAGGAGAGTTATGTGAATAATTGTGTGTGCCTTTGTTTGTGCGTGCAGCCTTCCTTCTGGCCACCCAGTTAAATAATCTACCAGAAGAAAACCTTCTGGTACAACACTGTGTGTGTATGTTAAAGAAGACCACCACTAATACATTGTCAGATGGCAGGTATGTGTTTCCTCTTTCCTTTTTCATGTTTGTTTTCTCTCTGTAAGTCTCACTTCCATTCATGCTTCATATTCAGAAACTACTAAAAAGATTGACGTAGAATTATTTTTTTCCATACAACTGAGGCTCATTTTTGTGTTGTAGGAGAAAAACTTTTAGATCAACTTTTAGATCTTTTCTTTATTATAGAAATGTTATTCACATCAATTTCTTTGCAATACTTGTACCAGGGGCAGAGCTATGTGTGGGCCTGCCTGTGCACATTCAGGCCCACCCAGACTGACAGACTGAGATTCATGTTTTTTTTTTTATTATTATTATTTATATTTATGTGTATATTTTATTTTGTTGAACATTTAGAATTTAATATAGCATACACAAGCAATAAAAACAAACTTCACCTTACACATGATTCACTGTCTCGCAACACTTAAGTTCAACGGTGATCAGAAAGTGGGTTATTATGGTGCTGGAGCAGGTGGATACAGCTGTTGAACAATGGCTAAACAGTTGTCTTAAAGCCACTTTCCAAAAACATCACGTCTACAGCCTGAAGAAAATTCAGATCAGACTGTACTCAAAGAGATTGGTCATCACGAGGTGTTTATTGGCTCAGGGAAAGAGGGCAAACCTCACAGCAACATTGGGGAAAACATTGACCATCAAAAGTAACAATAATTTAAAATCTCTGTGGAACTGTGTTCTGAACAGGCAGATATCAGAGTTACACCCTCGATTTAAAGAGGACTCATATGAAGCCATGAGCGCATCGTCCTCTTTTGTACCTGGATCTGCCGCTTTTGGCTACAAAGACAAAGGTTCCATGTAACTTGTATGGGATTGAAATAGCATATGCCAAACATACTGTGTTCAATAAGCACATTGAAAGGGAAACGGATCTGGACAACTTTCCAACACTGATGGAAAATACGGACAGCTGCCCTTCTGAACATTTTCCCCAATATGAACAGTCTGCTGAGGGCCATCATAACACTCCCTTTAACCTCCTGCAGAGTCGAGAGACTTTGCAAAAAACAGGATGCAGACGTGCCTGAGATCATCCATACTGACTGGACGCATCAAAAACTTGACACCTTTGTCATTTGAAAAAGAAATGATTGACAGTTTGGATTGTGATACCATATTAAATGCGTTTTACTCAAAGCCCAGAGGACTCCCGTCTACTGTGAAAACTGCCAGTTAAACAGTGGTTTTATTTGATGTATTCTGGCCAGTTGTGACATGTTGTGGTTGTGTAAGGAAGTTACAAACTTTAAACTTATTCAATTTGCCTGACATTTAATGTCTATAGCTGTGCTGTATCAGGAGGTTTGTGCGCATTGAACTGTCCAAGGTGCTTAACTGGAGCGGAGCAGCTCTGTCTCCCATGTACAGAAGTGTGAATTTTTCTGTTATTAGCTAAGTAAAGAGAGAAAACATGTCTCTTGTTGAATAGAAGCTAAACAGTAAAGCATCATCAAATAGCCTACATAAACGCCAGTTCTCTCGTTCTTTCCCTCTTTTTCCCCTTCGGGTCTTGACTGGGAATTTTAGCAGAGGTCCCATTGTGGAGTATCGGTCTCTACTTTATGTCCTTGGTATGTCCGTATCATAGGCTAATTTAGAGTGGCCTGACAGATTATATCATAAACCTTTATCACACACATGTCAGCTTTAAAAATAATCAGGCCCATCCTGATTTTTCCAGGCCTACCCATTCGCCACGCTCTTGCTCCGTTGCTGACTTGTACACATTAGAATATACTTTCAAAAGAAAAGTAAACCGTTAAACCTAAGATTTTTAGGGCTGTGGAGAAGTATTATAGTATTGGGGTGTTGGTTTATTGGGTAGTTGATTGTTTTTTTTGTTTTTTTTTTTCAGATATTAGATTCAAATAAGTGTTTTGTAAAAATGTGTTTTCAGCAGCTTACAAGCCTAACATGTCTGTCACTCAGTTATCAACATTAAAATCACCAAATCACCTCAACTATTGACTTAGTTCAGGCATTTAAAACCCTTGTTCTATTTCATTTCTATTTTTTGCACCTTTTGGACAATCATTTAGCAGAGAAGCAGTCAAGCATATCTAATTGTTATTGTTATAATTGTGTTTTGTGTGACTATTTACTTCAGTTTTGACCAACATTTATTACGGTCTTCCATTATTTTGATGTTTTATGTCTTTTGGTTTTGGTGTTTTGCATCTTTCCTGACATGCTTTTCACATTACACATGTGTAGTTAGTTAATTTGTGTACAACCTTAATGACAAAACATGTAAATACAAATAGACTGCAATGACGTGACAATCTTATAAACCAATATTTAATTAATAATAGCATTAGAAAACATCACATGTTCAAAGCAAGTAATTTAACTTTTTTGTAAAAACTCATTTTGAATTTAATGACAGTATTCTGTAATTCCTCAGCAGTTTGTAGCAGTAGTTTTCTTTTTTGGTTCAGATTTATGAACTTCTGCCCATCTTTGCCTCTGTAAGTCTCTCCTTTTATTCCCAGTCATGTTTACTGCTGCCTTTTAAGCACATTAGATCCAACATGTTTTTCCAGCTGTTTCATTTTAATACCACTTTCTTCTTTTGACCTTTTGTTGCCCTTGTCTCAACTTTTTGTGCTGCTATCAAATTCAAGATGAGCTGATATTTTTCATAAAATAGTAAAATGTCTAACTTTCAACAATTTACATATTTTTTGTTTATTGTTTGTTGAAATAAAATAGTTTTGCATTTTTTTTGAAAATCATTGCATTCTGTTTTTCATTTACTTTTCACACAGTGTCCAAGATATTTCAGAGTTGGGGTTGCACATTATTGTGTGTATATGATGTCTTCTGAAGTCACACACTTAGATGATTGAGCTGCCGTTTGTCTTAATCAGGACAAAATAAATTAAAATCGTCCTCTTTCACTCTTTATCCTGTTTATTTTTTGTTCCAGGCAAGTGGTGGTCGTGGTGGACATGGAGATATTACAATCTGCAGAACAAACTGGAGGGAAGATTGGAAATCCAATTCCATATAATTCAGACGGTATTAACTTTTAAAATGTTCATGGATAGACAGTGAAACAGTAGAATGAGCTTCTGTCGGTTTCTTATGATACGTGGTCACTTGCAGGAAAGCTGTCATCTCCACAGAAGGTATCATCTTCCACCTCTGAACAAACATCCTCTTCATCTGCTGCACTACCTGGACCCTCTCATAGGAACAACACCTGTGAGTGTCCATTAAAGACTTTGTATAATTTCATGTTTCTGTAATGACTTGTGTCTTTTACCTGTTTTTATTTACCAGAACAAAGCCCACAGTGTCTCTGATACAGTGCTTGATTTATCAACTTTTTAAAAATATTGTTTAATTAAAATGTTTAACATGTCCATCAGGACCAAAATCTCACACCATAAAAACAGTTTCTTCCCCTCTGCAACCGGCCTCATCAACATGGCCCGGGACCCCCCTGTGACTCTGACACAGTACATGTTATATTAACGTTACTTTAATGCTGCTACAAGCTGAGCGTCGCACATCTTCAGTTCAGAATGTACCTATATTTATATTGCATTTATTTGCACAGCTCATTTTTTATTATTATTGTAATTTTCCTATTTAGTGGCTTATTTAATTTTTATTAATATTAAAAAAAAATTCTTGTGGACACCAAAACAAATTCCTCGTATGTAAACCTCCTTGGCAATAAACCTGATTCTGATGTAGAAGATTGTTAGTGTAAGAAGAGTTTAAAACAGGGCTACTCAATTCGGTCCTACGAGGGCCGCAATCCAGCAGGTTTTCCATGTATCCCTGCACCAACACACCTGAGTCAAATTAATGAGTCATTGTGTAGAACCTGATTGGCTGTTAGAGCCACCTAATTTGACTCAGGTGTGTTGGTGCAGGGATACATGGAAAACCTGCTGGATTGTGGCCCTCGTAGGACCGAATTGAGTAGCCCTGGTTTAAAACATTCATATGAAATATGTTTTATGATCATTTACTCATAAAGACTTGGTGTGTTTAGGAAGTGGGTAACTACGTCATGGCTCCTTACATTCAGTAAAGTAGTAGAAGTCATTTTTGCAAACCGATATTTTTGTGTTTAAAAGGTGGTACAGTTACAATAAACACTTGAAGACATCAAACAAAACTAAACAGATGTGTCATCAGTTCAGTCAAAAATAATAACTATCCTAATTATCTGAGAGTTGATTATTAAAAGCACAGTGATGCAGTGACATGTCGTCCAATCATGTTGTTGTAGTGACAAGCCTGTCTCCTGGGAGGCGGACATATGCACAACCCTGATGATAAACCCACAAATACAGGCAATGGGAAAGGCTTTAATTGGCTTGTTTTTAATGGGTGTTAAAACGAGAGTGCTGGGCAACGATTAAAATTTTTAATCATGATTAATTGCATGAAATGTTGCAATTAATCGTGATTAATCACATTGTTACACGCAAAATGTCCTTTTCCTTTAAAAGAAGGCCCACTGCTGTGTGAATGCAATCATACAGAAAGAACTTGTGAACTGGAGTACATAAAAAGGAGCTAATCATAATGATAAACAAAGAATATTCCAGGAAAGTAATATTTAAAATAATATGGAGTTAATGAATAATTTTTAAATAATTATCGGCTTTTTGAAACATTTTTTCTTTTGTTCCAAGTTGAGCTAAGTAATAAGTTTACATTCCCTAATCTTCCCAACAGAGGGAGCCATACACTCTTGGAGCTGTCAAAGGGTTTGCAGTCTTCTCACTAGATTTTCTCGCAAATATTGTCGTTTTCCAGCCATGATTAAGGAGTAACACACACTGTGTTGTTTATTCCCAACCTCTCTTACCAGACCACATTTTAATCAGCAGTATGGAGCAGAAAATACATCCTGGTTTTCATTCCTCTAATGCTTGTAAGACTTTAGTGTTCAAAGGCTGTTGTCAGAGTGTGGGTGAAGGACCAGAGGAAACAGGATCATGAGACACAGGAAATAATTAATGAATGGAAGTCTGCAGTTTCTTCATCTCAAGTGTAATTTTTGTCGTGTCATTTAAACCACTTTTTGTTGCCTACTGGTTACTGCAGGATACCATCACTCATCATGTCCACTCTTTTGCCACCAACCAGTTCAGGACATCCAAATAATGCCTGGTTTCCTATCACATGTCTGCTGCCGTGGCTCATGTCTGATGTCTCTTGTGTTGTTGGATCTTGTCCTATTAGCTCAGCCTTTGTTTCACTCATTTGTTTTATAGCATCAGCTCCTGTCAGCATTGACATTGATTTTGTTATGTGGCAGAAACATGCCCAGTAGCCCTCCACAGCTGAAGATGGTATGCATGTGGGTGGATAATGAGTGCTTGCTATATTATGTGTTTGTGCATGTGTAGGTGTGTGTATATATGTGCGTGTTGTGACTGAGGGAGCGTGTGTGGGCTGATGGATCCTCCAGTTCATGGCTTTATGAATATTGTGTTGAGGACTGATTCCCCCTTTAGTGTTGCACAGATGGAGGGGGGAGGGTGAATGTTGACCATTTTGACATAGCAAAAGTGAAGCTTTGACTTTAGTAGTTCATCAGACTTTCTTAGTTACATCCTTTTGATCCAGGTTGCCTAGGAGATCCCACCAGATACAGAAAATATGCTGCTTATTTAAAAAAATGTCTCGTCTTTTTTTGTTCTGTTTTTATTCTACTGAATGTAGCTAATGGTTTCATTAATCTTCCAATATTTTTGGAAATTGCATGTTGAACTTGTCAATGATAAGATTGCTGAATGTCACAAACCCAAGTGTTTCCAATAGCCCCTGGGCAGTGTAAAGACTGGAGAGACTACAGTTTTATTCAAGGGTCTGAGTTCAAGCTTCTGTAAAGACTTCACAGTCTGGAAGCAAAACACTGAGTCCCATTTGGTTAACTTGGCTTACAGCCTCTTTCACTTGCATCTCTTATATGTTGCTTAGCTCCTCCCAGCAGGAATAAGTTGAAGAAATCACAGAAAATCCTGTTCAAAGTTGCTGTAATGAGGTGTTTGGTGTCGTACTGCTGCATAAGTGATCATACAGACAGACTCTGTCTGAGACAGTAAGATCATTTGAAGGCTGAGACAGAAGTTAGTGTACGCTGATGGCAGCAGTGCATTTACATTTTTCTGTAGGCGAAATAATTCTATCTTGAAGCAAAAAAAAAAAACATTTGCTAGCTTTATGAGTAAATTTCATCCTGATGTATGTTTTTCAAATTCATCATTTTATGTGAAAGTGAAATATCACAGTTTACTTTACCGGCTGCTATTTACTAACACCAGTGAATAAATGTTTATCACTGAAAAACAGTAGACATGAAAAAGACTTGTAATTTTACACATTTGGTTGTGATGTAGAAAATAGATCTTTGCTGGTAAAGCCTATCTGTACAATTTAGTTAATCTTATATTGTTTCGGATATTTTTTTAGTCAACATGCACAAACAGGAAATACCTGCAGTCCCTTGCTTTTGCTACTGTATCTCTCTCTGACGTCCTTTCTTTTCAAGAAATAATTTCTAAAGTTCTGCTCATTAAATGTTGTTTAAGCTCAGTCGTTTGCAAGTGACTCCATATTCCGTCAATTCATAAGCTACAATATTAATATTCGGAAATGTTTTTAAGAAGTCTCCCTGCAGTAGGTGTAAAGTCAGAGGTCATGAAAAGCACACTTCTACATTTCCATGTAAATATTCATCAGCAGCTATCACTTTCAATGGATCCCCTTCAAACCGTTAAGCAGATGGTATTTAAATTCTAAAAAGAGATCTGCACTTGCTGAGGTATAGGTAAAAAAATTCATTATTCATCACCACCTATTCTATGCAGGCTTCTTTTTTCTCACACTTGCTTTCTTTTACAAATGCACTTGTATGAACTTCTTTATTGCTTTTTTCTGTCTTCTTTCTACATTGTTCTCACCATGGACTCATATCATATCCAGCGCAAGCTGTTAGATACGTTATTTGCATACATATCAGATGCCTGCACTGATCTTAATCATAATAAAGAGGATTCTTGATAAAGACCTCCTCCCCCCTCCATGCCAGCACCTGTCAACTCACCTTCTCCTCTTTCGCTACCAGCTCCGTCTTTCTACCACTCCGTCCTGATAGCGTGTGTATGAATATTAATGCTAATTACTTCTCACCTGAAAATAGCTCCTCAATCTGTGATTTTCCCCAAGCAATTTACTCATTAGACACACACTCAGATGCACACATCCACAAAAAAGGGCGCCATAACGTTGAGTGTTTGCTGTGCTCGAGAACAGGAGCTTAAATCAGGGGTGGGGTCTGTGTGGAGTTGAATAATTTCATTCCTGACAGCAGTTCATCCCCCAAAAAGCTGTTGCTGAATAATAGCAGATCATTTATGCCAAAACATGGCATTGCACAAAAAGTATGTTGACAACAACTAAGTGTTTTTCCTGAATCATCCCAAAGGGGCTAATGCTGCTTTGTTGTGGGAGGTGAGATTACACCATACGAGTCTGTGGGCTGGACCAAACTGTCTTATTGTATTTCATTTGCATACGAAGAGAAAAACAAAACAAAACAAGTTGTTTTAGAAACAAAGAAAAGTTATCCTTAATAATAGTTATTCTAATTTGTTTGTGTAAGATCATTTAATTTGATTATACTTGACTACTCAAGAAAGGAATTTAAAGATTCTTTTTTTGGTTTTCAGCAAGGATGGCATGTTGAATCACTCAGCTGAACAATATTACATTAGGATAACAGATTGGTTTATGTTACTACATATTGTACAAGTTTTCAGTTTCTCACCTTCACTCACTATTTCTGCTTGACTTGACAGTAATATAAAAATCACACAAATGTAACTAAGACTAGTGTTGTTAATGTCTGATTCTTATACTGCCTACAATTATTCACTCCTGTGACTGAAAGGCACAGAAATTATGAGATTAATAATTAATGAGCTGTCATGCCCAGAGAGGAAAAGAGTTGTATTAATTGGCCCAAACTGATGTTAGCAGAGGACTGAGTCACTCTATGGAGAGATTTTAACTTTCTCAGGCATTTTATCATTTTGGCAGCAGCTCACATGATCAGTCAGTCGTACAACCACTGATATTTTTGATATGAATATTTTATCAGGCTGCATAAGGTTGTAATACTTAATAAAGAGGAGGTACGGGCCCCATCACTCACATATTTGGAGTGATGTGTCTTATAACGTGCAGTTTTTATGCAGTCACTGGGGAATAAAATATGCTTTTTTTTTTTCTTTTTTTTTTAAATAAAATACACATAATTGATGCAGACTTTAAAGCAAAGAGGAATTCTGTGGCCCGTAGTGTCCATCACAATTTCTCAGAGCATAAGATAATGTTACATGACTATCTCAAACTCAAACACAATCAATCAACAGTGAATTAAAACTAATTAAACCAGCAAACAGTCATATTTAAATAGTTTAAACCAGGATATTGATGGCATTTTATGCAGCTTTGCTTTTTAATTATCAGTCTCCAGAATGGTGGCAATATCTGTCAACGACTTATTACATTTTCTTTTCTTTAGCACCACTGAAGTATCATGTCTTTTGTTAGAATACTTGGTTACTGTTTTTTGGGTCCCAGCAGCCTTTTCTGCCTCTCGAGGAGCTGGAAGAAATTTAACTGCAACAGCACTGATGAAGACATCGCCCATGAAGACATCGCCCATGAAGACATCGCCCATGAAGACATCGCCCATGAAGGCTTCGCCCATGAAGACATCGCCCATGAAGACATCGCCCATGAAGGCTTCGCCCATGAAGGCTTCGCCTATGAAGGCTGCCGGCAGTTCTCTAGTTTCTTCAGCAAAAGTGATTCCTATTGCTTCTCTTAACCCCTACCAGAGCAAGTAAGTGTATGGGTCACTCTGTCCCTGTTTTCTCAGTTTTATTCTATCTGCCATTCAAATTCTGTTAAGGATAGTTATACATGATTGAACCTGATTTTCATTTATTATTTATTTTCTTAACAAACTGTGTATACCTTGATCATTTCACTTTCAGATTTTTTCCCCCCTCTCCTGCTCAGTCATCAGCTAAACTATTTTCTCTGATGTTGTGACTCTAGTTCATTTTTGCTGCCATCTCTGGATAGCACTTTGGGGCATGTTTGAAAATGTGTGCATGAGTAAGTGCTTTTCTGAACGAATGTGTGTGCATGTAAGTCAGCCCATTTGCATGGAAATGAAATGACCGATCTTGCTTCAGAAATGGACACTTTTAAGGCAGGTACTGCTGGGTCTTTATGGTCTGCTGCTGAGGTTTTGATTCTGTTATTTGGCCCGGTGGGGATTTGGCCAACCTTGTCCCCCCCCACACTTCCATCCTTCTTACAGTTTCTCCTCCAGGGTACATTTTTACTGCCCCCCCCCCCCCCCCCCTCATGTTTCTTATTTGATTATAATAATAATAAAATAAATGAATAAATAAATAAAACAACAGCACCAAACATCAGTTGTACTAACTGTCTAGATTAGAGTAAATGTACACTGTCAACTCGTCTTGTTTGGTCTCTGATAACGTAGCTGTGTTTGAAATCAGAAGCTGTAAAGATAACTGTGCCTCTAGGTGTTGTAATAAACTGATGACTGTTCCAACTTTGAAGTTATGGAGTTCCCACAGTGAGTAAAACAGATGACTTCAGCAGCTGTGGTTTTTCTATGAAAGTTTAGGTGAATAGAGAAGTGCAGCTCTGAATTTGTTCCTCAGTAAGTAACACAGTGTCATATAGGGATGCATCGCATGGCACTTCGCATGGCTTTCCCATCCAGTTCTGCTTGTGTAAAATAACATCATTGAGCACACTGTAATTGGCTTTTGACTACCATAAACCTTGGAGTAGCAGTAGTCTTATCCATACTCAGCAGGAAATGGGGATCAATCAGGGCCAGCAGCTGCTCGCATGATGGGAGATTTAATTGCGAGCAAAGTTATTGTATGAGCATCCTCAGTTGCACAATTATCATTTCAGTAATAAAGCTCACTGCTGCCTGAAGAGCCAAGCTTGGCTGGCTGTTGTTAAAAACAGAACAAGAAGCATATTTTAATGCAACCAGGAGTTGGGAGATGTACAACACCTAGTTCTTGCTTTGAAGAGAAAGATGGGTTGGGTTCTTTTTTTTTTTCTTTTATGAAACTTTACAAAAAGACAAAAAAAAAAGTGAAAAAGTTATCCAGCTTTTCTTTGGGAATTGTTCTTTTCTGCAGTTTTTTCACAGTGGTTGCTGATGTGAGTTGAGTTGGCATGCTCATTATATAAAAAAAAGCTTTGTGTCTGTTTGTGTTGGCTTTTGAATTGTGACACCTGGAGCTATTTTTAACTCAGTCTTAGAAAAGTTTCCATTAACATTTTTAACTTGGTTTATGTTCGGAGTTAAATGTCCTGTCTTCATTCACACACTCTATTGAAATAAATAAAAACACAACAACATCATATATCCATATCATCATATTAATAATTCAGTTTTGGGATGTTTTTCTTACAAATTCACTTGTGCCATATTTGTTATTAACATCTTTTGTTTACAGCGCTCATTTACCATTACAAATGTGTCTGTATTGTTTATACCCAGATGGACTATCAGAGCCAGAGTCACCAACAAATCCAATGTCCGTAACTGGAGTAACTCTAGAGGAGAGGGAAAGCTCTTCTCCTTTGAGATAGTGGATGAGAGTGTGAGTAGAGGCGTCATATTTGTCTGTTACATCTCATCATACTGTATGTCACACTTGAATGTCTTTTTTTTTTGGCTTTATTCATGAAATGTACTGGTCAACAGGGTGAAATCAAGATTACTGCCTTCAACAACGAAGTGGACAAGTTTTTCTCTCTAGTGGAGCAAGGCAAGGTGAGCTGATATCACTAATCCAAAACCATCCATATTCAGAGATAAGTGCCTCTTGGAAATCTTTGACAAAAATGAAGTTATAAATGTGTTGAGGATTGGCCAGGATGCAGTGCAGAAAACAAGGTTATCACCATTTATTTAGCAAACCTGTCTAAAAACAAGGTCATTACTTCGAACTACTTCCAAAATAAGCTTGAGTTTGCATCTTGTATGCACATAGCTCCTCAAATGTATTGGTCAGATGGTGCCTTTTCAAGCAATTTTGCAAAATCATTTCATGCCTGCAGGATTTCTAGCCAATAATTTAGCTAAATGCAAGTATTAGAAAATAAAATGACAGGCAATTATTGAGCAATTTTTATGATGTATGAGGAATATGTTTGTGACATTAGTATTTGAGAAGATATAAGGCTGGGAATACATTGCTAACTTTAGTCAAAGAAAACTTTTAGTGTGACATTTTAATGATATTTTGCTGTTTTCAAAGTGTCTTGTTATCACTATTGTGGCAGAAATAGCTGCCAGTCTGTTTATAATAAAGGATGCATATACAGAGTTCCCTTTCTTGCATTTCAGGCGACAGGGCTCAAAGAGTTAGTTTGAATTCTTTGAAGTGGGGTTGATTGCAGTATCCATCTGTAGTCTGTGTATTACTTACAGTAAATTGCAGTGAGCACAATGCGGGCACAAAATGGAGACAGGAGTATGCATTTAGATGCTTAGCAATGTACTGTTGTGAACAGGGTCAAAAAGACCCTTTTATGTTAGTTTAAATGTTGACAGGAGGATTTATTTTTATGTTTGTGGCATATTTATTGTTAATGTAGACCCAAAAGGACAAGTTCAGTGCAGAAAACATTATTTATTGCTGTGATATCCTATAAATTTTATAAAAAGGATAAAATTGAAAATGAATGATCTTGCAAAATGTTCCCCAAAGAACAATGTTAGCAGAATCTTTCTCATAAATTTGTGCAGTTCCAGTATCCTCCATGCAGAGGATGACTGAATATGATGTATGAGGTACCAAGACAAAAGCAGAAGATTTGAATGGTATTTCTATAGGGAGGCCTGTATTTTTAATACAATAAAACTGACCACTTATATCATAAAGATAATTAAAACCATCGACAGTAACAGTGTAGTAAAATTTTTAAGTAGTTCATATTTGGCAATATGGCCGTTGTGGGACCACCCTGCCCTTCTTTGTGCAAATGTTGAACAGAGAGGCAGAGAGCGCTGCAACAATCTTCACCTTTTGTTGTATGCTGTATTTAGCTCTCTAAGCTACCTTTACAAAAGACATAATGTTATCCTTTAAAACATACAGTAGGCGCTGGTCTGGAGCTGCTTCGATTTTTAGAATGGATCCAAGCTAATGCATAAAAACATTCAGCCCATGGCAATTATTTTTTTCATGATACTAAAGGTAATTTTTTGCCGACCCTGCTCACACCAGTTAATTGCTTTGCTTCTGTGTTTGTACTCCTGCCTGAACTGGTTGCTGACATAATTCTGCTATAAAATACTGATTAGTGCCTCATATTATCTAACTAGACAGACACCCCAGCCCCTTAGTACATCTTTAAAGTTTAAAAGATGTAAAGTAGCCTGTATAGTGATAGATCTGCAGGGCATAAAAATATCTTTAAATATATGAAGCTAATGGTAACTTTGTTACAAATATGTCCATAACTACATTTTTGTTGTACTTCATGTCATCCCTTCCTGTAAAGTTCAAAGGGAAAAAATTACAATGACCGGTAAATTCTTTTTCATACCAAAGCACTAGCTCCTTTAAGAAATTTGGCAGCAGTATTTGTCATCATCTGAGGATCATCTATTAGTCCTTAGTTCATGACCTTGTGTCATCAAATATCTGCTTTTATTGACCTTTAGTAAGAAATGCAATGCTTGCCAGGTTAATAATAGGTATATATATATACATGAATATGTTGCCATGAATAAAGATATACACTGTAAAATTCTTGCAAAAATAACATGGAAATAATGAGCATTCACAAATGCTTATGATTTTTTTTATAAGTTCACACAAGGACAAAGAGTAAATTCTGCCTTTAAAGGCATCTGTACAAGAGCCTTTAACTGGTACTGATTTAGTACCATCTCAGTTTCAACTGAGTTTAGCTTATACCAGACAGCAACTTTAAAACTCTGTTGAATGACCAGAGAATCCTCGTTGTAACAACAGTGGGAATAACAGCTATGTAGACTACAACAGTCTGAATACCCCCTGCTTCAATCTTCACTACAGAGCATGTACAAACTACTTAAGTGGCCATAAAAGTATAAAAGGCCTGATCTAGAACCTGAATTTGTTATGTCCCTTCTGGGCTACTGTTGTAGCATGCCACATTAAGAGGGAGACGGGGAAATTCCTGGGATTCCTTGTTTTAAGTTAATAACAAATTTTATTTCCATGTAATACTACACATAACTGTGATTTTTACTGATCATATCTCAGTGATAATATATTACTTTTCTGTCAATCGATTATTTTAATTCTTACATGCTGCAACTTTTAGAGAAAAGGGATTAAAGTGAGAAATCCTTTGTGACATGTAGATATATGATCATAGAAGACTAGAGTAAGCAACATATGACATCAGCTGAAAAGTAATAAAATCACAAACTACTTTTTAGAAGAAGCTCTTAGTCAGTGTGTTAAAATGAGCGATGCTTTGTCTTAACACCCATAACGGTGTTTGCATGTTTATTATTACAGATGGGTAGAAGATTTGTTAAAGCTCATGCACAACTTAATCTAGCCTGTAATATTTAACAACTACTTAAAAACTCAATTACATCATTGTGATAGTCAGACTAGCTGAGGCTTCAGCCGTTTGCAGTGAAATCAAACACAGACCCAGAACCAATTTGTACCCTTTCACCTCCAAAGGTAAATAAAGAAATTAATCTGTCTTCCCTTCGTGATCTGAGTATTGACACAACAGTGGGATGGCATGGCTGGCTCTGTGCAGCCACACTACCTCTTGCAAAAGTTTCTGTCTCTGTGTGATAAATCAGAAAGGGAGGAAGGAGGACAGGAAGGAAGGAAAGACAGGAAAGATTCAGAGAGAAAAAGCCAGAGGCACAGAGAGAGGGTGGATATTGGAGCCCTGGGAGAGTAAATGTAGAAGTGTGCCTTGTAGATTGAGTTTAAATTATGGTGTTAAGCAGACTCGCTCTCAAATGCTGCTTATTTTCTGGTGAATTAGAAAAGTGATGGGGCTGATAGGACACCATGTCTTACCTGGACCTTAAGGTTTTTCCATTCTTATTAGACATTTTGGCTCAATAGAAGCTGTTTGTAATGAAAATTTCCTTTGCAGGATCAATAAAATGATCACCAACTTAACCTGTTAAAGATGTTTCATATTAACACTAAATTACTTTTTTCATTGGGTCTAATTTGATCATGCCTGTACACTTCGATCACATGTTTGCTCTCTAGGTGTACTACATTTCAAAGGCGACATTGAAGGTGGCGAACAAACAGTACACCACGCTGAAGAATGACTACGAGATGACCCTCAACGCTCATTCATCTATTGTGCCATGTGATGACTGCCAGGGCATCCCCACTGTGCATTGTGACTTCGTGCCCATCGGAGAGCTGGAAAACTGGGACAAAGATGCCATCATCGGTAAGAGATGGGTTTATCAGTTAAAGTTAATATATGCTACCAGTGAGAAGTTTGGAAACACTTTCATACTGGATTTAATGGAAAAGTGGGTCCAAACCTTTGACTGGTACTGTATGTGTTTTACACAAGACAAAAGAGCTTAACTGTGAGTGAGCAAGTAGAGTGTCACTGCCAGGGATAACTGGGAAAACACTGAAGCTGGTGAGCTGGCTGCTTGCATTTTTGTGTCACTCCCAACAATGAGAATCATATCAGACAAGTTCAGTTTTGCAGTGAACACAAAGAGGCATTAATAATCTGTTCGTCCAGGCTGAAATGTGTCAGATGATCAGCTATCTGCAGTGAGTGTTCTGATAATTACATGACTCACTTCTCCAAACTTTGTGATCAGCCACTGACAAAAAGTGTTAACTGATTGAAGTGTGAGTCACTGAAAGTCAGAGGCAAATACCAGCAGCAGGCAGCAAGTGATGCACGAGTCCATTGAAAGGAAGAAAAGATGTTAACACCGGCCTGTCCAAGTGCTGTCAGGAAACTGCTTTGTACAGCTGTCTCAAAATATGTTGTAAGATAATGTTTCTTTCTATCCAGTGTCCTTTTCTTTCTTAAATTACTCCTATGTGTCTTTTAAGATATACGTCAGCTTTTGCAAGACCCCTCTTTAGCTGCATTCTGACCAACAGCTCCCAAAAACGTAAAGGCCCAGGGGCTGTTTTTCCAGGAATTAAAAATATTTAATTCCTGGGTATGTTGAGTGAACAGCAGTAGACTAAGCAGCAGGTATACTATTGCTTCAGGTCCTCCATTGTTGTTATATTTGTGTTGCATACATTGAGGTGGTAATCAAATGCAACTAAAAAATTAAAATTATAAGAGTCAAGCTGAGCTGAAGAGGTATTAGCAGGAAAAAGACTTTACTCATTTATATTAACACTCTATTATGGTTATTCTATTTCATGTAATTGAAATATGTCTAACTGAATAGGCACTGAAATAAATTGGGGATGTAGTTGTTTTTTATTTATTTATTTGTTTTATTTTTATTAGAATTAAATGGGTTTAATAAATCAGTGTTGATACTCATCCCTTGAATCAAACACAGGTGATTAAAAGCTGTGAGTACAGAGTTACAAAGAAAAAAATCTACTAGCACTTTTCAGTCAGTTAAGGACCTTACAAGGAACTTACAAAAATACATTATGAGAGGGTCAGAATCAAGGTTAATTCCAGCAAACTGTAAAGAAGAGAGATAAAGAGAGTAATGCTCATTCCACTATTTTTATAAAGGTTAGCCATGGTGGCTGCCCTCTGCGTGTGACAGGGAGGGTTTATCACCATGATGGGTACATTGGGATGGTTCACAAGAAGAACTGGATTGAAATTAGTGACTCAGCTTTGTGTTCAGACTTTTACTTTCTTTGTTTAAAATTATTCTTGGTCTGTAAAAAAAAGAGGGTGAGAAGTACACATTACATCTTAGAATTGGTTTAGATTATTTTCCCACATACCTACAGAATATAACCAGCATGGTGCTAAATAAATGCAGAATCTCTTCATGTCTCAACCCAAACTTAACATTGATCTTAAATAAGTCCTTAACCCTTTCTCTGATCTGCTTTCCACACAGTTTCCTCATTCAAAGATGTTTTCGCTATGTGTTATGTTTCACTTTCCAACAAGAAAACATACTAAATTATGACATGAAATGTTTTATGTTTGAACACCACATTATTACACAAGGACAAGACAGAAATCAAATTGTAAAACAAAGCTTATTTTATATAATGTGATGGGGATGTATGTTGTAATCAAGTAATTAATTGCATATTGGTCTACGACAAGAAGAAGATACTAAAATATAACATTTTAACAAGAAAAATATATGATTAGACAATTACACTTTTCACATTGTAGCATAAGAAGGTCTGTTTTTCTTTTCCTGGGATGGCAGCTATACATGTCTATAATTGGTGATTCACAGTGTTGTAACAAAATTTTCTGCGAATCATTTTTGCATCTACAGGAGTCGCCTCCTTCTGGCCATTAGAAAATTGCAGATTTAAGGCACTTTTAACACTCACTTTCTTTTTGAAAGTGGAAAATATATCCATCTTTTCACACAATCTTATGACTCTGACTTGTGATGTTTGCATGTAGGTTTATATTCTGAGCAGTAATTAGCATGATTACTAATGCTAATGATTACTAATGCTAATTACTAGCAATGTGGGCCAGCAGAGCTGTACAGCATACTGTACAGCTCAGAGATACACTGAGCAGCGTAGCTGGAAGAATTTGTTTGTGTTGGTCGCAGAGGGACAGTGGTACATGTCATGTGTGTTATCTTTAACTTTCTCTATCCCCACTCCCCCATACTCTACTTCTTTGTTAAATAAGGGATTATAACATGGTAATGAGAACTGTCAACCTGTTCCTGTGGTGATAATGGAGTTCATAGGTGAATGACATCATTTCAATCATAATGGAATTATGAAGGGCTGAGAGAGCATTGACAAAGAGCAGAGGAGGGACGAGGGATGGATGGGAGAGTTTAGAAAAAGGTTAACAGGAGAATTAAGTTGGGAAAGTGACTGATTTGCAAAGTCATTTTAATGATTCTGTCCACTCATTGTATTTTATGCTTGGAGACTAGTCCAGACACCATGATACCACTGACAGAAAATTAACCAACATAAACGTGTAGAGCCTTTAAATAGGCTGATAAACAATTCTGCCAAGATGCTTTTTTCCCTTCTTTTTCATTTTTATCTTGCACATCCACAAAAAGAGACAAAATAAAAATCCATACACCTGACTTGCACCGCAATTACATGATTATAAAATGGCACACGTCCAGCAGGCTTTAGCAGTGGGAAAATAAAATGTGGAAGAAAGAGAAAATAGCTTTGTTTATATTAATCTAAATATTTTGACAAAACAGCTTTGGAATTTTTTCATGAGTAATAAAACCAATACACCTGTTAGGTCATAAGAACTAATAGCAAATGTAATTGATTCTTTATCAAAGTAAACTCCACAGGGTTTCTGATACAGCTCTGTGTATGTGGCTGCTTTTCTCTTGTTTCCAGTTAATTAAAAATAGTTCTAACTCTATTTTATTTGGGAACAAAAGCACAACAAAAACATTAATGCACTTCATTCTGTATTTTAATTCTTTATTTTCAGTAACCTTCTGACATTCCTATTTGTTGCATGTTAAGCTCATTGTGAAATAATTTTGCTTTTATTGATGTAGTTTTTAATTTGCATTAAAGAGACAA
The DNA here is from genome assembly GCF_017639745.1 of Melanotaenia boesemani. Taxonomy (NCBI): domain Eukaryota; kingdom Metazoa; phylum Chordata; class Actinopteri; order Atheriniformes; family Melanotaeniidae; genus Melanotaenia; species Melanotaenia boesemani. The sequence continues at coordinate 12,871,211 of NC_055696.1, forward strand.
CGCTCCATCTTAAGAGCTCTGCGGTGGCAGCTCAACAGTAAAGTAATCCAGAAAGAAGTATTACGGCCTTGAACATAACAGGAGGCATGAATGAGATATGAGTGTGTTTGTTGTGGTTTGGAATAAAGGCCTGGGAGTTAGTCAGCCTGTTGTGATATTTCTGTCATCCTGCTGTTTCGTGATTATATCAGTTTTCATCTGTGTTTTATCTTTACTCCTTATGATGTAATAAAACTTCACATTATGTAAAATATAAGCATCAATGCATATTTACAGTTTCACTGTTAGAAAATTACCAGTGGTGTCTTTTTTCGTGTGCCATATTGTAGACGTATTTGTTATCATTATCTACAGAAGGAGATCTGTAATGATTTTCTCTGTAGATGTGATTGGAGTGTGCAAGAGTGCAGAGGATGTATCGCGTATCACCACAAAGAGCAGCAGAGAAGTCTCCAAGAGAGCCCTCAACCTAATAGACACAACTGGCAAAGAGGTGACAATCACGCTGTGGGGAGAGGAGGTAAGAACTCTAATCTCACTCTCTGACTCACTGTCTGTATCCAGGGGTGTATTTGTGGTTTAACACAGGAACACGATGAGTGAGGTGTAATTAATCCAGTATTTTTTTATGTGCGGTATTCATGCGTGTGTGTGTGTGTATGCATTCATGATAGTGTCTCTCTGGGTGCCTATGCATACAGAATACTTTGATTTGGTTTTCTAGGCTGTAAAATTTGGATTGTTTAAATTACTACCATGACCTTCGGTACTGCCTTGGACCAGAGACTCTGATTTGAGACAGGAAGCTAAATAACTCTCGAATGGGCATGAAACGGCACTATTCTTCTGTAAGCTCATTTGATCTGCAAGAGCTAATCCTTCCTCTTTGCAACAGCCTGAAAATGACTTTCAAATTAATTTGTAGGTTGTCTAATTATGAAAGCAAACTATTGAACATATTACTTTCTGATGTCTCCAAGCTACAGACACAGACTGGAAATGTCAGAGACAATACTACAACTGCTCTGCAGCTGTCTCATATCCTCTCTCCAAAATTACCATCTTTGATTTCTTGTTCTTTCTTCAGGCTGAGAAGTTTGATGGTTCTGGGCAGCCAGTTGTTGCTATCAAAGGAGCTCGCTTGTCTGATTTTGGAGGCAGATCTCTCTCTGCTTTGTTCAGTTCAACAATCATGGTCAACCCAGACATACCAGAGGCCTTCAGACTGAGGGCTTGGTGAGTCACTGTGATGGACAGCTATATACCAACAATCACGCACACACACACGCACACACACACACACACACAAATAATCACAATCTGAACTATCCACAAATTGCTCTTTTGCTGACAGTTCCTCACAGACTCAGCACAAGACATGGTATGTGAAAACAGACCAACAGTTCCTCATGCTACCAGATTGTTGCTGCTGTACTGTCCATATGAAATAATATATAAATGCTAAACATAGAGCTTTCTCACATATGCATGCACACACTAATCTGCAAACCTAGTGGAACGCCCTGTCATGTCAGGAAACTGGTGGTATGTGCTACCTGAATCTCAGCAGGATTCTATACTGGGTCAGATGGAGGGAAAAACAGAACACGTCATTTTATTTCTGGATTGCAGCTCTGAGCTGTTAGTGCCTGTCAGGAGTGTCCAAAGTCAGTCCTCAAGTGCTGCAGTCCTGCAGGTTTTTAATGTTTCCCTGATCCAACACACTTGTTTCAAATTAAATGGATCCAACAGCCTATGAAGGTCTGCACAATGACTTATTAATTTAAGTCATTTGTGTTGGAGCAGGGAAACATTGATTGTGGCCCTAGAGGACCAGAGTTGGACACCCCTGCTGTATGTGTTTAAAAACATGTTAAACCGCATCAGACTGGATTAACGTGTCCTGTGGTGGGATTTGATATTATGAGTCATTCATTCATTAAGGCCTCTGCTGCAGTTTAAATGTATTTATCTCTGTGTGTTTGTGCATAACAATGCTGAATGTAAATGATTGTCCATGTGTTTAACTTGAAAGCATTTCCCAGGCAGAAAACTCCATCAACCAGCACTCTGTTTCAAACTGTCAATACAGTATATAAAAAAGTGCATTTGTTGGTCACTGGGGAATGTTGGATTTATGCTTTCAGCCACTTATGTCTTGTTTATTAATTTTGCTTATTGCCTCACAAACGGTGCTTTGGTCACTTTAGCGGATGTGTTCTGCTATAAAGAACGAGGTCAGTCTCTATTGTTCCAGCTTGGTTTTAGCTCTTAATTTTGATTCAATACATCATCTCATCCTGATATTCAAAGGGCTAAATAAGTTTAAAAAAAGAAATGGAAACAGCAGCCTGTTTCCTTTCATCTCCTCCTCTGTTCTTTATTCTTTAGTCCATGACTCCCCCCCATTTGGTTCTCTTTCTTGTGTACAACGTGAAGTTACTCAAGGAGCAGATCAAATGTTAGCACTTCTTTTCAACATTTACTGGTGTGCTTTGAAAAGACAAAGAATACCCGTTTGATTTGAGTTCCTGTGGTGATGTGGTGCTATGTGAGGTTGTTTGGACAAGACGTTGTTTGCATAAATGAAAGAAACTGATGAATCTGGAAGATGCTTTGATTAGATTGCTCAGCTAGAATACAGAGTAGAAATCGCACTGAAGCATTAAGATTTTAGAGAGAATATTAAAAAGGTAGATTAAATGAATAGGAGTCTATAGAAGAAAAGGGAGATGGACAGGTTTTCTACGGAGGAGCTTTAATGTATGTAAATATAAAAAGCCGATTGATCTAGGAATGCATTTTATGTACATTGGTGTCAGATCAGATATGTTTTAAAATAATGGATCTGATGGCTGCAAATCAGTTAGGGGAATAAGGGAGTTTTCAGTCATGGTTGAGATGGGTTCTATAGAAAATAATTGAGACAGTGCAGTAATTAATTCACTGCAGTATTTCCCTCGCAAGAAAAACAAGTCTATGCAACATACATTTAAACACATACACCTTGTCTGGCTTTCTGTTACACATTGGACTTTCACAGATGACCAGTGTTTATGTTGCACCACATGAAGTCTAATCACCTCGATACCCAGAGGCCATTACTTGTTTTCCCTTGCACACTCAACAAATCCTCCTTGTTGAACTGTAAATAATTTATAACCTTTCACTTGTACATGTGTTTGTTTTGCTTTATGAGTCTGTTTGCTTACACATTTAACTGTCCATGTTGTGTATCATCATGTCCTCCACTATAGGTATGACAAAGAAGGTCATGCTGTTGACAGTCAGTCACTGACAGAGACCAGGTCAACCAGCAGTGGATCAAAGATGAACTGGAAAACACTGAGCGACATAAAGGATGAAAACATGGGCCATGGAGAGAAGGTGATGTCCACACACATTATAGTATATCAGGGATAGAGTTGACTAGCTATAAAGTATGCCGAGTGCCATTTGCTTCTGCATATTTGCATGTTTTTTGGAAAACAGAAGCTTGGGAGGTTCCAGAAAATTCCTGGTCTGCCGTGATTGGTCAGGTACAGCGGGATGTGCAGCTCCCACCTACCATTTACAAATATGCTTATGTTTTTGTTTGTATTTATGGTCATGAGGGACAGACATTAAGAATCCAGAAAATTGTTTAATTGGACTTTATAATTTTTAATACTTTTCCAGGAAATAAAAAAATCAAAACAACTTTTTGAACTGTAATAAAAGATGCTTATTGCATCTGCACTGGCATTCAAATGAGGAAGAAAAGTGTCTCTCTTAATTTGAAAGAATATGTTTGATGAAACTACAGAAACATAAACGGCTAAAAAGGGAACAAGAAGATTACCCCCCCCCCCCGTCCTCCCTTTGTCTTTACTTTATCTCCTTACTTATGTATGTTGTACATGGTTTGGCTGCACATCACTTTAGGCATTTAATTCAGTGTAATGTCTAATAAAGAACAAAATGTGGGAAACACTGTGTGAATCACAACCAGATGTTTTATTTGTTTAAAATACTTTTAAAAAGTAAAAACTACTTTATTAGCATTTTATTGCCTATGACTTAAATGGTCATTTATTTAGTGAGGGATCTAGTGTAGGACAGATGGAAATTAAACCATGAGGCTTGTCGCAGTTTTTTCTGATCCGTTTCTATATTAAAACCTTTGCTGGAAGCACGTTGATATGACTCAGAGTCTCTCTTGCCCAGGCAGTTGGCTGCCGTTTGAAGAGAAATGGAAGCTCTGCACAGATTATCTAATAACATCATAGCTTTCACAAATCAGAGTTTAATGATATAAAATCATTTCAGTGTGGTATGGCAAGTACCAAAAACATTTCCATAGAATCAAGGAGCTAAAGCTTTATTGTAATGCACCAGAGTTTGCAAATCCATCATTTTGATGAACTTTGACATCAAGAGCATAATTCGTATTTAGTTGATCTCTTTACCTTACATGCTCTTATGTTTTTTTCTTGTGCTTTAGCAGTCTAACAGCATTGTCGAATTTAGCTTATTTACCTTTGCATAAAGGATTATCAACTCCAAAACCTCAAAAATCTGTTTAGAATTTGCTTCAGATGAAATTAGCATTCAGAAATGCCATTTATTCTCTTGAATTATGTTTTTTTATTTTTGGTTTGATATTTTTGATTTTATTCAGCCACAAATTACAGAGCAATAATGTGTTTGTTGCTGAAGGCTTTATGGTGAAAAAACCGGTGAGAAAACTGTCAATGTTCTCTATAAACAAACATGCAGTGGTTTTTAAATCTGCCTGCTGCTGCGTCTCATTTGATCTTAAGCCGTTAGACAAACACAAATCCACAGTCAGTCTTCCATTCAGTGTAAAGAGCAGCTCAAAACTGCAGCTTGTAATGCCTCTCACTTCATCTGTGGGAGAGGAATGATGATACTCCTGCATTGGCTGTGCTGTTGGGCTGCTAATGGCGAAGCGTGCAAGAAGACTTAAACTGCCATTTTAGGAAGTGTTGTTGCACAGAATTATCACACTTTCAACCAGAAGTAGAGTGCATGTAAGTAGTATGTGCCACTCCTTATAATTTCCCATCTAAGTAATTTGGTTTGTCTCTTCTTCATTCTTTACATTTAATTGGAAGCAGCTCGCGGATAGCTTCACGATCAATGACGTTTCTAATGAAAATTTTCTAATTATGTGGTGGAGAAAGCCTATAGGGCATAACATTACCAGAAGGAAATCAGCTTGGATGAGCAATGTGGGAGAATTATACTTGACTACAAAAACCAGATGCTACTTAAAGTTCATGTGAATTACAAACCTATATTGAGGGATGGGGAAAAATACTTGTCTTTTCTTTTCTTCTTCTTCTTTCTCTCTCTCTCTGCTTCATTTACCCCCAACTGTTTTTATAATTGAATGGAAAGAGAAGGTTGTCTATCATGTACTTTGAGGCTGCATCTCAGAGTAATGATACCCAAATCTTTATAGCTTAGTTTGGAGGAATCTAATTCAGCATTCGGTCCCCATCGTTTTGTGCGGCTAACTCTGTATGTGTATCTGTGTGTTTGTGTGTGTTGTGGTTTTGGGACAAGCATTAAAGTTGGCATGTGCAGCCACGTCAATTATGTGAAGTGGATTTTCACTTGGTTGCCCTTCCACACACAAATTTTAATTGCGTTTAGGTGCCAGAAGGTGACAGGGATTTGGTGTGATAAGAATGAAAACTGTTTTCAGAATTCTGTGTGTATGTGTGTGTGAATCTTTAGGTAAGTGTGCACACATAGTATTGTGGTTATTTATTTATTTATTTATTGTCTGTTTATGTGTTCATTGTTAGTCATTCTGCTCTTGTGAGTTTTCCTCAGTGTGGTTAAGGTTAAGACTTTGCCCCAAGGCATCTGTGTACATACTGGAATACAGAGGGGGAGGGAAGAAATTAAAACACAGTGAAGAGAAGGGAGATGATGTGAAAATGCAGAAGGATTTATTTAGTTCAGTCCAGCTTTGACAAAATCACTCTGGTCCAGATCCTGCTGACCTCTAATCTCACGTTGACTGTAGCATCTGCCATCATCAGGAACCCTCAACAGGCCTCCTTTTCTGCCACATCCACCTTCCTATCGTCTCCTACACCCATCACTTTCCCACCTCTCCAGCCTTCCAGCATTGCAATCTGCCAGAGTCTGCAAAATGTGATGAGGCAGGCACGCGGACAGAAACATGGTAGTTGAGTGTCGAGAGAGAGAGAGGGCTGTAGCTGAAGGGAGAAATTCTCCTAATTAAAAAAAAAGCTTCTTACTAAGTGTTTCAGAAGGGTTCTTGCTGTGTGGCATGGGTACAGGGTAGATGGATGGGTGGACAGATTATGAGGCTTTGAGTCATTGTTAGCCAGTGGGGGAAAAAGTGTCAGAGGGCTCAAAGTGTGACTGACAGTTTGTGTAGAGGTCGTGGGGACATAGGGAGCATCAGCCTCCTCACAAGGAGTGCAAGAAACACAGAGACCTTTTCACATTCATTGCTCTTGCTAAATGGTTTACAGAAACTGTGTTATAATGAACAGAACTGCTCATTTGACGTGTGATATTGGCCGACATCCTCGAAAAAGACTCTTTGAGAGACTCATTTAGGCCAACTGAATGAGTCTGGCCCAGTGCTCGCATGTAGCTGTTCTTTAGTGTGCATTTTACACCATGTCATTTTAAGTTCTGGCTCTAATTCCAACATCTTGTTTAGAGTCTGTTTTCCTGGTAGAAGAATTGCCTTCGGGTGAATAAAGGAGACCACTTTTCCGTGGATTTTCACATATGCATGTGTATCACTTTCATCGTTTTGTGCTTAAATGTGTGTATGCTTGTATGTAGGTGCATACAAGTGTTTGCTTCTTCAAACAAGACACAGTTCATCAGCTGTGTGCATTCCTTATATTTATGGAAATGGAATGCCATGCTTCTCCACAGGATGAGAAAAATAGCCTTTTCCCCCAAAGAATTAGCATTTCTTCCCTTTTTAGCTGTTGATTTTACCAGTGTGAGTTCTGCCGCCTAAGGTGCTAATATCTGTTTAAATTACAGAAGCATCGCTGCATTTTAATTCGATTCTGTTGGACTGTGTACACTTTTATTCAAATTCATAACAGAGGGAAGTTTAGGTCATTGTATCGTGCAGATGCACATAACTTGCATATAACCTTACTTGGTAGTCCTGTGCACATGTCAGTGTGCTTTTATGTGTGTATTAGCACCCTTTTTGTATTAAAGGAGGAGAGATTTGTCTCATTTTGCATCTGTTATGCAAAGAATACTCAGACTCCCTCTGCTCTCTTTTTAAATGATTCCAAGATCGTTTGGAAGTTGAATAGAAATATGCAAACGGCATGCATCTACCAGAGTGACTGACTTATTGGCAGCATTTTTACAGAAATTGCCAATTTTGCTGTGAGTTTATTTTTTATTTGATTTGATTTTTTATTTTTTTTTTAAACCCAAGCAGCTTACACCTAAATCTGCATGCAGCTAAAACTTCTCTTTTCCTCCATTGTCACTCTTTCTTACATACATGTGAGGTGGTTCCATGACATTTAATATATGATTTATGTTTTATATATGTTAGTGTTAGTCAATACTTTTACGAATGGATTTTTGGATAGGAACAAAGCCTTCTCATTAGTTTATTCACAGCATGTCTTTGTAATGCTGTTGTGTTTGTCTTATTGATTGTAATGGGAGCATTTTCACATCCCTCCTGCACACCTTTTGGCCTGATAGCATTCTTAGTAACCAGTCAGCTTACTCATGTAATGGACATTGTCAGTACAGGTGCTACCATGCTGGGTAACACACACAGACCGTGTCTCTCACAGCATCTTTTACTGTGGCACAACAGGAAAGAGGTAGAAATTAAATGCACTGAAGCTGGCATCGGATCTCACCGCTGTGTCGTGATTTTTAACTCTTGTACTGTGGACTCGTGATTACTCACTGTGTTCTTGAGGCTTGTGCCACCTGTCATCTTTTTCATCAAGATGCTGCGTCCTACATAACAAACGCTTTGATGACATAACTTGTTCCGATCAGCTCATTGAAAACCTTTAACATTTCTGCTGATGAAAAGTTTGATTCAGTCTTCGTGAGGCTCAGATACTTCCTTTTACATCATATGTAAACATGCCTTTTTTGAAAGTTAATTCTGTTTCTATTTGTTAACCTAATGGCATTCAGATGGAAGATGATCCAATTTTTCTGCAATTTTTCTTTCCCCATTAAAAAGGCTCAAGTTAAAGGTTAAAGTTGGCCTTTACTGAATATTCTGGTTTTATTGTCTGTCTGCATTATTTCACTGTTAAGCTTATAAAGTTCCACATTTAATAATCTTTAATGTTTCTGAGCAGAATTTAGTCAAGGTGGCATGCTATTTGAATAAAGTGTGTTATTCTTAGCAAAAGCTGCAGGGTGAAAATAAAATGTATAATCAAGATATTTCCCTGGTTTATAACCTCATTTGCACATTGGATTGCTCCTCTACACTATACTGTGTAAAGGGGGTATAACTGCAAATTAACTACTGTATGCAGTTTATTATTTTGCCCAAGCTTTATCCCATGATTAAATTCTGTCCTCTCAAAAATGTTTCTCCTTTCAGGCAGAATATTTCAGCTGCGTGGCAACAGTGGTGTTCACACGAAAGGAGAATAGTCTGTACCAGGCTTGTCCATCTGCAGACTGCAACAAGAAGGTTATAGACCAGCAGAACGGCCTCTATCGCTGTGAAAAGTGTAACAGGGAGTACCCCAACTTCAAATACAGGCTCTTACTTTCTGTAAGTTCAATGTGCATAAAGTCCAGTGCGCATCATTAATGCCTGTCAGACTTGTACTGATCTCTTCAGTGATTACATTTACACAGACATACAGAAATAACCTCTTGCCCCTCCATCATCTCCATCTCTCTGATTGTCAAGGCCAACTTGGCAGACTTCGGGGATAACCAGTGGGTGACGTGCTTCCAGGAGACAGCTGAGGTCCTGTTGGGTCACAGTGCAAAAACACTGGGACAGCTCAGAGAAATGGTGAAAATCAAACACACACAGACACCACACACAGTTCACCTTGCCTTAACCCGGTTAACAGAATGCTTAACAGTAGCAGACTATTTCCTGTGAAGTGTTTTCACCTGACTTTGTCTTTACTTTCTATTATTTCTGTCTGTTCCTAAGGATGAGGCTGCATTTGATAAAGTCTTCCAAAAAGCCAACTTTACAACTCACGTCTTTAAAAACAGAGTCAAGCTGGAGACGTATAATGTAAGTAGTTATAAGCTGGAGTAAACTGAAATTTTATCCAATACAATTCAGTAATTCCAAAGGTATATAACAGCAATAGATGTTACACATTAGTGCTCAGAATTTTCCTGCAAGCATTTTCCCCCCCAGTAACATTGTGGTAAAACTCAACCTTGGTTTCATGTGCAATTTGCAAACAGCTGTCTTATCTCTCTTCTGAACAAAACACCAGCAGGCATTTTTTTCTCTCATACACCAACAAGTGCTCTGCACAAATATGCTTTAGAAATAACCAGGACTTCAAACAAGTTGCATTGTTGTGAAAACAGTGAATGGTCTTTTGCAGGGTCAGTTTCACAATTAAACCAGTAGCTAAGAAGTAGCAACAATACATGCATCTGAAATTTCTTTGTGTCTTCATAAGCAATATCTTAAATATGGTATGAACATATTTAAGCAGTTAAATTGTATTTGATAGTTGCAGCAAATAGTATTTATCAAACCCAGGCACAGATTTTTTATATTTTTCTCAGATCCAAGTACTTCTTTTTTAATTGTCATGTTTTTTGTATATTGGCTATATGATACTGAAATGGGAAAACCAGAAGTTGTGCATATTAAAAAATTATTGCTGCAACGTAATGCACATGAAAGAATGACATATAAGTAGGTCAATTTAAATGAATTAATAAAGTGAAGATTGTTTTGTGTCAAGCATCTTCTTGCAGGAATGCATGACACATTGTTTAGTGATGTTCTCATTAATGAGCTGCATGCTATCAGTTCATTTGTATGGCAAGACTCATTATCAGTCATTTTCCACTGACCTACTGTCCCAAGCATGTAAAGACATCAAACAAGATACACACATGCAATGTAATGAAAACACACTGTCAGTTACACAACATGTATCCTGAATTATTTCAATTAGTATAAGAGTAACAAGGGAGTTGTTTTGTAGCCGGTACACTTTGGATGGCAGAAAACAAATACAGCTGTGGATTAATTTCTCTTAATTAGAGACTAATTAGCATTTAGCTATTGTCTGTCTAAGCTTAATTAGCTTAATTATTCAAAGCTAATTTGCTACTGGGGTGTGAGAGGAATGATTGAGATGTAGTGTGAGCTCTGAACGGCCTTTGTCCTGATTTTAAGAAAACCTGCAAGCAACACTGCAGAGTGGTTAAGCCATTCCTCTGTTTGGAAAATAATGTTAAGCCATTTCAAGAAGGAATTACACAGTCAGGGGAAAATTCTGCCTTTAAAGTCTCTAAAGAACGAACATTTCCCACTGCTGCGGTCTAATTTAACTTGCAATGATGTTTAATGCTGTGAAGCGAGATCATCACGTATGAAGTTGACTGAGCCTGAGTGTTTACAGTAAATGTCAGCACACCACTACAGCTTACAATCTAGGTGGAAAAAGTCTGAAGCCCACCAGAGATGCTGGAGGCTACAATTTTCATTTAATCGCACAACACAGAAGCGTCAGTCTGAACGAACATTATGGTGATTTGGTTTTTATTACAGCCATACCAGGGTGGAGTTCAAAATTCAATCCTTTTGATTGCATTATAGGAGCAGTCGTGGTCATTCAGAGCAAATTCTTCATCATCTTCAGACTATGAAAGCTTTCTATTTACCATCTTCTAAGAAATTAATATTCACAGGACATCGGCCCTAGCCAGACCTGCTCCCTGGCAAAATGTGGAAGACACTTTACAACATTTGTTTTTTTTTCCTTATTCATTCATTTACATATGAATTTATGGACAGGGGGCAACACACAACAAAGGGCCAGAGGCTGGAGACTGTAGTCCATCCCCTGCACATAGAGCACCTGGCCAACCAGCTGAGCCATCGTCACACAGACACATTTTTAAGTCATCAGTTGTACAAACAAGAGGAAATGAAAGGGATACCAATGTTTTCACTTGATTCATAGTATTTTCTTTGTTTTATTAAATGGATTACATGTAATACATGTAATACTTGTTCAGTTTGTCTTCCTACCCCAGTCTTTTTTCTAATAGACTTGTGAATCTGACACAAAACTGAGAGATTAAACTTCCACTGCAGTGTTTTGATGATAAATAGAAGAACTTAATGATGTCAGAGCTTAACAAGAATAATGAAGTTACAAAACTGGTGCTTTGTCACTTCATAATAAGAAAAGGATCATAATTTAAAGTTGCTGTTTTAGCTTTCATTTTTCTTGCATGTACACTCGGGGTAGGTTTATTTTATTTACGGCAGAGCTGCGATGACAAACTAAAGCGTCAACTTTGGGTGGATTAAGCTTGGTAAAAACACATTTGCATAATATTTTCCTTCACTGTTGCTGATATTGTGGAATTTGATTTGGAGGCACCTTGATTTCTTCATTGTACATCTTAAACCAGTCCTGAGCAATGTGTGCCATGCTGTGTTGTACAGTCTTGCTAAAGGGGGTTATTATTATTGACATGCCACATCCTTAAGGGTTTTTGTACCTTGTCTGCAGTAGTGTTTAAAGGGGAACATGTCAAATCACAACACCTAGGGCTGTCAAGAGTATCACACCTACTGACAGAATATACTAAAAATTACTTTTCTGCTTTCCTCAGAAACGCTAGCTTATGTAATTTCCTGAAGTAAACGGTACACATTTGCCCAGGTGTCCACTTCTTGGAGGAATCAGAAACAACCTTTTTCAGTTTCTTACAGGCTTCTCTCCTCGTGAAAGCTTTTGATGTTGGTCAGAGTTAACTGTAGACACTGTAGATTGACCTTATAGGGCTACTGCAAAATGCAGAGCATGATGTATTTTGACACATTCCACCTTTAACTTGTACCACAGATGTTATTTTGTTAGCTCAACCCAGACAAGTGTTTGTTTGTTGCCCCTGAGCATCAGTGGTACTGATACAACTGATACTGATATTCAGCACTTTCCCATTTCTCTCCCATCTTACATGGTAATTGTAGCTGCTGTCACACAGAAATTGTGCAGTATTGCTGGAAAAGAGACACTTGCTCACCTTTGCTTGTTAATACTGACCAAATAGACACAGCGTAGTGCTCTGCAAGTATTTGTTTAAAGAAACGCTGCAGCAGTATTGGTGTCCAGAGAGCTATGTTCCTCCATGCCAGCTCTACTTCAGACAGACACACACACACACACACACACACACACACACACACACACACACACACACACACACACACACACACACACACACACACACAAACAGTGTATATGTAGGATACACAGAGAAATAATCCTTGTCCTCTGAGACAGCAAAGGTGAAGTATTTGTTTACATGATAAAGGTGTACATTTTGAGGTGGTTTATCTAGTAAAATGTCCATAGCATTGTATGTGTATACATGAAAAGCAAAGCAGGAGGTTGAAGCCCAGTCTATACTTCTCTCTCCTTAATAGTTAACCTTTTTGATTTGAAAAAGATTTTTTTCACCTTTATTTATACATGTAAATCTCACTGGGACACAGGGCCACATTTTAAACAGTGACTTGTTTCATTATTGTATTGTTATTTGAAAATTTTGAAGTTTTTTTTCCCTCTTCAAGTTTTAGGAAATGCACAGAATGAGGGAGTTTCAAATCATATTTAATCAGATATTGAGCACCTTTGATTTAATTAAACTATCATGTGTCTCAAGTAACGGCACCATTGTTTTGTTGAGCAGTGATCCTCCAGGTTAAACTTCCTGGAGGGTAAAAGAGTCCTAGACAATTTCTCATTTGATAATGTTAAGTTTTACTACGAACGACAGCTGTTAACATATCCATGTATTATCTTTTTTTTTATTTTATTTGTTTTTTTGTTTTCTATACAGCAAATAAATACACAGATATCTGTCGCTTCATTGTGTAATTATATTGTTACAGCATCTCATTCATTCTCTTTAAGGTTGTGCATCAGTTGGAGTGAACTGGCGGGTTGTCTAATGTTTCTGTTTGAGGCTGTGCCTGTTTTTGTTCGTGTTTTGTCATTGTGCCAACATCCAGAAGTTGTGGTGTTTATTTCTTCAGGAAGGAAGCCAGTTTACCCCTCCCACCATGTGTAATGGAATTTGAAAACAGTTAAACGTTAGGCCAAGAAGAAATGGCTTTCTTCAGATTTGAGGGAGGATATTATTAAATCAACACATCTTTTACATAGTACCACACCATTAAAAGAATAGAGATAGAGAGAGATAGATAGATGGATAGATGGATAGATGGGAATATATATGTATTTATGGTTTTTAGTTGGATGCAGATTACTAATAGTTTTACATATGATTGTTATACTGGGTTGAGGGCAAGTTAATATTGGACTAATCAGTTGTCTGGATGTTTTATTCTGATAGTGGGTAATGGAAATAAGATGTTCTTGAAAGAAACCAGGAGCTTTGCAAAAGTATTCTTATAAGTCACTTTAAATGAGTAATTATGAAAATATTTAAAATCCAATGTGAACTGCAGCTTTAAAGGAGATATCAAAAACTGAATGATGGGTTGTGTAGCAAAAATAATCTTTACCTATTACTGCAAGTATGACTATATATTTCAGATTGCAGCATATTTGTACTTTATGATACTGAAAATGGCCACAGTTAGGAATAAAGAGTCAAATTAAAAAATTTTTCTCACTATGGTCTTTTCCATCGCAGAGAAAAACACCTTCTGAACACACGGCTTTTGTTCAGTTTTAGAGATGGAAAAAGTCACTTTTCACTCTCTCCTCCCTCTACGAATTGTATTCATCAGTGAGGTGTTCACAGTTCAGGAGTTGGATGCCACCTTTAGCCCAAGCAAGATCACTTCCAAAATTATTTTCTATTCCAGTTGGATAATAATCAAAGGTCTCTATTTATGATACAGTGCAGTTCTAAATTTTGCTGAATGCCCTAATCATGTGTTGGGCCTGACTTGCCTGACTTCTCTCTTTATTTGGAGCTCACTTATGTTACATTGAGTAACATCTGTCTTGGGTCTGAGGACAGAAACTGATTGAAAGGATTTATCTGTTTAAAGAAATGATTAAAGATCACCTACAGTACAGTTCAAAAGCCACCCAATTTCTTTATATTTCATTTCCAAAGAGCCAGACATTCTGGTAATCATATAAAGGTGTCTTAAGCAATAGTTTGTCATGATTTCTCAAGGTCTTTCCAGGTTTTTCCTTGGACACTGGCAGATTTTTGCATATTTAGTCCAGTCTTTGCAACTGGCCATTTTCAAAGGAATGCATTTTGTTTTGTTTTTGTATGACTAAGATACAACAGTACATGCCTGCTGCCATTTGTAAAACACAGTAGATCCTTTTACATAATGAAACACAATCAGACATGGATTGACCTCAGCACTGATTATTGAAGCACTGTGGGATCATTTTTTACAAAGAACTGAACAAAAGGCATCTCACATCCAAAGAAGAGCTTTGAAATGTCCTTCACAAAGCCTGGAGACCTGTTCCTAAAGACTAATTAAAGAAATTGGCTTGTCAGAGGGATTCAGGCTGTTTTGAAATATTAAAGCAGTCATACCCAAAAATTAACCTTCAATCTTATTAGACATGTAGAAACTTTTTTACCTTATGGACATATTTCTGCACATTACTGTAAACCATTGCAACTATTTCTATTTTCCTGACAGTATAAGAGTATTTTTTTACTAGTTT